>NW_026571515.1:33765263-34175263 GCF_026225935.1 Boleophthalmus pectinirostris | reverse complement strand
CTCCGGGGAAAATAGCGTTGGTGGGAAGCTGTTAATGTCCATAGAGCAGCGGGGGTCTCCTTCTGCTAATAGTGCGGTCAGAGCTGAGTGTTACTGCAGAGGAAGACAAATGGACCCCTGACCAATACACTTTAACTACTGCAATTTTGTTTTTATTAATGATGTACTGATAGTGCTGGATACTTTTTCAGTAGTTTTTGTATTGTTATCTAAAATAACATAAGAATACCCTTATTTTTCACTGCCTATAATTTTCTATAGTGTAGTAGTAGTAGTAGTAGTAGTAGTAGTAGTAGTAGTAGTAGAAGTAGTAGTAGCAGCAGTAGCAGTAGTAGTACTAGTAATAATAGCAGTAGTAGTAAGCAGTGGTAGTAGTAAGTCGTAAGTAAGGTAGCAGTAACAGTAATAGTAGTAGCAGTAGTAGGAGTAGCAGTAATAGCAGTAGCAGTCGTAGTAGTAGTAACAGTAAGTTGTAAGTTATAAGTAATAGAAGCAGTAGAACATTGCAGTAGTAGTAGTCGTAAGTTGTAAGTTGAAAGTATTACTAAGTAGTGGTAGTAGTAAGTCGTAAGTTGCAAGTAAATAGTAGGTAGTAGTTGTAACAGTAGTAATAGTAGTAATTCCTAAGTCATAAGGCGTAAGTAGCAGTAGTAGTAAGTAGCGGTAGTAGTAGCAGTACAGTAGTAAGTAAATAGTAATGTCAAGTAGTAATGGATGTGGTAGAACAGTAGTAGTAGTAGTAGTAGTAGTAGTAGTAGTAGTAGTAGTAGTAGTAGTAGTAGTAGTAGTAGTAGTAGTAGTAGTAGTAGTAGTAGTAGTAGTAGTAGTAGTTGTTTTTTGTTTTGTTCTGTTTTTTGGAGGTACCTAGCCTTATACATTGTCCTATATATACATCCATTTTAGACTTTGCAGCTGAAGAGGTTACTTAAAACCGTTGAATGGCGTTGGTAGGAAGCTGTTAGCGAGCAGAGCCCATACATATAGTGGGAGTCTCCTTGTACTAATAGTGAGGTCAGGGCTCCATGTCACCGGGCAGAGGAAGACAAATGGCTGAATTCACTCATCACTGTGAGCCCATCCTGAGGGACAGCAGAGGGACTGGACGCAGCTCTGGTTACACTCCCTCTTCCTCTGCTCCTGTCGGCCTTTTACAGACCCCCCACAGAACAAATGTGTCCCTCCCACCACTCCTTCACAGACTCCTCTTATCTGCTGGGAAGAGGAAGTAGCAAGGAGGTAGCCAACTTAGATCCACTTTGAACAAATTGCTGAATTAGCAAATTAAGCAGATTCAGGGTCAGCTAAAAGATCAGAGATTTAAGAGCGCTGACGCAATAGAGGTCACAAAAAGAAACACTTAACCCAAGATAAAACGTTAAATCTTGGACAGCAACTCCCTGTGGTATTGACAATTTAGTATGGGTACATTAGTCTCTTCTGATTTAGTTATAAAGCCCAAAAGTAAGAGCTAGGAAAACTTTAAAAATTACTTAAATGGTGGCAATGAAAAACAATATCAGCGCAGATGTTGAAAATTTGATGGATTTGATATAAATGCCAAGAAAACAGTTCAACAGTTACCCCATTTGCTCAATAAATTGGAGTAATCAGTTTATTGGCCAGCGTTGCCCCAAAATGTTCCCTAATGTTAAAACTCTATTACTATATATTACAAACTGTTATATTATTATTACTATTATTATATTATACAATATTACTATACTGTTGGTTTTAGATCATGTTACATCCCAAATATCCACTGTATTTACTATTATTAAAAATACTATAGCGATCTTCTTATAAAGAACAATGCCAGAAGTCTGTGTCCATATGGGTCCTGAAAACTCCAGCATAAACAGTCAGACATCACTCTCTTTGGAAAGCCCAACACTTGCGAATGATAAATCACCTTAAAGCTGTGTTTTCATTGAGAGTGTAACATCTTGAAGTTGCCAGTATCACCAGTGAATACATTTTATCGTCCTTTCAGTCCAACTTGGCAACGCAAACAGAGTCACAGCTACAGTGAATGAATCTCATCTGTAAATGTCATCTCTGTAGCAGCAGCTGTTTTGGCTGGGTCTCGCTGACATGCTGCTGTCCATGTATTAAATGTGTTCTCTCTACACTGTAAAATATAGAATAGAGGATTTTTTACTTTAATTTACATAGGTGGTGTTCACATCTTAATTACATGTCATAATTTATCACAGTAAACTTGCAATATAAATCTTATGTTTTAAAGTGCTTTCAACTGACAACAATCACGTCTTTGGGGTTGAATAACGGCAACATTTTCTGAAGCAAGCGTGAAAAAAATCATTTCACTTTTGTTTATTTATGCTGACAGAGAAGACTTTGAACTTTAAGCCCAGTAATTACAGACATATTAACCATAAATGAAGTAAAAACATCTGCAATCTGACCACAAATCCAACCACAAAATCCAGACATGTCTTCCAACTCAGTTTAAAATAATAACTTTAATGATTTCAAGTTATTTTAAAAGGCGCACTATGAAACTTTTCTGGTTGAGGGTCTCTAGCACCTTCTTGTTTTCAGAGATGCTTTGCCTGGGATGTTCAAACAAGTGTTGCATCCGGGCCAAATTACAGGTCAGATCTGTAGAGAGGCAGGTGGCAACCTAGCCCATGGAAATAACACATGTTTTTCAATGTATCTTTCAGCAATAAAACTAAATAAATGTATGCAAAAATACATAAATCTGATGCCATAATCTGGATTGCAAAATAACAGCATTGTCAGGTTTGCGGAGATGCAAGCCCAATTGGATACTATAAGTTTGGATAATATAAGTTTTTCAATGCGATAAACACAGCCAAATGGGAAGAAAAATCCAGGCTAAGTAAAATCTCCATGGAGACAAGGTAGAAAAGTTACACATTGTACCTAATCTTGATATTTTTTGCAGTGTATGAACCAGATGTCAACCAGGACTCCAGTTCTGGCTCTCCCATCAACTTCTCCATCAAAGGGACTTTCAAAATACTGTATGAAGGACGCTCATAGACAACCCAAGGGACCCAAGGCTACACAGAGAGGTCCATATGACATCACTGTGGACAGCAGCCAGCGTGGACAGAGGGGAGACACAAGAAAAACAGAGCTACAGAAAAGAGGGACACGACCCAGTGGAGTCCCGTAAAAGAATGTTGTAAAACGAGGCTTTGAAATTGTGGAACATTTCAGCTGTGCAGAGGTAAATGGAGCTGCAAATTGTCTGTCTGGATTTAAGATTTTTAAACAATTATAAGCATAATATCTTTGGGGTGATTTAAGAGTTGCAAAACAGTAGTATCGTAAATCAAATACTTTATAAGAAAATTTTACATTCAGAGTTGAAGATATTGTACAAAATCTATGGCTGCATGGAACTACATTCTCTTTTCTCCCAAATATCCTATCGTATACAGTACCATAACCTTTTAAGCCATTTTGGATACTGATGATTTTTTTAGTAAATAACTAATAGCTAATTTGGAAGGACACAAAATTTCACAATTACCCCCTGATGACAATGAACAGTGGAGGCTCGATTTTCTCAAGGGAGGTCTAAATATGCTGGAACATTCAAATATGCATGACTGAAAAAACACATTTCCTGGTATATTTCTGATGACAACATTACAACATTACAACACCGTAACAACTTCCAAAAAGTCAATCTGGCAGAGTTTAGGACCTATGAGAGCTCTAACCACTAGCTGAAACTGGACTCCTTCGCTTTGTCTGTTTTTCTTGTCATATAAACATGGAAAGCCTTTGTTTATTAGTTGCTTATCTGACTGGTTTCCGAAGCAACAAAGACGTGACCGGCAGGACAGGAAGAAGCACTGGACATAAACCTCGTGAACTGCCATTATCCTTTTCATCCAGTGACAAGGTGCAAACAGGAAAACTGATCATCTTGAGTTTAGGAACTGGCAACAAGAGCTCAGTGGAGTGGAACACTGACGCTTGATACACAACTACAACTGGAGGCTGGGACATGTGGACAATGTAGTTTTATGAATGGGAGACAGGTGTAAGGCACTGTTCCCAACTGTTTTTGTCTCAGTTCCCCTGAAACTTAATCTCACATTCAAGTATCGCCTAACTTGAGTAATAAGAAAATAAGTCTGTTTAAATGACTACAGTGGCACATGTCCAAAATCCTCCAAAACATTCTTAAAAGGTGCAATGTGCAACTTCACTGGTGGAGGGTTTTCTCCATGGAGATATTATGTTGCTATGTTATGTATTGCTTTGTCTGGGATGTTTCACAGTATGATATTAAACCCTTCTATCATCATGGAGACCAAACCAGACCAAGTTACCCCACTCACAGTCAGAATGCCTGTTTTTCTACATATTTTTTGAGCGACAAAACCACTTGTAATTGAGTAAATGTAAAGTAGAGCTCTTTAAAAGGAACAGTTCGGAATTTTGGACAAAGGGCCTCATTTCGTAGTGAGCCATAGTGTTGGAGACATGTGGAGACACTTTTTAAAATATTCCATCCAGTCCTTGTATTTGCAGAGGTCGCTGGTGCTAGGCTAGTGCATGGCAATGGCCATAGTTATCCTGCCCCTAAAAACTTCTTACCCACTCCACAAAGCACCCGAAGCAAATCTACTATAACACCAGACTGTCAAGGTAAATGTCTGTGTTGACAGAATAATTTAAGAAGTAAAACCACCTTGCATTTGAAGGATTTATGTCTGAGCAGCAGCATCAATTTGTACTTGCTAATAGAAAGCTTGGCAGCGGCGGACTGATATATGAGAAAATAGTCCCTCAATAGGCGACGATTCAGGCGATGCAAGGTTAGTTTTATTTCAAACATTATTCTGTTAAACAGACATTTACATCAACAGTCTGGAGTAATAATAGTTTTACTTCGGGTGTTTTGTGGAGTGGGTAAGGCTGTTTTTAGTGACAAGATAACTATGGCCATTGACATGCTTAGCCTCAGCGACCTCTGCAAATACAAGGACTGGATGGATTCTTTTTTTTTTCAAAGTGTCTCTACACATCTCCAACACAATGAGGCCCTACATCCAAAATTCCAAGCTGTTTCTTTAATGTCATACTGTGGAACATTCTAGACATAGCAATGACATATCTATAGAAAAAAGTCTGTGACGGACCCCCAACCACAAAAAAATGTGATTATACTATTATAGTGGTGTAGGGAGTATAGTTTTTACCAATCAACCAGATGTAGGGCAGTTCAAAACTCACCCAAGCAGACATTACCATTGTCTTTCTGCACATCTACACATCTTTATC
The DNA here is from genome assembly GCF_026225935.1 of Boleophthalmus pectinirostris. Classification (NCBI taxonomy): domain Eukaryota; kingdom Metazoa; phylum Chordata; class Actinopteri; order Gobiiformes; family Gobiidae; genus Boleophthalmus; species Boleophthalmus pectinirostris. The sequence continues at coordinate 34,169,971 of NW_026571515.1, read as the reverse complement.
GACATCACTATCTAAAGTCATAATATATGGGACTGATTGTGGTAGAGAGGAGGTGACTTTGTGGCTAGAACAGGCACAAAAAGTACCAAACAAAAAGTAAAAAAAAAAAAACCCTCCATCAAAATCATGAATTCTATGGCGTCATCTTACCTTCTTTATCAAACTCAATGGCGTAACAATCTGACCGGCCATTACTCCACGGGCAGTAAAAGACGGCTCCTCCCTCCGTAACGTTAACTTGCAACGTGCTTGCTTTGGGTGCTCCGACTACAACACTGGCACTGTATGGAAAAAAAGAAGAAAAAATGCATTAACGACTTATATGACATTCACTAGACCGCAAACTGCTGACAAACCCATAAAAACCAAGGCTAGCATTTTCTACGTTTTATCTGGCATCAATTAGGACTTCGAAGTTGCGTGCCAGACCTCCCATGTGATCGCTAATTGAAAATGCTGTACAGCCAACACGTTTTCGCATTTAGCAAACTGGAATTTTAACCAAGAAGCGAAACATTTTAACAGGTTGCAGGAGCAGTTTACATAATGCAATACAAGCACGGGAAACCACCACCAGTAAGACAAATGAGAACATGCCATGGTAATATACACTGGAACATATGGCCAGTGGTGGAACATAACAAAGTAAAATACACACGAAACACTTTTACTTTCAGTGCATTTTTAAAGCAAACAACATACTTTAATACTTTTAAGGGTTTGTCATATGATTTTCTCCATGAAGATGTTATTGCTTTGACTGGAATGTTTCCCACTATGCTATTAAACCTTTATTCATGGTTCATGGTTCATTCAAACCAAGTTACAGGTCAGATCTAGGAGAGGCGACCCCACTCATAGTCTGCCTGTTTTTCTAGCTATTTTTGAGCTATAAAACCACTTACAATTAAAAAAAAAAGTAAGGTAGAGCTGTTTAATGTCATACTGTAGAACATTTCAGGCAGAGCAATGACATATCCATAGAAACAAACAGGTGATAGACCCTCAACCAAAAAATTTCATAGTGCAGTATTAAGTACAATTATGCATGTGATACTTTTACCTTAACTTGAGTTTTTGTTTTTTTGTTTTTGCTCCAGTACCTGTACTTTTACCTAAGTAACAAAATGTAGTACTTCTTCCACCACTGCAAATGGGACTAGAGGGCTACAGTTAATCAGAAAAACAAGAAAGCAGACAGCTAAATAAGTGGTGGCACAGTCGCTGTTGTTTTCTCAGCTGGGAGCACAACTTCATGTCCTTGGAGCTACCTAAAGGCGAGAAGACCACTTAACCTGGACTATCATCGGCTGGGACATAGCATAAGGAATGAATTGCTGGGTTTCAAATAGCAAAACAACATTCTATAGGCCTGTAGTGTTAATGGAGGTAGGGGGTGAATTTTTGTGTTGAATCGCAGTTCAAGGGCCAATATTTCATGTTATAATGTATGTTATAACATTTCCAAAGCTCAGAATGCTCTGTTCCACCTTGTGATATCATATAGTTGTAGTTTAAGTTAAAAGCTACCTTTTACCTTTTGTTCAGTACAAATGGGCAATTCCATGGCTGAAATCATCCAAATGATTCTATTGTAGTGTAAAGACATTATAAACAGAGTACTTCCCGTACTACCACATGACATCACATGGTGGACAAGAGTGTTTCAGTTTGATACACAAACCCTACATATTTAGGCTGATTTCTTCTCTCAGACATGTGTGAATGAAACAAAACACAACTCAAGGTATATTTCTGATGAGGAAACAACATTGTAACACCAACCAGAAAATAGCGTAATACATGCCCTTTAATTAGGCTACAAATATGAAGCCCCTTCTTACTGACATGAACTATTACTAATGGTAGATGTAGTAGAAGTACCTATTAGTAATAACCACTAGTAGTAGCAGTCAGATAGTAGTAATAGTAGTACCAAGATAAGATAAAAAGTAATAATTGCAGAAATAACAGTAGCCTAATCTTCTACAGTATAGCCTATTAAAGTGTCTACTATAGTAAATGGACATGCATGATAACTAAACACTACAGCTCTAGTCACTCAGTATTTACTAGTTTATTTTATTTCACATTTACATTTTATTTCTCCTCTTTTAACTTAGCGAAGCACATGTCCTTCTCTTGATTACAGTAATGTTCAAGTAACAGTGCCAATATTGAGAACATCTTTCAGCACGAGAGTATAACATGGAAAATAGAGCGAGGATTCTGGCGTGGACTAGATAATTAATTCCCAAAGTGGACAATGTGTCTTGTATGAATCCGCCATTACCTCACCGGAGAAGAATACTTGACCCCAGACACAGTTCAGACAGACAGTGATGTAGGTATGAAGCGGGTGGGCCCCTGGGAATAGACATGTCTGAGAGGGGGGGGTCCAAAACAGGAAGTCCACTCCCTTTTCCTGCACCAGATATTCCAATAGAGCATGAAAGCTAACGGTTAAGCTGCAATTAGCATCCAGTAATTAACACTTAAATGGTAAAAGCATCCTAGCCACAACATAGCTATCAGATTTGCTATCAGTTTTGTGGTGATAAGAAGAGCTCTGGGCTGAAACAGAATAATGTAGGAAAGCTAATTTAACACCTTTTAAACTTGATTTTAATACTAAGGAATATGCTGGATACTGAGGGTGTAATGTTGCCAAGTTTTATGAAACAATATCATCACGGTATGAACCTCACAGTACGATATTTATTGCGGTATCATGGGAAAGCTCACGATGTGGGAAAGCTCATGATTAGGGATGTAACAATATCCAAATCTCTCAATACGAAGTTTTCACGATAAACATCTCACAGTAGATTTATTGTGATATTTTGTGGACAAAACTGTGAATATGCTACTTTTTCCTCTTAAAATGCCTTGACAAGACTTAATCCAAAGAACTAACACTTAAAAGTGCTTAGAACTGTTATTTCTTCATGTAATCTACACTGAAATAGAGCAAAGGATCATGGTCTATGTAGTTCCCTCTGTCTTTTTTTTTTTAGCTATTGCTGCACCATAACTTTTAATTTAAGCAAAGAGACTTGTAATTCAATATATTGTGATGGTCCATGATATTATTCTGAGAACTCTGACGATATCATGATATTTCGGTTATTGTTAAATTCCTACTGAATACTCAATTCCACTACCAAAAATATTCTTTATTTGTGTGATTTTCAAGCTTAAATTCAAGTATTTATTTTGTATTACCATGTGTTGTTACGTCTGTGTAATCCCTGATCATCCAATTAGTATCTACAGTGGTCCATGAGTATGTGGCGTTAAACTTGTTCTGATGCAGCTCAAGATCATTCTAAAGCTATTCAGGAATTATTGATACCTGCTCAAATGAATATCTAGTTTCGATACTAGTTTTAATATTTATTAGTATCTGATTTTCGATACATCTATTACAGTGAATAAAAACATCATTGCACTGCAGTTAAAATGTCATTAAAAAACATACACGTAAAATAGTGAGGTGAGTTTCCCAGCTTGGCCATGTCAATGTCAAACCAGGTTTATGCTGGAAGAAGAAATGGAAACAAAGCAGTCCGTCTTGGAGGGTGTTACACTGGTGAAAACAGGGCTGCCCTAGTAGGCTACAGTAGCTCCGAAATGTCAGGAATTCTGCCTGATTCCTCCAACAGCTGAGGATTTGGGCTACAGAGTAATCCAATACTAGGCCTAGTGTGACCAGATTTGTAAATCCAAAAACTGTTACTAATTTTTTCATAAATCATTGTTCTGTCTTGTTCTGTTTGTAGGTACATCAAGTTAATGGTATATGGAATTTAGCAGACATAGTATATTGCCTCCCAAGTGGGGCATTGTTGATGGAAACTGAAAAACTGGCAATTTGTTGTCGACATTGGACACACTGCCAAAAACTGGATCTGAACAATAGTACATTCAGCTGTCCCATTCATTTGTCAAGATTTGTTGTCACGGAGAATTATACACCAGATGCCCTTCCTGGCCTGCTAAAATCAACCATAAACAGTGACCGTGGCAGTCCTCAGGTTCCAAAACAAGGACTAAAGAGAGATTTTGTCAGAAAGTTCTGCTTTTAAAATAATCATTTACTAGGGCTTAGTGGTTTGGGTAAAATATCTGATTACATTTTATTCTGACAGGCTTAGCAATCGATTCATTTTGCCATTTAGGTTTTGATAATAGGAAAATAATAGGATTGTGTTCAAGTTAACATTTTAAATAGGTCCAGAAGAATTAGCAAAAGATAGAAATCTGAACACGAATCACATTTCAGAACATGTATGCACACTACAAGATTATCAGAATTATTGTGCAAACTAAGGCTATTGAAAAGGAAATTATGGCACAACAAAATTAGTTTGTGATTTAATTGCGGCCATTAAAATTTTACTTTAAACTCAAACATGATTAATCTCTCAGCGCTATCATTTACACTTACATATATGCGCTTTCTGTTGCATTTTTTGTATGAAAAGCGTAAAAATAAAGTTTGATTGATTCATTGATACATACTACATAGAGCAGAATTGAAATGAGGATGCACACACTACTAGTCAAAAGTTTGGACTCACCCTCTCATTCAATGTTTCATTTTTCTATATGTTTACTACTTTTTACATTTGATATACATATAGAACACATCAAATACATGAAGTAGGTAAGTACAAGTAAGTCTAGAATTATGTAACCATGAAAAAACATGAAATAACTCTACTAACATTGAATGAGAGCGTGAGTCCTAACTTTTGACTGGTAGCGTATGTTCCACATGTGCAGAGAATGTCATTAGTCCAAAATCCACCTGCACTAGCCTTTACCCCAGAACCATCAGATAGAACACCATTAATGATGTTACAGTGAAACCCCCGTAGCAGACCTAAAACACAAACACATGGAGGTAATACACAACACAAGTGGGAGGACTATGAGACAATCATAGTTGAACCTGGTCCAGCTGTAGTTGGAAGTGGCAGCTTTTCAAAGGAGAAAACTACAGGAAATAACAAAACAACCAGATCAGCTTTAATCAGGAGGTCTTGGCTCAGCCGTGCGCAGCGATGGTCGCAGATGTGGGAACACAGATGCCCTCCTGCTCACACAAACTGATAAGGCATCTCACAGGGCTGTAAATGAGCAGGAGTTAGAATTAATAGCTCTTTATCGGGGTAACATCAGGCTAGTTGTAACTGGCACTTTCCCCACCCACTGCTCTGTATCATTAGCATTCAATGAAGCTTTCAGTCAAGTCAACAGTACAGATCTGGAGTTATGTTAGGGGGGCTTCTAATGAATAAAAACTGAAGGAAGACATTATACAGATCTGCCAAGACACTGGTACCAACTTAGGCTACGTTTATATGATGCTGGTCTGAACAGAAGTTGCAAAAGTGGCATCGTGCCTTCACTTTTTAATTCCGCATTTAGATGAAGATTTTTGGGAGGAAATCTGTGTACATACGGTGTGGAATTCGATTGGGTATGCATACCAGGCGGCTAGGTGGTGACACTAGGTGGTGATGTATGTGAAGAAGATTTTAAAGCTTTTTTGATATGGTTTGCGAATGTGTGCATTGTGTCTATATTGTAACTACTGAATATTCTGCCAACAGGGATGCATGTAGAACACTCCCAGCTTGAAGTCACTGATAAATATAAATAGAATGGCAAACAATTCATTAAAACCTACTAATAAAATCCAAAAAGCATTCATGGTCCTGTTTAGGTGTTTGATTTTCAACAAAAAGGTGAGAGTGACTAACTGAAAAACTTCTCATCAGACTGCATGAAAATAAAGCTCACATTAAATCTAACTTGAGTAAGACAGGCTCAGACAGAGTAATGCTTTCAGTTTGCATCACAGTCCTGTAAAGCATCAACTGTTTAATGTTGCAATGGCTTGGGGAATTTGGTAAAATGCAGAGGGCAGATTTTTATAACAACAATAAAGCATATCGTAACTCTACCGGAAAGAGGCCCCGGGGAAGACCCAGGACACGCTGGAGGGACTGTGTTTCTCAGCCTGGGAATGCCTTGGGATCCCACTGGAGGAGCTGGAGGACGTGTCTGGGGTGAAAGAAGTCTGAGTTCCTGCTTAGACTGCTGCCCCCGCAACCCGGCCCCGGATAAGCAGAAGAAAATGGATGGATGAATGGAAAATCCAAAAAGAGCTGTTAGTGATTCCTCTATTAACCATCAGACAAAGTGACGTCTCTCTCAAAAGTCATAATGCTTGCTTTATTAGTTTATTGTTGTTTTTTTATTATTGTATCTGAAGGGAAATGTTGTTTCTGCATTTGAGTCATCTTTGAATACCACTGAGGCACCATATCGGGAGCAGTGAGCTAGGCTGGATCAGGACTACATTAACTGTCCTCCTTCTGTAATACTCACTTAGGCAACTGCTGTTTTGAAACTGAAATACACAATTAAACCGAACAGAAACTGAATCGTGTTTTAAAGTGATTCATGTGGAACAGATCCCCACGTCTAAAACAACCACAGCCTCTGCCACACTTCAAGTCCAACCACCTCCAACCAGACTCATGCATTAATTAAACTACTGTAAATGACTCTGGGTTGAAAGTGTGGAATGTGCAACCAACAACGCAAATGCAAAAATGGTGATGGTTAGCGGGTCAAAACACAACCAGCTGCGAAACGTCTCACCACATCATCAGAATGAGACCACTATTTTATGTAGTGCTAAGACCCAAAGCTGAAGAACTTGCTGATTTGACACACAAAGCTATGGCTAATATTGTTTATGGTGAGGTTAGAGAGGAGGTCATTTGTGGGCAAATTCCTATGTTATGCCCCTCCCCCCACGGAGCCCCAAACACATTTTTCGCCCCATTCCTGATTTAATTGTCTTCCATCCAGCTGCAAGGCAAAGCTGATGTCACTTAAAGTCCATTATGAGTGTTTTCTGCTGAGGGCGAAGGAGGAAAATGGCAAACAGATTTGTGAAATATGCCAAGGCCGAGCGCTGTCACCATCCCAGCTCATAAACACAAGCGAGCCCGCAGAGAGAGCAGACGCCTGGGGAGAAGAGCACGAGAGGTCCCAGCTACATCCAAGGGAGAAAAGTGGTTTGAATATGTTAACTGTCAATGTAATAACAAGAACTAAACTGGAGCTAAACCAGGACTAAATGAGGGCTACATTAGGACTAAGCTCGGATCAAATCAGGTCTAAACTTAGGACTTAATTATGGGAGAATCCAAAATAAGACCAAAAAAAAACCTGGGACTAAACCAGAAGTAAACCAAAGCTGGGACAAAAACTGGGTCAGAACCAAGTCTAAACTAGGGCCACATTAGGACCAAACCTGGACCAAATCAGGACCAAAAGAAGGACTAAACCAGAACTTAATCTAAACCAAATCTGGACAAAAACTAGGACTTAATAAAAGGCATAATCAGCAACAAACCAACTAAACAGTGGGACTAAACCACAATTAAACTGGAACTAAATCATGACTAAACCAAAACTAAATCAGGACTAGAACTAGGACCACATTAGGACAAAACCAGGGTTATACCATGACTAAACTAGGTCCAAAGTTAAACCTAATCTTGTCATAACAAGTCTCAGCCCACACAAAACCAGAGCCAGGACTGCATTAGGACTAAACCAGGACTAAAACTAGGACCACACATTGAAACTAAACCTGAACCAAACCAGGATTAAACCAGGACTAAACTGGGTCCAAAACAAGACCATATCTCATCATAACAAGTAAAAACCCACACAAAACCAGAACCTGATGAAATAGATGTAAAATAGGACAATACCTGGACTAAGGTCTAAAAATGCAAGACTAAACCAGGTGTAATCTAAGTTTAGGATTAAACCAGGTCCAAAAAGGTAAAAATGGGGGATAAACTTGGACTAAACCAGGGCTACCAGGATTATTTATGGTTCAAACAATGAAAAAAAAAAAGTTGCAATATTAAAACACCAGATCTACAACAGGTCTAAGCAATACTAAGTATAAAAGGTATAAATTAGACTTAAACCTCAAATAAACTTGGACTAAACCAGGACTAAACTAGGATGATACCAGGTTCAAACAATGAAATTTATAGAAATATTCAATAAACTAGGCTTAAACTAAGACTAAACAATGTCTCAACCCAGACCAAAATTAGCATTAAAAAAACTGTCCGGGCCTATCTGGGGACCTCAGCCACACCTCTCCAGAGCGCGTACAGTGACCCAAATAAAGTTTACACCGAAATGTCAGCACACACTTCAACACTGGAGAGGCTCAGAGCACTTATGAACCAGGGACCACATCTGCTGACCTGCTCCACTTAACATGCTCCAGGCCAATGGGGCATGTCATGACACAAGCAAGGTTAACCACAAAATAAGACGGGACACAGCTACTTTTACTGGGTTTCATATATCACAACATGTTCAGAAGGCTGTACAGTAAAATTGAGTTTGGGGACGAAACGATGTCAAATAAAACATATGAGGTAGCTTGTATTTATTCAATTATAGACCCATTGCTAAAAGAAATACTGTCTCCATCGAGATATACAAGTTCAATTCCATACAGTGGAACATTGCAAAGCAAAAACATCTCCGTGAACCCAAGCAGGTGATAGATTCTTTGCCAAACAAGTTGCATATTGCATCTTTAAATATATCAAAGGGCTTTTTTTTTTTTTAATCCAGTGATATTAATAACACAAATTGCTGAACTGTTTTATTATTTACTGTAGATTGAAGCTTAGTGGTGTAATAAAATTCCATAACATTAAATAGATTCTTGTGAGTTTTAAGGCAGGTTATAACGTTGTTACCTCCTCAAAAACAAACCTGGAGTTGTGTTTTGTTTGGTTCACAAATGTTTGAGCAATCCTATATTATTAGTCTGTCTATTTCTCTAAAGCTCAAAATGCTCTCTTCCAGCTTGTTCCAGCATGTCATGAAGTTACCTTTTACCTTTTGTTTAGTAGAGATTTCAATTCCAGTCCTGAAATGATCCAGAAGATTCTACAGAAAGTGTACAGAGTTTAAAAATGCAGTGGTGCACTTCCTGTTTGAGAGAAGAACTCCTAAATATGCCTAAATATACAAGGTTACACAACTCGAAACACAACTCCAGGTATGATTTTGATGAGAAAGCAACAGGGATGTAACAGTAACCGAAATTTCGTGATATCGTATCGTCAGAGTTCTCACAATAATATCGTGGGCCATCACAATATATCGAATTACAAATCTCTTTGCTTAAATTAAGAGTTTTGGTGCAGCAACAACCAAAAAACGACAGAGGGAACTACATAGACCATGATCCTTTGCTACATTTCAGTGCACAGCTTCCATTCTAAGCACTTTTAAGTCTTAGTTGTTTGGATTAAGTCTTGTCAAAACATTTTAAAAGGAAAAAGTAGGATATAAACAGTTTTGTTTGCCTCCACAAAATATCGCAATAAATATACAGTAAGATGTATATCGTGAAAATATCGTACAGAGAGATTTGGATATTGTTACATTCCTAATCATGAGCCTCCCTGCCATATCATGAGATTTCCCACGATATTGTAATAAATATCATACTGTGAGGTTCATGTCGTATTGTGAGACTTGGATATCGTTACACCCCTAGAAAACAACATTAGCACATAGTTCAGAAAATAGCATAATACAGAGTTTGTAATAGCTTAACATCTTAGTTGAATTGCACGTTGCACATTTTAACATTACTGTAACCTTATCACTAACCTAAAAAGCATGAGCGTAGTCCACAAACACTTTCATCATAACAAAGACCCACGCAATTAAATGATTCATCGTGAGCACAATGACATATTGACATTTAGTTAAAATGTTAAAACGTTGACCTGATCAATAAATGAAGTCATCCTATATTGACTGCTTATTAGATGCACTTAGAGCTAGATTGGCCCAAGTGACAGATGTGAAACGCACTAGTCATTTATGCAGTCACTTATACAGGACCAGTGAAGCATCATGGGTAATCAAGGTTGAGAACACAACAAACTGCCCTAATCCTTCATCAGTAATGACTTGGTTTACATTTGTTTAGAGTTTTGATTTTATTTACACACGTTTTTTTCCACATTTTGGTTTATTCGGGCCACTAATTATAGAATATGGAAAACTAAATTGTCTCTGATGACATCTGCTAGTATTAAATGGTTTTGAAGTAATTATTTTCAAGTGATTTCTTACAGTGCACATTTTAAACACATCCAGGAGCTCTCACATTTGAAAACACTGAAACATGAACTCCATTTCAGTATGTCTGTTGAGGTTTAATCTACAAGGTTAGCCATGGTTTACTCTAAGAAATACCGCATGGAGATTAAATATTTTGTTCTTGATGACGTTAAATGAACTAATCAATCTTCACAATTTGTTAGCTGAATTTCAATGTGCTTTCTATCCAGCCTTAGTACTGCTGTGAAAAATGTGAGATTATTCAGAGTATAGACCACTTGGAGCCTTGTGTCCGCATAGATTCAAGGTCAGGACACGACTGGCTGAGTCCTTTAAGCCGCCCGGGGCTAAATCTGATGAGAGAAGCAGTTATCCACAGATGAGAACTGACCAGAGACGGATTACAACCACAGACTAGAGCCACTATTCTGCAGTCACATGGTACGATATTAGACAGTAGGGCTGCACGATTTGGGAAAAACATATACAGTAAATGCATTTTTTTGACAAGTATTGGAATAAAAGTTGGATTTGCGATATGTTTAAAGGTGTGTAACTGTTTTGGTGGAGGGTCCGCTACATTCGGTCTCCAATCAGTAGCTCTCCACTCCCTTCCAAGTAGCTCACCAAAGGATTTCGAAATGAAACCATCGTGCTGAATAACAAAAATTTGGTTAATAATATGCCTATTGTAAATGTATCATTTTAAAGCCCAACTTAGTGCACTAATAAATGGATGATGGTTTGTTTTATAGGTATCTAACTGTACCAGAAGGTTTGCTCTCTTTCTTATAATTGTCTCAATTTCTTGCAGCCGTTAAAATGAGTAGCTCTCTGGCATTTTTGTTTTGTAAAGGTAGCTCACCGGAGGAAAAAGGTTGGAGACCCCTGGTCTACACTATGGCATTTAATTTAGCTATCTCCATGGAGACAAGCAGTCACAACACCAGGCAAAGCTCACTCACGGTAATAATGCATGATTTTGTGGAAGTTTAGCAAAATAGAAACTCCTATAATCTCAAGCAGAGCAATACCATCTCCATGGAGACGAGCAGATGGCCGACCCTCCACCAGAAAAGATAAAATAAGATTAGATTTATTGTCATTGTACAAAATACAGCAAAACTTTGACAGAGCTAAACTGCAGCAGTAAAAATGAGACAGACACATTCTCACACCCATACCAATAAAAACATTAAATAAATAAATGGATTCCCTTCAGTCCCCTCAGGCCTTTTATCTGAGCCTGTGCTCCTGGAGTATGTCCATTGCTACACAATGCACTTTTATTATGCTCACACTGTACACACTGTATAACTGCAGGAGCAGATCTACTACATGTTATAATGTTGTTTCCTCATCAACAAACCTGGAGTTGAGTTTTGTCTCATTCACACGTTTAACACACAAGCCCTGCACATTTAGGCTGAGTTCTTCTCCCAAGTGCTCCACTGTGTTAAACTCCATAGACATTCACTTGAATCATTTGGATGATTTCAGCCCTGTATTTGCCAATCCGAACTAAACAAAAGTGAAAAGGTAGTGGTTAAGTTTGGAGATGCAGACAGACTACACAAACATGTGTGAATGAAACAAAACAACTATGTTTTTGAGGAGAACATTATAACATGGCTTAAAGCTCAAAATTTTGTGTAATATAGAACCTTTAAAGCATTTGAGAGAGTGAAGACATTTAAGAACAGGTTTAAAAAACTAAAAACTACAATACAACTAGAAGGATCTATAAAAAGAAAGGCTATTTTCTTCTTCAATTGTTTAACTAATTGCAGCCTTTGCGATCTGATAACTGTACCAACTCAAACTCAAATTCAGTTCCAGTATAAAGCCCTGTAAGATTATGGCCCTACATATATTGGACAGCAGGGAAAGGAGCTCATGTATTTCCCATTTATCCAGGAACATTCTTATCATGACCTTATCTTTTTGAAGACATTGGGGAGTTAGAGCAATGATTCCTTCTTACTCTCAGATGGGACATTAGGGTAAGGCAACAGGTGGTCAGCAAATCACAAGTGCTGAGGCAGAGGTATCCGCACAATGTTGTTTATGGTCTCAAAGCTAACCTCAATAGAGATTGAAAGAAAATGACAGTTTAATTTTGGACTGTTTTATGTGTATTCTTAGAAACACAAACAAGTAGATATATTTTTACATTGCAAAACTGGTAAGATTACTCAAAGTTTCAACCACTACTAGTAATGACTCTTTGAAAAATGCTAATAAAACAACTATGGAAGATTCAAATTTAACTTTAAAATGTAACCAAAGTAAAGTCATTTGAGTTAGTATAGTACTCTAAAATTCTTGAATGACATGAACAATATGACTTCAACCACACAGGAGATTTTCTGGTTTTAAGAATTAAAAGGTCCTATATTACACAAAATCAATTTTTTTGAGCTTTAAGCCATGTTAGAATGTTGTTACCTATTTGAATGAAACAAAACACAACTCCAGGTATGTTTGTGATGAGGAAACAACATTATAACAGATCAGAAAAGAGCGTAATATGAGCCCTTTCAACAATTGTAAAATCTATTAGAGTATCAAGTTACTTTCAACACTAGATTTTAGCACACGGGGTCATTTTTCACTCACTAAAAATAGCCCACTATCTACGGACCACCCATTTTTGTGATTGCATCCGTTATTTTTGTTTGTTGAGTGCGATCACCCGGACCACCATCTCCTGGTCCTGTATACCACCCCTGGGTCTGTGCTAATGTGTGAAGCCAGCAGCAGTTCTGTCACAACAAGCTCCTTTACCAAAACTACTTCACAAGTGGCAGGTGTGAAAATCCAAACATCCTGAGGGTTACAAAAATAACTGACTTTTTTACTAGAACATTGCCTTAAAGTGACCATGTGTTCCTGATTGCAATCTATGTGTATTTTGTGCTCAGTAAATTATATTTAGTGAAATCAGTTTAAATTCATTCATCTATATTTCAAGTTTTCTGTTTATCCGTGGGTTTAACAATGGTAATTAAAATTAATGATAAAAAAGCAATTCATAACTTAAAATATTTTAAATTAATGAAAGGTGAAAAGTCCTCAAGCCCTCTATGCTTTACCAATTTGCACTACTTCGTTACTTTTGCTATATTTTAATTTGGTCTCCTGATGCTGCATTCCATCATACCTAACCCCACACCCTTGTAGTTGGAGTAAAGTACCCTAAAAAGTGGCTGACACCTCTGCACAATGGGCCTCTCCAGGGGTCCAGACCTATTTCACCTCAGGACAGAGCCACATGCTGCGTGCAGACAGGGGGCGAGGCAGCTGTTAGAATACTTCTGTCTGTATACACCACCCCCATCAACACACACAAGCGCGCGCACACACACGTAGTGCCATTAACTGTTCATGCCAACTAATAATTAAGAAAACAGTTAGCTAGTACTATACCAACTATATTAAACTGGTATTAAACCAGTTTGTTTGAATGTTCATTAAAAGAGTCAATTTTGTATAATATAGGATGTTTAAACATACTAATATTGCAAATAATCAATAATCACAAAAATAACAATACAATACAAAATTCTCCATACAAAAAAAAAATGTTTTTTGATGCATAGATGTGAAAATAGTAGATTTCAACCCAGTTTGGTCTTAGTACAAGTTTTAATTTTGCTCAACTTATTGAGTCAAAATGTAAATAGTGATATGATATAGTTTGCAATACAAAATATAATTTAGTTAGCAAATATCTGTATCTCATATCATGCGGCCCTTATTAAATGTATCAGACTACACATTGCATTCATGTTTACTCTGTGTGAGGCTGCATGATAGTTTGGTGGTCATACAGACATGGACAAAATTGTTGGTACCCCTCTGGTAATAAAAGAAAAATCAACAATGGTCACCTCAACGTCAAGAGGAGCCAGTTGAGGTGGCTCGGGCATCTGTTCCAGATGCCTCCTGGGCGCCTCCCTCGGGAGGTGTTCCGGGCATGTCCCACCGGGAGGAGGCCCCGGGGAAGACCCAGGACACGCTGGAGGGACTATGTCTCTCGGCTGGCCTGGGAACGCCTCGGGGTCCCCCCGGAGGAGCTGGAGGACGTGTCTGGGGTGAAGGAAGTCTGGGAGTCCCTGCTTAGGCTGCTGCCCCCGCGACCCGGCCCCGGATAAGTGGATGAAAATGGATGGATGGATGGGACACTGAACTAACTTGAAACTGAGAAAAGCAATAATAAATAAATTAAAAAAAAATACTGAAAAATAACCAATGAAAATCAAACACTGTTTTTGAATTGTTGTTCAACAGAATAATAAAAAAAAAAAAAAACTAATGAAACTGGTCTGGACAAAAATGATGGTACCCCTAGAAAAGATTGTAGGTAACTGAACAATAGGGACATGTTCAGCTTAGGTTTTGACTCAACTCACAGTTGTCTTCAAATTTGTCCTCAGTCAATCTGCGTGTTTAAAGGGGGACAGGTGTCATTGTGTTGTTTGGAGACATGATGGACACAACACTGAACATGGACCAGAGAAAGACAAGAAGAGAACTGTGTCAGGAGACTAGAAAAAAAATGATTGACACGGAGGTTAAACATAAATGCCATAAGACCATCTCCAAGCAGTGTGATGTTCCTGTGATTACAGTTACACATGTTCTTCAGAAGTTTAAGGTCCACAGGACTGTAGCCAACCTCCCTGGACGTGGCCGCAAGATGAAAACTGATGACAAATTGAAGAGATGGATCACACGAATGGAACCGAATGGAGCGAATGGAAAGAGCCCAGAACAACCTCCAAACAAATTAAATGTGAACTTGAAGGGCGAGGAACATCAGTGTCAGATCGCACCATCCGTCACAGTTTGAGCCAAAGTGGGTTTCATGTGAGGACACCACTGCTGAGAGTAAATCATAAAAAAGTGAGACTTGAATTTGACACAATGCATATTGACAAGCCACAAAGCTTCTGGGAGAATGTCCTTTGGACAGATGAGACAAAACTGAAGCTCTTTGGCAAGGCACATCAGCTCTATGTTCACAGATGCAAAAATTAAGCACACCAAGAAAAGAACACTGTCCCTACTGTGAAGCCTGGAGGAGGCTTGGTCATGTTCTGGGGCTGTTTTGCAGCATCTGGCACAGGGTGTTTTGAATTTGTGCAAGGAAAAACAAAATCTCAAGACTATCAAGGTATTTTGGAACGGAATGTGTTGCCTAGTGTCAGAAAGCTTGGTCTCAGTCATAGGTCATGGGTTTTCCAACACGAAATGACCCAAAACATACAGCTAAAAACACCCAAGAATGACTGTCAGTGGCTTGGAAATCAAACAATTAAAATGGGAATGTGAATGTTCACTTTTTCCCCTGTAAACTATGGTTTACTGCCTGTTGGAATCAAATGTAATGAGAGAGAGAAAGATACAACTGAACAATATATCTTAATACAAAAGCTGTTCTGTTGTTACTTCAGCGATTAATAACAGCTAGAACATTTAGAGCAGTTTTGTCTTATGTTCATTTTGTTTTAAGGAAATGGTTGATATCAGATATGGGCAGATACTTCCAATAAACTCCCAGCATCAGTTTTCTATCTTTCAACAGCGAATTCTCCACACGTGGTCGTCCTTTGTTTAGAGACAAAATGACAAAATTACACATAATCTGCTCTTATTTACATTTGCATGGCTTTGCTTCAGTCTAAATCAGGTTTAAAACATGACTCAACCAAAGCATCATCATAGGCATGACAAACCACTCTCACATTCATTGACCAAGAGTGCATTTTTAGATACAAGCCACTTTACCGTATTAGAGAAACCGAAAGATAACAAAATTAACTGGATATCTCAAATCTTATAAGTGAGTGATGAATTATTAGGTTTACTGGATTGAGGTGAGTCACTTTTTTGACCTAGGGTTAAAGAGACACAGACATCAGGCACTGCTGTAGATTACATCTGAGTCAGACAAGGATCCCAACTGTTGCCCCTCCCACAAACCGAGGCAGACATGACGTAAGGGAGGCAATTTCATCACAGATCTAACCATGGTCTAAAATAAGGCTAAACCTGGTATTAAACAGGAATAAATAGGTCTAAAAGATAGGGAAAGGTGGTTTACATCAAATTTAAAGGTGCGTTTACACTGGTTTGGTCTTGGTTTAAGGTCTTTTTCTAGTCCTGATAGGTTAGGTACTCTTATCCTCCTAGTCTGGTCTAAAGTCCTGGTCTAGTCTAGGTTTAGTTCCTGGTTTATTGCCTATGTTGATGTGGTTTATGTGCATGTGTGAACACAACCTGAAACAGTACTAATCAAATGGGACTAGACCAGATCTAAACCAGGTGTAAAACAAGTCTAAATCAAGTCTAAACCAGGACTAAACAAGATCTAAACCAGGTCTAAACCATGACTAAACCAGGTCTAAATCATGACTAAACCAAGTCTAAACCATGACTAAACCAAGACTAAACCATGACTAAACCAAGTCTAAACCATGACTAAACCAAGACTAATCCAGATCTAAAACAATACAAGGTCAAATCCAAGGTCCAGGATCTTAACTAGTCCTGACCTGGTCCCACTCCCATAGCCCGCAGCAGACATGACGTAAAGGGGACCTTTCCGACAGCAGACCACCTGACAAACCTTTAAAACACTTCGCAACTATTCATTAAAATCTATTTTCCATTGAGACACATATACACTTAACCTTATTATACCAACCCCCAATTAGCTCCTGCAGTAAAAGCCAGACAGAGGACTATAGTTTGGGACTTGTTGACCTTAGCAGCAGGAGACATTAATGCTCCCAGAGCAGTGGATTGATTCTTATGGTGATATACAAGAGGTGACAACACTAAATGGTGCTATTCTTAAGGCCATTCAATTAGGGAAAGAGTGAGCTGCTTCAGACAAGGGGCTGTATTGTCTACTCAACACTCAACAACCGAAATCTGGAAAACTTTGGCAGTTCAAGCACACAAGCGCAACTGAGGACATTGATTAAAACAATACACTTCTGTTAACCTAAGAATAGTGGGATTGAAAACTAACAGCTGAAATGGATTAAACCAGGACTAAAATAGGTTTAAAACGTGACAAAGTAAGGGCTATACATTGCTAGATAAAATGGAGTTAGATATATATATCTCAATCCAGACAAAACGAATGTCTAAATCAGGACTTAAACCAGGTCTAAACCAGGTCTTAATATAGGAATAAGCCAGGTCTAAAACAGGACTAAATAAGGGCTATATGTTGCTAGATCAAAAGCTATATACAAAGTCTAAAACTGAACTAAATCCTCCGGACAAAACCAAGGTATAACATCTGGACTAAATCAGAACTAAACCAGGACTAAACCAGGACCTAACAAGGACTTAACCAGGGATTAACCAGGGTAAACCAAGACTATAAAAGGAGAAAAATATCACTACATCAAATGGAACTGTAAGTGAGGTCTGGAACTGGACTAAACCAGGATTAAACCAGGACTTGACCAATACTAAATAAGATCAAACCAGGTCTAAAATAGGACTATAAAAACACATAATGGGAACAAATAACATCTACAACATCTCTAAAGCAAAAGGGACTAAAACTAGACTAAATCTGATCCAACACAGAAATTTGGTACCAGAACTAAACCAAACTAAACCCCTTCGGTCGTACACACAAGTCACAACCTTTCTACAACCCTCAAGTCAATAAAAGCAGGGACATTAATTAAAACAATACACAAGTGAGAGTTCATAAAAGTGTAGACGTAGCATAAACACGGGCCATAGGTTTTAGTGGCCCAAAGACAGACCGATCCAAAGTCAATATTAGTTTAACTCCGGGCTGGTTTGAGCGGGTAACCTCCAGGAGTATGACCTACATGCACCATATGACCTCAGCGGTTTTCCATGGCCAAACTATGAGCGAAGGCTAGACCCACACACTGGAGTGACTGGTGACTTCAACACATGCTATCTATATATGAGAGTATTGCAGGGCCAGTGATGAACATGACTGAATATTACAAGTGGAAAGTGTGAGTACTAAAAGAATGATGCAGTTCAAGATGACATAAGCTGCAGTGGTTTTCACGTTATTGTGAAGACCAGAAAATGCTGATTAAGGCAATAATGAAAAAGGAATAAAATCAGTCGCTATTTTTTTTTCCACCCATAGACTGTATAAAAAAGTGGACTAAGGGAGTGTGACGTTCTGACATTTGTTTCTGGTCAAATGAAGCCCACTGAGGATAGCAGTTATAGGGGCGAATTTGGAGTCAATTTCATATTAGGAATAGGAATTGTTTTATGAATAAAATAGCTAAATAAAAAGGTCAGGATCATGTATAACAGATTAATACCATTTTCACTTATTAACTTACAGAGTTGATGGTGCCAGAAGTGCCCCATGCTCACTTCCTTTTTGGAATGCAGCGGCTGTAGGGTTAGCAATGTCCATTTATATATACAGTCTATTATATCATCAGGCAAAACTTAAAGAATTCATTCTTATTTACATTGCTGGCTTCGGTAATTAGAGTACTATGTTTATTCAGTGTTTTTAGATTATTTCAGACACCTTGGTCCTATCCTATCCCATTAGAACTTAAACTGGCCAGGATCTGATATAGAGTGTCTTTTTCATTGGCTCTGAACAATCTGAACTGAATAGTGAAAAACAGTTAGTGGTTAGAGAACAGAGCATAAAGTGGCTTTTAAGTATCACTGTACATGGCAATAAGAGATAAATGTTCAGGATTACTGAACTGAAGCACTGAAATTATTTAGTTTTAAAGTTAGGTTTCATTTTAAAAGCGTGACCACAAAGTGTTCGATCCTAAACTTATCTAAAAATAAGCAAAACTCCATTTCAGGAACACTTTGATGAGAAATCACAACATACAAAAAGCAAAACATAAAATATTGTGGGTATGTTTAGAGTGACTGACTTTGGTTCCAATTTCATTTTTACAGCAGTGATTTATGAGACCCATTATCATGTCCTAGACTCCTGACTCCTTCATTATTATTATTTATACCCTTTGACCTGTGCGGCCTTTTCTATCTCTGCCTGATCACTCCTTGTCCCGCCTGGCACCAGAGAGGAGCGCTCGTGGTCCCGTTATGAAGTGTCTGATGAAGTCATGACAACTCCGGAGGCTTGGATCGACAGTGATGGACGGCAACAGGAGGGCTCTATAGAAATCACATGGGTTTCAGATGACATCACAACATTCTATAGCCCTGTATTATTTAATTGAGATGGGGGCAGGCCTGTCAATATATCACAATTTGAAGTATGATATGTTTCTTAAGAAAACATAGACTATAAATGATAATTAAAGCCACTGACACAATAAGCAGCAAGACTCTACCCCCAAAACTATTCTAAAATTTACAATAAACCTCAAATTTGGTCTGGTTTGGTCTCTTAAACCTATTTGGTCAAAGGTTTAATGCCATTCTCTGAAACATTCCAGACAAAGCAATAACATCTCCATGGAGAAAAGCATTTGACAGATCCTCCACCAGAAAAATTACAAAATCCACCTTTAAGTACTTAGTTTGTACATATAATGAGTAACAGAAAGTATATATTCAACCTTTAAAAGCTCAAACCTTATCGTAGTACAGAAAAATGAAAAATATTGCATGTAAATGTAAATGCAGAATGGCTATTGTTCTGGTATGGATGCTGGCCAAGGAAAAAAATATCTGGGTCATAAATTATATCACGATTTAATGGAAACAAGCCATTATTTATGTTCTGTCAAAAAGTTCACTTGCAGAGGAAGTTCTGTGATTCATGCTCAAGGAACACTATTTCAGTTTTCTGGTGTGAATGTTAGTGATTTGCCTGGGATGTTCCACAGTAAGGCAGTGAGCTTATCTATCTCCAAGGAAACCAGGCCGAGGTCAGCTCTGTGGAGACACAATCCAGCGCACAGTAAGAATGCCTGTTTTTGGGAGGTATATCAATGATAAAACACGTGTAATTGCAGATAGATAAGCCATTGTAGATTTGAGAAGTAGTTTTATTTAAGAAAAGAACTCTGTAAGATGTTCTCCTGCACTATTTTTGTAACTTTTTGGAGTACCATGTCACTAATACACAGAGGTGTGACCAAGTCGTTGTGTTCCAAGTCTCAAGTAAGTCTCAAGTCTTTGACCCCCATGTCCCAAGTCAAATACAGCCAAGTCCATGTCGAGTCTCAAGTCACTGGCCTATAAGTCCAAGTCAAGTGCAAGTCATCTGCTTTGAGCTTTAAACCAAAGTACCAAATATATCTTAGATTTTTGCAACTTATTTGACTTTTAAGATAAATTGTACTTATAAAGTCATAGTATATTTATATGCGAGTATTTAAAGAGTATACAAGAGTTGTAGAAATGCAATTTTTTTTCTTTTTAAATGTCTTGACAAGATCTTACAGTGAATCATTACTGTCAGAATAAAACAACTTCAGATTTAAAAGGTGCTTCTCAAGTCTTCTCAAGTCCGAAACAAGTCCCAAGTCATTGACCTTCAAGTCCAAGTCGAGTCCCAAATCTTAGTCCATTTTATCAAGTTAATTCTCAAGTCCTAAAAATCACAACTTCCAAGTCCCCATCTCTGCTAATACACATAACCTAGTTCAGTCTCTGAGGATTACTGATTTGGGTTTTATTTTTTACTGAAAATAAGTTGCATCAATTTGAACATGTATTACAACTTTAGTTACAATCTAATCGTCTATATATGATAACAACACTACCAAACATCCATAACTCTAGTCTTTTGCATTGACTCCTGTGCTATAAGCAGAACACACACATTGAAACGGGGTGCACATATGTTGTCCTCGGGCTGTCTCCCATGGGTGGGCTGTCTGCCAGTGTCCATGCTTAATTTTATTACCGCAGGCCGAGGGGCACGACTGACAAATATAAACTCATTGTCAAGGCCTGAGAGAAAGTGTGCTTTGTGCTTCTGGATCTGACATGCCATTTCCAACTTCCTCCCTCCATCTACTCCCTGTGTCTACTTCAACAAACATATGTCAGCCACAGATAAGCATTCAGCACTGAGTAAACATCTTAGGCCAGATTTTAAGAGAGAATAGTAAAACTTGTTTCAACAAAATGACAATTAAAATAACTAGATGACATTTTACCTTGTACTGGTTTGTAATGCAACGATAAAAATGAAACTAACTTGGAAATCTGTCAAACATATAATCTAAAACAAGCATAGGGCTGATGACTGATGAAGTATTAAGCAAAAATGAAATACTATGAGCACTTAGAGAGAGAATATATTATTATTTGTATATTACAGTTTTGTTGCTTGTTTAGTGGAACCAAACTTTTTTATGCAACACTTTTGACATTTTGGCTGTTTTGATGTTTAAAATGTGTGTGTTTCATATTAAGGTTGTACAAGAAGTGGTTTAATAATGACTTTAAGTGTCACAGCCATGATTTAGCCATTATTTTTTACTGAACAGTATCGAATCGATTTGAAATATATCAAATCGAAAGTGCACTGTATCGAGGTATGTATCGTATCTGCAACTTCTTAATGATACCCAGCCCTAATATTATCACTATTTTATCGCAATTGTACGGTGGTGTAAAACATATATATAACTAAAAGCACTTAGATAGATGTTAGTTTACCAATACACTTTTTCTCTTATCAACATGATGCGGGGGTGTTCTACATGTATGGTGTAATATTAACTTGTTGCCATGGAGACACAATACACACAATAGCAAACACTGCCAAAATAAAATGTGACCGTAATGTCTCACCTGCTGTAGTTCCAGCTAAGTCAGTTCTTTCTGGTCAGATT
Organism: Boleophthalmus pectinirostris; assembly: GCF_026225935.1. Lineage (NCBI taxonomy): Eukaryota > Metazoa > Chordata > Actinopteri > Gobiiformes > Gobiidae > Boleophthalmus > Boleophthalmus pectinirostris. The sequence goes on along the minus strand of NW_026571515.1, from coordinate 34,147,940 downwards.
GTGTTAAAAATAAAGCTCAGATTAAAGTCTAACAAAGGCTCAGACAGAGCAGTGCCTAAAATTAGCACAGAATCAATATTGCACCCGGTTTGATATTGCAATGTAAAATGAAATAACTGAAATAAATAGACCATTATAGTACAGGGACAAATTGTAATTCATTGAACTAAAGAGACGATTAAATGTCCATTGAAACTAAGCCTGTATAGTTTGAACTAAAATTGAGTATTAAGTCTTTTTTTATGTTCATGATTTTAAGACTGAGCCCCACTTCACACTTCAAAATCTAAACAAACATCAGGACCTGTACCAACCCACAGACCAGCAAATATCATAAATAAGCACGTGTATTTCTTTTCCCAAAGACAGTCATAATTATTTTACAACCAAGCCTTTTCCTGGCACAATTCTTGCCCGTTTGTGTTGACAAGGGAACTCCTAGCACAACCTTTCCTTGACCTCACCCCAAAATTCCTCCGCTCCCCCGCTCCCCATCATATCTGTCAGCCCTATGGCCCGATGATGAGCTAGGAAGAGATAACTGAATTTTATTGCAGCCTTTCAGTGATACGCTTTTTGATCGGCCGACTTTTGGAAAACTGAAAAGTGGTATTCCCTTAGCTGCAGATAAGGACAGAATGAATCAGTTCTTTGATGGAAAAACACATCTGACTACATGGGAATTATAAGTGTAGTCGTAATACTGAACATTCAAAGCAAATTTTGAGGCCAAGAAAAAGACGGTGTAAGTTTCTATACCAGAGTGGTGATGAAGTCCTCTGATAAAAACAGACTCTTGAAATGGCTAATGTAATTCTCCATACAAAATACTAGTGGTCATACTATTTCTGTTGTCTAAACTGTTGTATCCTTGGGCAAGACTCTTCACCCAACTTGCCAATGAATAAATGTAACGAGTGTGTGGTCAAAGAGATCGATTGCATAGATTGGCAGCCTCGCTTCTGTCAGTCTACCCCAAGACAGCTATGGCTACAGATGTAATTTACCACAACCAAGTATGAAGAGTCTAAATAAAACATACTTAAAGTGATTTTAGTATTTTGAAGGGCGCTATCTAAAATCCAAGACATTATCAGTATCCTATATTAGTACAAGCCTAGAAGCAGATGCACTGACGGAAACTGTATGTGAATATGACAATTTTTCTATCACACAAAGCACCATTCTCTCATCTCCAGCCTTGAACGATCAGAATTAGTCATGAGTACAATGACGGGTGCATCATATTAAATGAGAAGCGAAAAGCAAGGCCAGAAAAACAAAGAGGAAGGAGGGAGGGGGCAACTACAGCACATGGGTGAATAAAAAGCCCCATCGGATGACATCAGCATAAAGGAAGTGGTGATAATGAAAAATTAGGGGTCTTCACACATCGTAAATCATGATGATGCTACAAGATATTTAAAGAGGCGGAGCTAGAAGACTATATTTGTCTGTCTGCTGTTGAGGGAAAGTCTGGGGAGAGAAAAGGGACATGTAACTGATGACTAATATTTTAAAATTCATAAGAAGGAACAAAAACCTTCCTGTGAAATGTCCTATGCCTATACTTTAAAAAGAGCTTTAAGCCTCATCAAAAACATACCCGTGGTTCTGTTCTGTTTCATTCACATGTTTCAGTAACCCTTTTAGTTAGTCTGTCTACATCTCCAAAGCTGAAAATGCTCGGTGCCACCTTGTGATGTCATGAAGCTCCCTCTTTACCTTTAGTTCAGTAGAAATTGGTAATGAAAAGGCTGAAATCAAACACATGATTGTAGTGAAGGTGTATGGCTTTTAAAAACACAGTGAAGCACTTCATGTATTACCACAAGACATCACAAGGTGGAACGGGGTTTTCTGTTTGAGAGAACTCAGCCTAAATATACAGGGTTTATGCCAATGAAAGAAAACACATCTCCAGGTACAGTAGGTCAGAAAATAAAGTAATATGGGCCCTTTAAGTTATAGTTAAAAACAAAATTAACTTCCATTTTTGCAACAGTAATATCAAAATGTATTTATCTGCGATTCAAATAATTTGTTGCATGATTGTGTAAACATACAGTGAAATGTTTATCCTAACTGCTCTTCTATATTTCCATGTTCACTCATGAGTCTGTTCAAAAAACAAAACCTGATGCACTGAGGAAACTGGGAATACCACATGGACACAGAGACTGGGGCAGTGCAGAAAAATATCAGTGCCAAATATCAGCTAAGTTCTCGATACCAAACTGATGCCAATATCAGCTATAACCATTAACTCATCCCTATCTTTAAATCTTGATGATGCTACAAGATTTTTAAAGAGGCAGTAGAAGTTATATTTGCTGCTGTCCAGAGAAAGTGTGTGGGGAGAGAGAAGGAGAGAGAGAGGAAGAGGAGAGGAGAGAGAGACAGGGGGAAACAAGGGGAAACAGGAGCTGGCGGCCCACTCGGCACAAATCCCAAAGCTGGCTGGTCCAAGAATGGTCCGAGACGAAGAATAGCAGACATGGACTCAGCCAGGAAGTCTTAGCATGTCTGAAACCTACAGGGTACTTTTGTGAATGATTATCACACTGGCAAGGCAAAAGTACACAGTGGGTTGAAGGAACTACAAGAAAAGGCGGCCAAGATATCGTTGTTTGGAAGCAAGACACAATTAGACGACTACCGAGTATGAATCTTGTTATAAAGACAAAACAAAACAGCAAAAACAGACAGAGAATAACTTGCATCTGTGGGTCTTTTTTGAGGGGAACTGAAAGACCAAAATATTGACAAGAAACCAACTAAAGAAACTAGAAGAAAAAAAAAGATAATTGTAGTTAATGGTATAGAGAATGTTCTCATTGAGCACCCTCTTAGCTTAATCCTCCTGCACCCCTAGGTACATTTTTGTACAATGCAACTTTTCTTTTTAGCATAACTTTGGCCCTATTGCACCAAATAGCACCAAAATTGGCCAGTTTGTGTATTTGTGATGTATTTTTTGTCTCTGTGTTTTTTTTTTTCAAGTTCACATTAATTAAATGGTCTATAATCAAAATAATCACACCTGTGGTCCTGCAGTACATTTTTGTCCCATTGACTTCTATTCAAAATGGTTTTGTTTACTGGAATAACTTTGCCAGTTTGTAGTTACTTTTTGATTTATTTTTCATTCATTGATGTTGAAATGCCTTTAAATTTTTTAGTGTTTGTGTCTTTTTGAATTTTTTTGATATTTTTCTTTTTACTGTGTATCTTCCATTGCAAGGTTATAGCAATAGCAAGACATTTTTACATATTAGTCCACACTGAAGGCTGAGATGTAGATATTTAATGTAAAAATTATATGGGAGGAGTTTTTTGTTTTTTTTCATGCACATAATTTGAGACTTTCACAAACAAAAGTGGCATTTAACGTGTTAAAATTTCAAAATATTATATGATATTTGGTATGTACGATTAGAGCAGAAGTAAATGAAGACATTGATATAAAAAAGTTGGACAAAAAATGTGTTCTTCATAAAAAAATTGTGGTTTTCTTTTTCAATGTACATTTATGTCACGAAGGACCACAGGTGTAACTATTTTTAAAGAGGTGCACAGTGGTTAAAACAGGGATATTGTGACAGTAGCTCAGTTGGTAGAGTGTTTGTCCACTGATCTAAAAGTTGGTGGTGCGATTCCAGCTTCTACAGATCCTTGAGCAAGACACTTAACCTCACCTCCAGTGTCTGTGTACGCTGGTGTATGAATGTGTGTGTGACTGGGTGAGTTTGTTCATGTAAAGAGCTTTGAGTGCCTTGAAGGTGGAAAAGCGCTGTATAAAAATGTGACCATTGATCATATGTGCATAGTGCAGGGATATACTAGTAGTTTGCACACTATGCGAATGTTCTCTGTTTATTCATTCATTTCCAGATCCCAAAATAACAGGCTAACACATATTCATTTTACCAAACCCTATAGGCTATACCTTTCAGTCTTGCTCTATAAAACAGCTGATGTATTTCGAATATGGCAGCACAGACAGGCTTTGTGCTAATGTCACAAGTCTCCACTGAGCCACTGGCAAATCAATCAACCATAACCTCAAACTCTGGAGATGTGAGGGCTATAGGTTAGAAGTTAACTGGTTTATGCTGGCGTTTAAAGCTAGCCAGATTAAGAGGTCAACTTTAATGGCATTATAGTAAAACAATGACATCACCACGTTAGGAAAACTCCCCCCTAAAGGTTTTGTTTATTGTATTATGAATGACTAACAATGATAAAGGCATTCTTGACAGTCTATGTAAACGCATGTGATTCATAACAGAAGAGAAGCTGGATATTCAATAGGTTACATGTGCGTAAAGTTTGTGCGTAATGCTAAACTAATATTTCATGTCAGGCGCTTTTGAACATCCCAGAAAAAAAGAGCAGTGCGTATCCACAGTTCACAGCAAGGGGGTTGTAAAAGATCTAAACTTTGGCAGGAGTTTGTGATACAACCAATGGAAAGTTAGCAAGCTGCGAGTAAGATTGAGTAGGGGCCACGCACTGCCAGTAAAGTCATATATTCTTCAGATTGTTGAGTTTGTTGCTAAATGCTCAGTCAAAATGTAAGACAATACGATTCAAGAAGAGAACAGCTACTCACCTGGGCGATTCAGCCAAATAAAAGTCAACGGCATATCCGAAGTAGCTCCCCTGAGGTCCGCTATAAACAGATGGTTTCTCCACGTCCAAGTTGAACGCCTCGCAGACAGGCTGGGAAACAGTTAATAATAATAGCCCCACAAAACAAAGAAGAGAAGATGGGCTACGCAGGAATGACCTTACGATCTCCGGAGCTTTGACGTAAAACAGTCTCAAACCCATTTTCAGAGGAGAATGAATTAATCCGCTAAAGTTTGGTGAGAGTTGTGGTTTGGTCCGATGTATTGTTCCCAAAACTAGCGCGTCCCGGTGAGTGGAAGTAGTGGTTTAGTTTGGCACAGTGCTAAAAGCGCATCTCGTTTAGTCCAAGCGCGCAGTTTGTCATGAATGCTCCTTCTTCGGCTTCTCTCAGCGTTGTGTCCTCACTCCGCTCTGCCCGCGTCTCTTTGCGCCAGCCCACGCCTTCTTCACGCACCTAATCAGGATACATGGAGCAGGGAGTTCCCACACGGCCGTGACAAAGTTTGGGAGGGGCGGAGCTTGTGATTCCCTCAGAAAAAAAAGAAAAAAACTTTGAACTGACTCTTCACAGCAAGCATCTAATGTCAGTGAGATGTTTAACAGTTTGACATTGTGGTAAAAAAAAAAAAAAAAGTGTTGGTTTGTACGCCTTTTGCGCGGTCTTATCTGGATTATAGAGGACTGATTTACCCAAGAAACAAGGTGCGCAGTTTGACTTTTGATGATATCTGTGTTATCTCAGGTAAAGTAAGTTGACCATTGGTGATAAAGCAAGTAATAAATAACACTATACTCAAATTAACAAAGCTGTTCCTTAAAACGGAGATTAGGAAAGATTGAAAATTGACAACTGCCACTTCTTAGGCCTAATATTTCGAAATAGTGATTTTGAAAACTACCACCAGTACCATTACTAGACTTTTAGTTGTCACTCCAAGCCGTCTTTATCATGGCTTCGTTTTTCACATACAGACTTATGCCAGATGCCCATCCACATTTCCATTTAACAGGTTTGGGGTGTGGGGACCGCAGGGAGTGGACTAAGGTCACTCGTGGCACTAGCTGAAAGATGGGTGAAATGCAGAGGATATCCTATATTAAAAAATTTAATAATAATAATAATAATCACACAAATTGACTATTGTGAGCTTTAAGCTATGTTAGAACACTGTTACCTCCTCAAAAACCGTCTGACCTCACAGCGTTAGGATTCGTTTTCTCGACGGTAAGCGGGTACTTCTTAGGTACGTTTTTTATTTAACCAATCGCTGCTATTTGGTCGTGACGTTCGTAATGCGCCGCTAACTGGGCTAACTGGTGTATTAAGCTTTTCCCCAATCCTGTAGAAAGAAGGGCAATAACTTCTTTCCGCTTGATAAAATTCACCAAACATTCTCTTTGTTCTGGCCTTAAATGCCAGATCTTGGGAATCCTTGCCAACACAGAATGTATGACTTCATCTACATCCATCTCAACCACTTTGTTTACTGTTGTGTTGTACCAAAAAAAGGGACCCAGACAGGCGCCTGAGTTTGACGTCATGGCTTCACAGCTCTTCGCTGATTTGCCAGTGCGTGGTCTACAACTTCCGGGGTTCTTGCAAACCGTCTAGTGCATTCCGATTCCTAACCTAGTCGCTGGAGATAAATTAAATTGAGCGGAGGCACTAGGTGGTGCCAGCCTAGCTACAAAAAACCCAGACTCTGTACCCTGTTCATTCACACTTTTGAATAATCCTTTATTATTAGTCTGTGTACATCTCAAAAAAGCTCCAAATGCTGTATTTCACTTTCTACTTTGTGATGTCATGAAGCAGTAGTTTTTATGTTAACAACTGTCTTTTATTTTTGTTTTGAGCACTTCCTGTATTACCACATGATTCAACTCAGTCTAAATACTGTATGTGGGGTTTGTGTGAATAAAACAAAACACAACTCCAGGTCTGTTTGTAGTGAAGAAACATTATAACATAGATCAGAAAATTGCGTAATATGGGCATTTGAATCATAGGACCACACAAATATTAATCCTAACTACTCTTGACTTGTTATATAATTCCCACACGATTTTATACACAGCTATAACATTTGACCCTGGTAAACTTCACTCTCCCACCAAATCCAATGAGACTTAAACCACTTTTCCGGCTCCCATCTCGACGTGTGACCCATGTGTACAGAGCTTCTAATTACAGCATACATGTATCTCACTGTATGATGTGTTCTGGTGGGAAGTCCTCAGTGCAGTGGTAGATTTGGAACCTTTAATAAAGTGATCTTTACTCGCTGGAATTATTGCTTGTTGGTTTAGCTGATTCAGTCTTAAGCCTTTGGGATTTAACAGGGAGTCCAAATTTGGCTTTAGGGTGGTAGTAGTAGCAACATGAACTGCAGTCTGCGTGTGGGGATTGTATTTATAACTGGTCTGCTTTGACTGGGGAGTGATCCAGAGTGCTTGTGTGTGATATAGGGATATGGGGGTGGAGGGGTTGGGGGTATTCACAGCTGCTGGGGCAGACTGGAAAGGAAGAGTTGAGGGGGGGTTGATGGTAAAAGGCTAATCCTGGTGTACCTCATTCTCTCAACTGTGTTTTAATGAGTAAAAGTACAAACAAAGCAGTGCTAAATTGGAATACTTAAAGGTGTAACCATGTAACTTTCCTTTCTCCGTTAAGGTATTGCTTTGAAATATTCCACAGTATAGCATTAAAGCAAATCTATCTCAGTTGAGATAAGTAAAGGCAATGTCACCAGCTCATGTTACAGGTCAGATCTTTGGAGATTTCAATTTTTCCATTTGGTTGACCCCTTTTGCTTTAGAAGTTTGAACATTCCTAGTCAGAATTAGCCAGTGTGGTTGACATGTCTTGCTCAGAGACACAGTGACACTATGTGCTTTCAGTGGGATTTGAACCATTCACTCACTCATGTTAATTTATTGATGAACAAACTGAATCCACCTAGTGAAATAAAACTTTACTCTGCTTTTTTCATCATTTTCAACTCAATTTCACAGTAGCTTTTATATCTATTTGAATATTACAGGACTAATAACAGCAATTTCACATTGTAGTGGAATCAAAACACAGATAATTACACTAAAATTACTTGAATTTGATGGGTTTGATGAAGCCCTAGCCCATTCTAAAATACTGAATAAGATGAAACTGAGAACTTTTAGGTCTATACCAGATTGACTTGCAAATGAGGCTTTGTCGCAGGGCGTTGGCAGCTTCATTTTGTTTACCCATCGAAATGATCTGGAGCGCAAACTTTCCCACTGGATTTGTTTTTAGAAAGTGGCTGTTTGGTGGTCCACCGCACTTTTCATCAATTTTCATTAATAAAACCTGGCACACACGTAGGAGTGATTTACATGACTGGAGTTTCTGTGGTCATATAGTTGAGAGAGGGGGATTTAGAGGAGGGGGGAAGGATTTGTACGTGGATGACCTCATGTCTAGGGTTCAAGAAAAGAGGGGCAACGCTGCAGGTTAGTCAAAGATAATCCCAATGTTGACTAAACTTTGTCTTTTTAACCTTTTGTGACGCTATCTCTCTTCATTATCTGTTTACTCACCTATGTTAACCACAACACAGGCCTCAGGTGGTTTTAACATTAACTACAACTTTGAAGAGGCTGTACATGATTTTTTTGTGTAATGAAGTAAAATGTCTTTTACCCAGTACAGATATAGTGTAAAGTAGCTCTTGGGGCCCTTGGACTCTGAAAATTGTGAACAGCTCTTATAAAGTACCATAACTGTGGTGAATAATTACAAAGTTTGCATTATTAAAGGAAAGTTATAAGGAAACTGACCGCAACAAACCATACATTGAAATAATTCTGTTTTTCACTGTTTTAAAAGTGTAAAAATCAAGTACCTTTAACTACAATAACTGTGGCGAATAATTAGAGAGTTTGGATTATGTTAGGAAAGCAATAACTAAACTGAGCACAACAAACCATAAATTGAAATAATTCTGTTTATCACTGTTTTAAAAGTGCAAAATTCAGGTACCTTTAACTAATTGTGGTGAATAATTAGAAAGTTTGGATTATGTTAGGAAAGTAATAATTAAACTGACTGCAGCAAACCATAAATTGAAATAATTCTGTTTTTCATGTGTAAAAGTCTAAAAATCTGGTATTTTTAACTACAATAATTGTGGTGAATAATTAGAAAGTTTGGATTACATTAGGAAAGCAATAACTAAACTAACCAAAGCAAACCATAAATTGAAATAATTTTGTTTTTCATTGTTTTAAAAGTCTAAAAACAGGTAGCTTTAACTACAATAAAAAACAAGCTTGTTTACAACTTTATATTATAATCTACTTTTTCACATCACAGCTTTACATTTCTCTGAAACTAAGAGGATGTGACACAAGTGAGAAACCGTCAATCAGCAACAGATAATAGATGCAAGTGGTAACAGATATTCATGCAGCAAAACCAAGCAAAAAGTAGCAGCTTTGTGTTGATTTTTTGTAGTAGGCGAATCAAGGTGCATTCTGTCTGTTGTGTTGTTTCTCCAGGTGGGGGAAGGGCATCTGGTGTAATGGGCCTAGTCACTATTAGTTCACAGCTTAATGGCTTATCTAGTTGATCTGGTAGAACACACAACCCAAAACAAACGAGCCCAGGTTTGATTCACTGATTGAGAATATCTGTTGCATGTTTTTCTCACCCTCTATTGCCAAACACTGATGATGTTAAAGGTGCAACATGTAAATCCATGTATCATTTGTTCATTTGTTTTTCAAAATAAAATCAAAGTTAAGAACACGAGAAAAAACAACTATTTTCTTCATTATGTGTCTCCAAAACCAAAATGAAAAAAACAGATAACAATAAATTTTTTCAGTTTTCAATTTTGTATTTAAACTGTGATGCCGGATTTTGCACTGCATATGGACTGAACCAGGACTGATCCAGGACTAAACCAGGACTGAGACCGGGACTGAGATTGGCACCAGACCGGGCCGACACCGGAATTTGGTTTAGTCCTGGTTCAGTCCTGGTTAAGACCTGCCTTAGTCCTGATTTAGTTCTAGTGTAGTCTTGTTTTAGTCCTGGGATCAATCCTGGATCAGTCCTAGTCCTGGTCCCAGTCTCAGTTCCGGTCTCAGTCCTGGTCCTAGTCCTGGTCTGGTCCCAGTTTGGTCCCGGGCTCAGTCCTGTTCAGTCTATGCAGGCGCACCTCTGGGCCCGTCCCGACACTCCTGGTTTAGTCCTGGTTCCATCCTGGTTCAATCTGAACAAAAGTCCGGCATTGCAGTTTATTTCTAGAGATGGAAAATGGCCATTATCCATTTTTTCCATTACCATTTTAACACAAAATCGAAAACTGAAAAAACAAATCATTATCAGTTTTTTTCATTTTGGTTTTGGTTTTTTGGTTTTAGTCTGAAAACGAATGAACGAATGTTACACAGATTCATGTAACTTTTCTGCTTTCCTCCTTGGAGATGTTATTGCTTTGTATGGAATGTTTCACAGTGTGAAATTAGTCTGTTTTATATTTATATATATATATATCACATATTTTTATTGTTAACAAATCACGTTAAAAACATACTTTCTCACTCGACGTCACCCGCTTGTCTCCATGGAGATGAGTTTAATACCGTACTTTGGAACATTCTTGACAAAGCAATAACATCACCACAGAGACAAACATGCGGCTGTCTCTGCACCAGAAAGTTACATAATACATCTTTAAAAGCAGGGTAAATATGGGCTCAACAAAGAGAACAATTATACATGTGCGTTTCTTGGACAGCAGAGGAAGTCAAATTACGTTTTAAAGTAAACACCCGTATTTCAAATTAACCAAGGAGCAGACAAAATAATCCAACGCCCCTTTACATTCATTATTGCAAAGTTCATTGTTACAAGTCCATCTGTTTTGATTCTGTGGTATGTTGTCATAATCTCCCTCCAAGTTAAACAGTGGTCTGGTTTTGGTGATGCCTAAGTAATCGTCTCTGGCTACGTGAACAGCTTTTTTCCATTGCTCTCACTCAAACCGTGATTTCCGTTGAAGAAGGAGGAGGTGTGGCTAAGTTTCCAATGCCTCACTTTTGACATCATAACTGACTGGTCGCTATGGGAGCAGAATTGAAATGCAACAAAACACTTACGGAGCATTTTGGGGGACTATACACAGCTGGCTAACAGGCCTAAAAATAGATCTGACACATTGGCACCTCAGCAAGGCCAGGCACAGTGTACTGCATGTGCTTACTAGTACTGTAAATGACCTAGAAATAGACACGAGGTAGACAAGCCAAACGTTGTAATGAACTAATAGTACAAACAAATACATGGCAAAAGAATACTTTCCAAATTTATTGAGTGACAGAACACTGAATACCTGCATTAAAATGGATTTTGTAACTTATTCTGATACATAGTTCAATCAGAGTACTGTATTCTGATTACATAGAATACTTTTACTCCAAGTACAATAGATATTTATATTTGGCTTTCCTGTCACTGAATAGAGAACTAAAAAATCAGACATGCACTCTTAACAAGAAGGGTGTCGTTGAGGAAAACAGTTGTTAGTTTAGTTTGTTTCTGCTTAGACAAAAAATACACTTGAAACAGAAATAAAGTCCAGATAATTTACTTATTCCAATATTAGGAAGCCATACTTGTACAAGGAGTCTGTGCTGACATTCCCATGCAGAGACTCAATGTTTATACCTACACAATGACTTTTACGCAAACTATAGTGGGAGGCTACCGTGGTTTAGACTTAGTTCCTCTTCGTTGGCGCACAGGTCAGCCAGGCCTCTTGGCGCTCTGCACAGTCCAATCAGACTCCATCCAGGGTCCTATCTGGCTAACAAGTCATGACATCATCCCTATCAGTAGTTCGTGTCCTAGTTAGTTAATTTGCTATTAGATACATTGGAATATCATACATTTGTCTTGACATATATCTATGAGTTTCACAGCTGTGATCAGAGCCCTTATCTTCAAATGACCTCAGTACAATAATGAACTATAGAAGGGATTATACATAATAACTAATCCTAGTTATTGATCCTAACAGTGTCACATATTTTTTTCACAGTTTGAAGCCTAAATTGTGAGATCAAGATACAGCAATGTATTCCTTTGATTTTAAAAAAGCAACTGTTTTCTGAATATCACCAAATGAAAGAGTAACTGTACCAGAATACACACAATATACAATACAAAATACTACAAAATGAGTATTCTGAATACTTCCCAACACTAAGTACAGAACATCAAAATGATAGAACTCAGGAAGTGCAAAGTCGGAAATGTAATAAAGTAATAGTACAAGAATTTGATGAAAATCCAATACAACTGAGCATTGTTTTATAATTGGTGTAATCAGACAGGAAGAAAACAGGCAGTAAAATTATACTGAGCAAATTATTGCTTTGCCAAAAATGTTCCACAGTTTTGCATTTAACCTGATTGAAGATTCCAGGCAAAGCAATAACATATTCACTGCAACAAACAAGCGTGCTATTGTGCTATTGACTTGGCATTAGCTGGTGTACATTTTATTCCCCTTATCTAAAAGGTCATTTGTTCAATTCCCAGACTATGGGGTTTTCCTTGTGTCTGGGTGAGACACCCAGACCCCTCTAAGTACTCCAGATTTCCAGATTCCCCCATTCATTATAATGTAGTTTCCTCCTCACAAACATATCTGGAGTTGTGTTTTGTTTCATTCACATGTTTAATACACAAATCCTGTATATTTAGGCTGAGTTCTTCTCAAAAACAAAAAAATACTCTGTTCCACCTTGTGATTAGTCTGATTCATCAGCAGATTTCACTTCGTAGAAACCGTTTGACCTCGTAGCATTAGAATTTGTTCACTCAACAGTAGGCGGGTACTTTTTTTATTTAACCAGTCGCTTGTATTTGGTTGTGACATATGTAATGCGGCACTAACGGGGCTAACTGGTATATTAAGCTTTTCCCAAATCCTGTAGGAAGAAGGGCAATAACGTTTTTGCCCTTGATAAAATTCACCAAACATTCTCTTTGTTCCGGCTTTAAATCCTCAATCTCGGGAATTGTTACCAACACACAATTTATGGCTCTTCGCTGATTGGCTGGTGTCTGAACTCACACTTCCGGGGTTCTAGTATATCCTGATTCCTGACCTAGTCGCTGGAGAGAAATGAAATTGAGCGGAGGCACTAGGTTGCACCAGCCTGGCTAGTAAAACGTAGCTGTTAACTTGAAAACTACCACTATATTACATCCCAAGGTGGAACAGAGCATGTTTGAGCCTTGGAGATGTAGACAGACTAATAATAAAAGAATAGAATAATAAAAATAGAATAGAAAGCCTTTATTGTCATTAAACAGTATAATGAAATTCAGAAAGGATACTCAAACACGTGTAAATGAAACAACACACAACTCCATGTATGTTTTGGTAAGATAACAACATTCTAACATGGTTTAAAGCTTACAAGAGTAAATTTTGCATAATATGGGACCTTTCATTTTAACAGTACATGCTAATCTACCCTGCTAGATCTTGACCCAGGATCTAGCAGGAATAATATTACAATAGTTGCATTTATTTTTCCAGTAATTGTATTGAGACTACTTAGAAAATAATCTCACGAAAGTTATAGCAAAAAAAACAATGGTATGAAACTTTAAAACACAGTGGAGATTTCACTCACAACTAGGCCTGTACTATTCACCTCTACACAAAGAGCTCGTTCATAGGCAACTACGCACGCTTTCCAGAATATAGTGACAAATTCTCCACCGTGCCAGACATATTAAGCTAATCTCCGAAGGGCGATAGAAAATACTGAGGTGTTAACTCACCTATGTCAGCTGAAAATGGCCTCTCATTTGCTTTTCATTATAAAAATCCAGGGGAGAGCTGTAAATGATATTATTACACCAATACTTTGCCCTAAACGTCGCCAGTAATATATTTGGACTCTTTCCAGTTTCTGAATATTTCATTAAACTATTTGGGAGTTTTTGAAGTTTTAGGAAAATAATGATCCCAGTTTTCCCAGTGTGGGGAAATCTGTGGTGGTTTTACACAATTATATAATAAACCAAGAGATCAGAGAGAAAGAATCTCTGACCATCGCAGTACAATTAAATAGCTTTTTTTGCTGGTCTCTAGTGGGATTTGTATGACCCTATCATGCAATGTGAGAGACTATAAATAGAGATAAATAGACATCATAATAATCACTTCTTGTTACAGCGCCAGGCTTTTAGTTCTAATTTGTGTGTTCTAAATTATTTTGCTGAGCACTCCTGATTCCTGCTGCGGCAGCCCTGGTCTGTGATTGGTGGGGCATGTTTATGCCCACCTCACCTGCAGCCGCCGCCCCCTACTTAAGAAGATTACCAGCACCTGTTCAGGGCTGCTAGCTTTGGTGGTCAGTATGCCATTTTGTGTTCATGTGTTTAGTTTAGTTCTGTTTTGTGCCTTTTTTGATTTGGTCACTCGATTCTGTTTGTGGGCTTATGTGGTTTAATTTAGGGAACTTGTGTTTTAATTTATTGTCTGTCCCTTTGTTAACCACTCGTTTTGTGTAAGCCTGCGTGACCCCTTTTGTGGCGCAAAACTTAGTTTATTCTGTTGTTCTGTTTCTTAGTTTAGGTTATTTTCTGTATATTTTAGTCTTTTGTTACTTTACCTTTTACATCCCTGTTAATTAAATATTATTTAATTTATTTCATTTTACATCTTGGTTTTATTTTTATTACTTCCCTGTCCTTAGCAGAGCTGGGTCGTAACACTTCTTTATTTGAATATCGATGAACTCACTTGACAATTCAAAGTCTCTTTAAAATTATAAAAACTAAACACCATTTACAAAAACGTAGTCAGATGTCCTCCCTGTGACAACCAATAACACCACATGACTGCAGTAAATGTCAGATACAGTATGCTTTGAACTGAATACTTTCTGGTTTATGAGTGAAAATTAAACTCTGCACAGTAGTGGAAGATAACAAAGTACAAGTAGTAAAGTACTGTACTGAAGTAGAATGGTATCTGTGCTTTACTTAAGTACGTTTTACATTGGATACTTTTTACTTTTACTTCTCTACATTTAAAAGCAGGCATCTGTACTTTATACTCCACTACATTTTTGAACTGGATTGAAAAATAAAAAGTACTTTTCAAATGGTTTTAGGTGTTACTTTGGCTTTGGCCTATAAATACTCCAAATTAATAAGAAAAATTAAGAAGCTAATTAGTTGCTATGAATATGTGTATCTTTTATTATGAATATCACTATAATTGTGTAATATACTTTTACTTTTTACTTTTCAAGTCAATTTTATCATGTGATACTGATGCTTTTACTTAAAAAACATACTTGAATAACAAAATTGAGTACTTCATCCACCACTGCCCCTGCACCACCATCACTTTGTTGTTGTATGTTTAGAGTGTTCACTTTCTGCTGTAATAAATGTTGTATTTTGTACTCACGGTTGTAAATTAAACCCAGATAAGAGGCATGTCCATTATGGCTACTTTAATTTAAATGGATTAAGCCCCATGTCCATTTTCAGCCACTTTATCAGTAAGATGCATAGTGAGGTCTCTATCCCCTAAGGCCCTATCCTCCACCCTCTCTTTGTACAAAAACGTATCCCAACATGATGCACTGAAATGGGGGAGGGGGCGTGGTCCGGGACCCCCCGATGACTCCCCATTAAGCAACTGTTAGCCTTTTAAGTCCTAGAATAAACATGATTTTACCACTGGGAAACAGACAGCAAATAAAACCCACAACAGGCAATTTGATAGTGCTCTTCAGTCACAACAATCAGCAGGACTTAAGCTGTGTTTGTTCCTTGGGATAGACTTCCACTTCCTCTCAGCTGTACAGCGACTGATCCATTAAAGCCAAAGAGAAAGAGAGAAATGTCCTGTTTAGGAATGGGGAGTAATGTTGGAGGTTGGTTCACAGGGGGTCTCGAGTGTCATGGCAACCTCAGTATTAATAGCTGTAGTGACGAATATTATGTGACTTTAAAGTAGGCTTAAAAAAAGTATTACTGAAGTCAAAATGAAAAAAAAAAATTATTATTAATAATAATGCATCAGTTTTATATAGCGCTTTTTTTTGGACACTCAAAGATGCTTTACGGATCATTATTCATTCACTCCATACTCGGGAGCAGTAAGCTACTATTATAGCCATAGCTGCCCTGGGGCAGACTGATAGAAGTGAGGCTGCCAATCTGCCCCATCGGCCCCTCTGACCACCACCAACACTTACACACACATCACTTTCATACTAGGCAATGTGGGTGAAGTGCCTTACCCAAGGACACAATGACAGTTTTTACAACTGGTACCCCACTGTGGCACCTGATTTTCCCAGTGGTCTCCCATCCAAGTACTAACCAGGCCCAGCCTTGCTTATCTTCTGGATCGGGATCAGGCTTTGAGAAGCTGGTATGGCCACACTTTAAAGATCCTATATTATAATGCTTTTACTTCCATAAAAACATACCCAGAGTTGTGTTTTGTGTCATTCACACGTTTGAATAATTCTTTATTATTAGTCTGTCTACTTCTCCAAAGCTCAAAATGCTCAGTTCCATCTTGTGATGTCAAGTAATAGTAGTTTTCAAGTTATCATCTACCTTTTACCTTTAGTTCAATAGAGACTGGGCAGTGCTGAAATTATAATAAATTATAAATAATAATTCAAGTGAATGTGCATGGAGTTTAAAAACAGAGTGGAGCACTTTCTGTATATGACATCACAAAGAGGAACAGTGGAGTGTTTTCTGTTTGAGAGAAGAACACAACACAGGCTAAAAATCTGAGTTTGTGTGTTAAACATGTGTGAATGAAACAAAACACAACTTCATGCATGTTTGTGATGAGGAAACAACATTATAACATAGATCAGATTAAAGCAAAGTAAATAAAGTAAACATGGGCCCTTTAAATTAAAATATGTTGCTGGGGTTAATGGTGCAATTGCAGTTTGTTTGCCAGATGCTATCCTGTCTCATATGTTGTGAATGGAGTTGTTTGCGAAATCTCTTGAGACGCAACAGCCATTATTATTTGTTTATTTGTTGGACTCACTGTAAGTTAGAACATACAGTACAGGCTACATGAGACACAGACATGTAAACACGCCAGGCTGGAGTCATAGGTTTATTTCTGTCCATTGTGTACAATCCACAAACATGTACATACATACAGTGTCTACAAAGAGAGACAATGGACACTGGTAAGAGTTGGGATTGAACCAACAACCTCTGGACTAGTGAGCAAAGACTCAGGAAAATAAAGTTACTACTTTCCATGGAAAAGCACCAAAACAAGGGTTGATTCCAGTTAATTCAGTGCATGCTGCCATTGTGTCCTTGGGCAAGACACTTTACCCACCTTCCTAGATTGAATGTGCTGTGTATTTAAATACTTGGTGGCGGTTGGAGGAGATGATAGCACGGACTGGCAGCCTTGGTTTCGTCAGTCTGTACCCCTGGGCAGCTGTGGCTTTAACTGTACTTTACGATCGCCAGTTTTATCCAATTTTCACTCACAATTACGTTTTTACAACTAGTACTAGCTAGTTCTAAAACTAGACTCATTTAGCTTTTATTACTTCTACTTAATCTACTGTAAACTAATTCAGAGAGTGAGAGTCCTAAATACGTTTTTTTTTTTTTTTTTTTTTTTTTTTATTAAAAGTAAAGTGTGCTGTTTAGTAAAGTAGTAGTAGTAGTAGTGGAAAGTACATTTTACTTTCCACTACTAAAATTATTTCTGCTGTAATGACCTACTTCTATGACTCCATTGATACTGCTAATACAATTGTTATTGTTTAAAAATAATACTAAAATAAATTTCTTGAACATTGGCTGGTTTCCTTCCACACCCACAGTCTTTGATAAGATGGGCTTCTGTGGTTTAACCCTTCTCTCTGTACTTAATCCTGGAACCTGTCACGAACACAGCACATTTCCTCTTCCTCCTCCTCCGCCTCCCTCTCTTTCTTCTACTCTATACCTCCTCATCCCTCTCTTTCTATCAGTCCACAGTCGTGCAGAGATACTCATCTGAGCGCAGGAAATTCCTCCAGTGTAAAAGCCTAGTGCACTTCCTGGACCCGCACCCCAGTTTGAGACGCTCACGCAGCTTTCATTCACTTCCTTGGCTCCTTCTCTTTCCTGTCTGCTGCATTACAGAGTTGGCTGGTAATGAGGTACATCTACAATATATACATTTAACGGTCTTATATTACGCAACATTAACTCTTATGAGATTTAAGCCATGTTATAAAGTTGTTACCTCCTCAAAAACAGACCTGGAGTTGTGTTTTGTCTCATTCACACATGTTTGAGTAATCCTGCATTATTAGTGTACATTTCCAAAGCTTAAAATACTCTGTCCTACCTTGTGATGTCATGAAGTGGTAGTTTTTGCCTTTAGTTCAGTAAAGATTGGTCATTCCAGAGCTGAAATTAACATCCAAATGATTTTAGTGAAGGTGTTTGGAGTTTTAAAACACAGTGGAGTACTTCCTGTATTACCACATGACATCACAAGGTAGTACTTGTACCCTGAATCCTGTACTCAACCTAAAGTAAGCGAAAGTGGACTTGAAATATTTTAGGTTGGAAACTGAAATATCACCACTTTTTTGTCTTTTATCTCCTTGTCTCTATGGAGGTGTTAATATTTTGTCTAGAATTTTTTTTTTTCTTTTAATAGTATGGCATTAAAAATATGTCTCTGTGGAGTCAAGAAGGTGACAATCCAATCCAAGTTACAAGTCAGATCTAAGGAGAGGCAAGCCCACGCACAGTAAAATATGTCCTTCATATATTACTGACTTTTATAGCAGTAAAACCATCTGTAATTGAATAAATACCAGGTTTGGACTATAGGCAAAGGTATAAGAGTGAAAAGCAGGTGGCAAATCCTCGACTAGAAAAGTTCCATAGTGCACTTTTAAGTGTGAAAAATCCCTCAGTCAAAGGGGAAAAATCATTTTGTCAACTGGTCAAACTTTTGTCCAGTCGACAAACTGATTTTTCTCCTTTGCCACACTGCACTTTAAATAATTATATAATATTTAAAAAGTCACAATACACTATCTGAATACACGTCGCCACATCTGGCTTATGTACTATGAGAAAGTGAGGTGCCATTGGTAGCTGGATTTGTCATTGCAGAGTCCTTCTGCTGAGTGGACAGTCCATTGTTTTCAACTTGGCTCCTAGCAACAGAGTGCCACAATGAATCATGCAGTGTTCAAACTCGGAGACCCATACAAGGCAATGATCAACACTCGTGTACATGTTATTCTTGTAAGGTTTACGGTAAAGAAGGAGCATTGTAAACAGAATGTCCCACTGAAAGCTGTCTAATATTATTAAGTGCGTAAGGGATACACATGTCCAAACAACAGTATTTCCTTATTCCTCTTTTAAAAGTACACAGATGTCAGACCCAACAATCCCTTTTTTTATTAACAAGTTTTCCATGTGTCTTTAAAATACTGGGATTTTGTTGAGTCACAAGTGCAGAGCTGCCAATAATAGAAAAATGACTGTGTATAATGGCAAAGGATTCAGTTTCTATTTGAGTTATATTTCAGTTTCTCCTAAATGTTATAATTACTGTTAAGGCGAGGCTAGACATGACAGAAGTATATAGTTAATATATAAAAATTTTGTCTCTCTTCCACAAATTGAATAGTATGTATCAAGTGCTATTCACTGTGTTGTCACTTAAGACTTGTAAAGAGAGGCATTTAGACTCAGGAGAGGTTCATTTCCCATCAGTACTCGACCTGGAGACATGAACACTCAACACACTGCCCATTCAAGTGTGCCCATGCTTCCACTGTAGGGAGTATTATAACCTCTGATTATGTAGGCCAGATAATAAGGACTTGAATGGAGGAGGTTCAGTTGTGCAGTTTCTCTGTATGACATGTCAAACTCAGGCCCGGGGACTAAATTTGGCCCGCAATATAATTATATTTGGCCCATGAGATCATGGCCCTCTGGCTACAGATAGGCTATAGAGACATTATTTATTTAAAATTTTGTTATTATTTTATATTGTGCTTGTTCTGGATTCAATATCTAAGCATTTATTTTAATAAGAAAAGGTTTAACATTACATATCTCAAAAGAAGAGAACAGGCAGATGTTACTGAAATGTTTCAATTAATATTTAGTTTAGCCCGTGACTTAGTCCCAGTTTTTAATTTTGGCCCTCGGTGAATTTGAGTTAGACCCCCCTGCTCATAGAATTAGGAATGTGCCGATACAGGTTTTTATGTTTCGATACCGATGTTGATACTTTGACTTTAAGTATCTGCCAATACTCAAACATTAACAGAATATTGTAATATATGTATATATATTACGAGACGTTTTATCAGCTGAACCGATATCTTGGAAGCTGATATCCGATCCACCAAAATGTTCACTATCGGCGCCAATATCAGATACCAGTATCATATCTGTATATCTGTGCACCCCTGTCATAGAATAACATCAAACAATATCATGCATTGGAATTGTCAGTGGAAATTCTATGTCCATGTTAAAAGCTTCTACTATTTATTTATTCATTCAAGTGCTCCATAAGGAACTAGCATAGCTTTAGTGTTGATCATACGACAATAATAAATCTGCATAATCTTCATACCATAAAGTTTCATAAGAGAAAACAGCTTAATATTACAGCACATATTGTCATTACTCAGTTCACACATTTAGTTGTCTTCCTGAACTATAAACGCCTGGAAACTACAGCCCTGTTTAATATACATCTGTTAATCAGGAGTGAGGAAAGTGAAGCCGTAAAACCAGCAGTGCACAAGCTCCTGGGGGCGCAGCGTACAAGTCCATTAAGCCCATTGTACATTTTAACTACAGGCTTTAGCATCTTTAAATAGCATCCTGCACCCACCTGTCTTTACAGCCCCCTCCCTGTTGACCTGTGGGCTTGAACACACACAACAGGAAACATAAAACACTTAAAGAGAGGTCAAAGCATGAACCAGAGAATGAGGTCGGCGAGGCGAGGAAGCAGAGGCGGCCAGTCGTCGCTTGTATTTACTTAAAGGTCCACTGTGTAACTTTTCTCTGCTCAACTGCTTGTCTGGAAATATTATTACTTTGCGATATGACATTAAACACCTCAACCTTACAT
The DNA here is from genome assembly GCF_026225935.1 of Boleophthalmus pectinirostris. Taxonomy (NCBI): domain Eukaryota; kingdom Metazoa; phylum Chordata; class Actinopteri; order Gobiiformes; family Gobiidae; genus Boleophthalmus; species Boleophthalmus pectinirostris. Next base: position 34,127,100 of record NW_026571515.1, on the reverse strand, counting down.
TTATTCAGTTACACGTGGTATTCTAACTCAAAAATATCTAGAAAAACAAACATTCTGACTGTGACCAGGGTCGCCTCACCACAGATCTGACCTGTAACTTGTTCTGGTTTTGGTCTCCATGAATATAGAAAGGTATAAAGGGACAGCTCGGAATTTTGAACATATGACCTCATTTCCTAGTGAGCCAGAGTGTTGGAGACGTGTGGAGACACTTTTTTTTAAAATTCCATCCAGTCCTTGTATTTGCAGAGGTTGCTGGTGCTAGGCTAGTGCATGTCAATGGCCATAGTTAGCCTGCAAATAAAAACAGCCTTACCCACTCCACAAAACACCCAAGGCAAATTTATTATTACACCAGACTGTCGATGTAAATGTCTGTGTTGATAGAATAATGTTTTAAATAAAACTAACCTTGCATTGCACGAATCGTCGCATGTTCAGGGACTATTTTCTCATATATCAGTCCGCCACTGCCAGGCTTTCTATCAGAAAGTACAACTTGCTGCTGCTGCTCAGACATAAATCCTTCAAATGCAAGGTTGGTTTTACTTCTTAAATTATTCTATTGACACAGACATTCACATCAACAGTCTGGTGTAATAATAGATTTACTTTGGGTGTTTTGTGGAGTGGGTAAGACTGTTTTTAGTAACAGGCTAACTATGGCCATTGACATGCACTAGCCTAGCACCAGTGACCTCTGCAAATACAAGGACTGAATGGAATATTTTAGTGTGTCTCCACAAGTCTCCAACAATCTGGCTAACAAGGAAATTATGCCCTATGTCCAAAATTCTGAACTGTCCATTTAATGCCATACTGTGAAACATTCCAAGCAAAGCAATAATATCTCCGTGAAGAAAAGCATTTGACGGACCCTCCTCCAGAAAAGTCATACAATACAAATCTTTAAATCTTGTTGACTTTTTTTTTTTTTCTCCAATGTTTCTTTATTTGTAGTTTGGAATGATCAGAATTTTAACTTTTTGTGGACCTAATTAAATCAATTCTAAAGATTTTACTCTTCTCACCTCTTCTGACCCTAACCTAAGACAATGCAGTGATTTCTTTTTGTATGTTTAGCAGGTCAAAAGTTCTTCAGGAATGCGCTCACAGAAATCTATAGCACCGCGTGAAGCTCGTAGTCCACTGCTGTGTTCTCATACTTGGGGTGTCATGTTTTATTTGGATGGCCTATTTGTCTGGGAGAGAAATGGTAAGACCCCCGTGACATCCCCAACCTAAGCCCACCTCCTGAGTGTCCCTGTGGGGCAGAGGCGTGCTGTGGGGGGAGTCTTACCACCAGGCCTGGTTCTGCAGGAATGCGGTCGTAAAATGTCAGAGGGTACAGTGTAAAATAAAGGCATGTGTTAGTAGATTTAGAGTGGTTTTAATTAGCAGAGGTAATTTTAATTATTTGGTTTAGTATAGTAGGTGTTTTTACACATTTTTAAGTGTTATAATGACTAAAAAATGACTATGATTTAAAACATTTTTGTCACTCAGGTGAAGCTCATTCATCTTTTTAGGTGCACTATGTAACTTCTGGTGGAGAGTCCACCACCTGCTTGTTTCCATGGAGATTTTTTGAGGTGCTTTGTCTGGAATGTTCTACAGTATGACGTTGTCCATAGAGGCAAGCAGGAGACAAAACTGAGGCCCCGTCCACACTAGTACGTATTCAAGTTGTTTTCGTTGTGGATGCAGTGTTCGTCCATATTAATCTGATTGAAAACGGCTTCAGAGACAGAATGATCTGGTACGGCCAGCTCCCACAAATTCATCTGAGTTCAGATCTGATCCGGCACTGTGTGGACGCCTGAAAACACTGATGCGCTGATGTAGGTCTATGCACAGCGAAGTAGCTAATTCACTAATTCACTGCCAAAATGCTAAGAGGCTAGAATATATTCATATATACGGTCTATGCGTACGACCTGCAGACGTATAATCTCTGAAAAGTTTAACATGAACTATCTCTAACATGACAGAAGCACAGAACAGACTCACCATCAGCAGAACACCCCTCTGTCACAGAAAGAACACATATTCCACTGAGTCGTGTCCTTTAGTCCAACAAAAGCTGAACCGCATCAGCGCAAAATAGCGAGATGTTTTTTGAGCCTCAGTTTATGCAAATTATCCATGCGGTTTTAAGTTTAATTTCTGTAAAATGTAAACACATATGCTCAAATCTGTGTGGATAGGAAAGGCTTGTGGACACCGAAACGAATCGGTGATACGGTGATACGTTGATATACGGTGATACGCGGATTCGTTTCAGTGTAAATGGGGTCTGAGTTACAGGGCAGATCTGTGGAGAGGTGACTCCACTCAAGGGTAAGAGCACCTGTAATTGAATAAAAATACGTTTTGGTTAATTCCGTACTGTGGAATATTCCAGGGAAAACAAAAACGTATATATACGTCTAAATTATAACATGCAAATGGAGAGTGATATAAGCAATAAAGAATACTAAAAAAGTTACATTAGTGCACCTTTAAATTCAACATAGGTTATCTTTCTTCTTTTTTTTTTTTTTGTACAATTGAATATCTAGTCTTGGCATTTATATTACAGAGTTGCACATCTTTCCACGGTGATGTAAAGGTGTTGAAAGGTCAAAACTATAAACCAAGACTTAACCTGAGTAGTAATGCCTGTAACCCCTGCAGATGGAGTCTTGTTATAGGTGCACAGGAGAGGTGTGTGGGATCAGCCCGCGGCTATTGTTTCATGCCTAAATGTACTCACAATACACACATGTAATCATTCACACATTCCCTTCAATTTGCTGCTGTTTTCCCACACCCTTTCTTTTCTCTCTCTCTCTCTCTTTCACTTTCTAATTTCCTCTCTCTCTCTCTCTCTCTCTTTCTCTCTGTCTTTCTCTGTGTCTCTCTCTGACTCTTTCTTTCTGTCTCTCTCCTTTCTCTCTCTTGTTCTGTCTTTCTCCATGTCTCTATGTCTCTCTCTGTGTGTGTGTGTGTGTGTGTCTCTCTCTCTCTCTTTGTCTTTCTTTTTGTCTCTCTCTCTGTCTGTCTCTCTCTATCTCTCTCTCTCTTTGTTTCTCTCTCTCTCTCTTTTTGTGTGTCTCTCTGTATGTCTCTCTGTGTTTCTCTCTTTCTCTGTGTCTCTCTCTCTTTCTTCTTTTCTGTCTCTTTCTCCATCTTTCTCTCTTTCTGTCTTTCTCTCTCTCTCTCTTTTTTGTCTCTCTCTCTCTTTGTTTCTCTTTGTCTCTCTTTTTCTCTCTCTGTGTTTCTCTCGCTTTCTCTCTCTTTATCTCTCTCTTTCTCTCTCTCTGTCTTTTTCAGTGTCTCTCTCTGTCTGTCTCTCTCTTTCTTTCTGTCTCTCTCCTTTCTCTCTTGTTCTGTCTTTCTCTGTGTCTCTATGTCTCTCTCTCTGTCTGTCTGTGTGTCTCTCTCTCTCTCTCTCTGTCTTTCTTTCGGTCTCTCTCTCCATCTGTTTCTCTCTGTCTCTCTTTGTCTCTCTCTGTGTGTCTTTCTCTGTCTCTCTGTGTGTCTTTCTCTTTCTCTGTGTCTCTGTCTGTCTCTCGCTCTTTCTCTCTGCCTTTCTTTCAGTCTCTCTCTCTGTCTGGTTAATCTCTGTCTTTCTTTCAGTCTTTCTTTCTGTCTGTTTCTCTCTGTCTCCCTCTTTGTCTCTCAGTCTCTGTCTTTCTGTGTGCCTCTCTGTGTATGTCTCTCTTTCTCCATGTGTGTCTCTCTCTGTCTGTCATTCTACCTCTCTCTGTCCTTCTTTCTCTCTGTGTGTCTTTCTTTCTGTCTCTCTCTCTCAGTCTGTCTTTCTTTCTCTCTGTGTCTCTCTTTCTCTCTCCTCTGTTCATCTCAATCTCTCACTCACTCTCTTAATCACCCACTTCTCTCTGTGTCTCTCTTTCATATCTCCTTTTCTTTTCTCTCGCACTCTATCTCTCTTTTCCCATACATTTATATTACATATTTCACTGCAGTTGTCTCCCTCCCTTTCTTTTTTCTATTATTTCTTCACTCATCGTCCCTCTTCCCTCTTTTTCCGCTATTTTCATCTCTCTTTCTTCACTCCACCCTGTCTTAAAAGTCCCATATTGCGCAAAATAGACTCTTGTGAACTTAAACCATGTTAGAATGTTGTTATGTCATCAAAACCTGGAGTTGTTTTGTTTCATTCACACATGGCTGAGTAATCCTGCATTATTACACTGAAACTTTCTAACATAGATCAGAAAAAAGAGTAATATGAGCTTTAAACTTCATTCTTACTTTGTTCTTTCTCTTTCACGCTATATCATCACTTCTCTCTATCCATCTTAGAGATATATCTACCCTCCCCATTTTCTTTTCCTCTCTTCACTCTCTATCTCTGTTTCTCTTCTCTTTCTTCCTTCCTCTTTCACAATACACTGGATGAAATAACGAATGTGGAAAGAGGCGCTCCCTTCTTCCCATGATAAAAGAGCCACTAAACACTAGTATAAGCCATAGATAGCGGCCCCGTCTTCTAAGTAAAGACAGACACAAACATAAACAGCTCTATTTATCGTCATGTTATTGTTACATGGAAACAGGGCCTCTATAAGCACTTCTATTTGTATTAGATGTGTGCAGATTAGCTGGAGAAGGCTCTTTAAATAGATCCTGCTCTGTTGTGTTGTTTTGGCTAAGGACAGTAGGACGTGCCAAAATTAAACAAGCCAATGAGGCAGTGATGCGAATATAAAATGAATAAGCTCTATCAGACAGTTGTAATTATAATATTGCATTCATACAAACTTAAAATAAGCTTTGGAGTTAGTTGCATTTCACGTTTTTTTATAAGCTGGTCAGTACAGGTAAGTGGTTAGTTTGTCTTCTGATTTCAAGGTTCGCAGTTCGGATCTCGCTCTCAACGTAAACATCATTGGTTTAGCGGTCCGATCCACTGACCCACAGGCTGACAGTGCGATTCTAGCTCCCACAGATGAATACTGTTGTTGTGTCCTTGGGTAAGACACTTAACCCACCTCAGCCCCGGTGTCTGCGTACACTGGTGGCATGTAAAACTGCTCTGAATGCCTTGAGTGTGTGTACTTTATTGAGTTTACTAGTAATCCACTCAAAAAATGACATGTCAGTGCTCAGTGTAGAGTGTTGTATTTGGAAGGGCATCTCATATAAATGTATTAAATGTCTCTTTTCACTCTTCATTCCTGATTCATGGTTACTACTGTCATTCTAAAACCTATTAGCCTGATTCATCAGCCGGTTTCACTTCATGGAAACTGTCTGACCTCGCAGCATTAGGATTTGTTTGTTCGACTGTAGGTGGCTTAATGGTAGGTAACTGGTATATTAAGCTTTTCCCAAATCCTGTAGGAAAAAGGGCAATAAAGTCTTTCCCCTTGATAAAATTCACCAAACCTTCTCTTTGTTCTGGCTTAAAATCCTCGATCTCGGGAATTGTTTCCAGCACAGAATATATGGCTTCCTCTACATCCATCTCAACCTCTTTGTTTACTTTAACTTCTTGGGTTCTTATTAAAGACAATACAGTAAAGTGTATTTAACTTGCTGACATGTTTCAGCTGCTAGCAGCAAGCCATCTTCAGAACTGTCCCTGGTGTTGGTGGTGACGTGTTGTATATCAGCTGTTGTTACTTCCTGTGGGTGTGGTCAGCCTGAATACACCTCCCGTCACCCGGTGTTCTCTGTAGGAGGGTGTCCCAGGTGTGTGAAAGGAGGAACGCTTTGTCATCACGGTTAATGCTGTCCTTTCCTTGTTTCCTGATTTCAGTGGCCTCCCTGATCTAGCGTTTGAACTTGTTGTTTTCCTATCCAATGACCCGTGCCCCGTCCCAATCCATAATGTGGTTATTTCTTTTACAGTGGTCTGATGTTGTGGATTTTGGGTTTTCCTGTTCTGCTTTGTCTTTTTGTGTTCTGGTGATTCTCTCTGATGTTTCCTTTTCACATCAGGGAGTGATGCAGTAAACAAAGAGTAAAAAGCTTTGTGTACTGATATGTTGTATCACAAAAGGGACCCAGACAGGCACTTGATTTTGACGTCATGGCTTGACAGCTCCTTACTGATTGGCCAGTGTGCGGTTTACAACTTCCGGGGTTCTTGCAAACCGTCTAGTGTATTCTGATTCCTGATCTAGTCGCTATAGAGACATGAAATTGAGCGGAGGCACTAGGTGGTGCCAGCGTGGATAAAAACCTACATATAGCCTATAAGTCAAAATGTTGTAGTAGAAGAAAAACCCTACATTTCACTCAGTCTTCATCAGTGGTTGTATTTAAGTTAAACCCTGTTTTTGTATAGGGAAATTTGCCCTCTGCATTTGACCCATTCTTAAATGTCTCTGGGGCAAACTGTGAGCAGTATCGACTCATCTCCAGATCTTGTGCTAGTTTTGGTCAGGACTACCTTACCATCACTTAAATATTGTGCATATTTTTAGTTGATGAGGAACACTGCAAAAGAAACTCACCAAGACACAGGGAGAAACACGTAAACTCCACACCGAAAGGCCAAGGAGTTGAACCAGAAATCTTCTTACTGTGAGGTGAGTATGTTGGCCACCATGACAACCATTTTTTTCTGACAAAATGACAAAATTAAGATTAATGTTTTGCTGTTGATTCTATAAAAGCTATAAGAATAGACTTGTATCTTTCCTCTGTATCTTCTCTTCTTTTCTCTCTGTAAAACTTCTTCTCTTGTAAAACCACAAATAACAGCACAAACTTATACTGAAATCCACCATATGACCTTATGCATTCCCTGCTGTGACATATGGACAATGCAGGCCATGTGTCTCATCCCCAGTCTCTGTGTGTTGTTATGAATCTTCATAAACATTATTCTAGTGACAAACCCGAGTCCACTGTCGCTTCCTGGAGGACTGAGCCGGGCTTTCATAACTTCCTTCCTGTCGTGTACATCCACATTTGTCATTATTTAGCCTCCTTTTCCAGTAACTACTGTTTACTGGAGAACATTTTGTGTTGTATTTTGTGTTCATAAAGCAATAAAAGAATATCGAGTACTGGTCCTATTTTACCGGAACCGGTATTTTAGACCTGGTATGCTTTAGTTTAGACTTGGTTCAGAGCAGCCTAAGTCCAAGTTCAGACCTTGACCTGATTTTGACCTATAGACCTGGTTTATTACTTGTTATGTCCTGGTTGAGATCTTATTATCCTATTAAAAGTATAGGATTACACCAAGATTTTTTTGTCCTTATAAACTTCTGGTTTAGACATAGACATATATTTCTTGGTTTACTTCACTTTTTTTTTTTAAAGTTCAGATCTGTTTTTGTCATGGTTTAATCATCTCCTGTGTTCTCATTAAGTCTCCTATTAGACCAGGGTTGTCCAAACTGTTTTCACTGAGGGCCACGTATTGAAACTTAGGCCCACAGACAGTAGTGAATTTTTCAAAATGTTGCATTTGATGTAGGTTTGTCTGAGCTACCACACCTTTAATAAGGCTTGAGTTAAGCTTAGTTAAGCTTAGTTAAGTTATGTTAAGTCTGTACCACATCAAAATAAGTTAAAGAACTTCTTTTGGTCATTTGGACCAATTCCACATAAAGCCTGAGCCAACAAAAATTGATCTGAGGGCCATGTTTGGCCCCTGGGCCATAGTTTGGACATCTCTGTATTAGACCTTATTTACTCCTGGTTTAATCTTGATTCATCTTGGTTTCACCTCGTTTAGAGTACTTTTGTCCTTGTATTCCTAGTTTAGACTTTATTTTAAAGTTGCATTGGAACTTTTCTGCTGGAGGGTCCATCAAATGCTTTTCTCCATGGAGACATTATTGTTTGACTGGAATGTTTCACAGTATGGTATTAAACCTTTCTATTTTCATGAAGACCAAACTAGTTACAAACCAAGGTACAGGTCAGATCTGTGGAGAGGCAACACTCACAGAGGCTCCCTCTCACAGTCACACTCACAATGCCTGTTTTTCTGGGTATGTTTGAGTATTCTTAAAATCACCTGCAGTTGAATAATTGTAAGGTAGAGCTCTTTAATGTCACACTGTGGAATATTCCAGGTAGAGCAATAACATGTCTATAGAAACAAGCAGGTGGCAGGCCCCCAACTAAAAAGTTACACAGTGCACGTTTAGTTGGGGTTAGACCTGGTTTAGTCCTTGTTCAGTCCTTGTTTAGTATTATTGGTTTAGTTTAGACACATTAATCCTAGAATAAGTTTAGTTCTGTTTTATATCCATTTGGAGTTTGCTGATTAATCATCTAGAGCCAGACCAGGTTTAGTTCTATTCCTGAGGTGGTCCTTCATAGGAAGCGTTTATCAGTCACTCTTTTGGATGCATCAGCTCTCATAAACACAATGGTGACTATACTTACTGTAATTGTACCTGCTCAGACATTGTCGTGTCTCTGGTCCGGTCGGGTCGTCCTTATAAGTCCATGTTGATGTGAATGCTTTTGAGGGCCGAGGTGTCGTGAACAGACGCCTTTTATAGAAGCCACTGGAGCTGTATGAAGAGTGCATTAGACTATCAGCACTGAGGACACCCTGGGACATATCAACATACAGGGGTACGGGGGTCTATGTGTCAGACTGTTAAAGTACCAGACACTTCAAGGCCAGTCAGAGAAAGTTTATAACAGATAAAGCAGCATATTTTAATGTAGACTCCTTTGTCTTCCCTTTTTCTTTTTAATAGCCTGATTCATCAGCTGGTTTCACTTTGTGGAAATAGTTTGACCTCGCGGCATTAGGTTTCTTTCGCTCAATGGTAGGCAGGTAATTTTAAATTTAACCAATTGCTGCTATTTGGTTGTGATGTATTTGATGCGCCGAAATGCTAAAGTCTAATGTTAAAATGTCTAAGAAATTGCAATTAAAAGTGCAATTAAAAGTGCAATAAAAAATGCGAAGTTTGCAGACCACTTTGTTTACTGTTGTGCTGTACCACAAAATGTACCCAGACAGGCACTTGAGTTTGACGTCATGGCTTCGCAGCGCTTCGCTGATTCGGTCTACAACTTCCGGGTTCTTGCAAACGTCTACTGTATTCCGATTCCTGATCTAGTCAATGGAGAGAAATAGAATTGAGCTGAGGCACTAGGTGGCGCCAGCCTGGCTATCTTTTTACTGCCAGATTCCACCAATGATTCAGTTATTTTATGGTTTTATTTTAAGAACTGAACCAATTTCTTTCCTTTCTGTTTGCAAATGCTTAACAGACTGTAACAGACAGTAGTCCCAAGATAGTAACAATTTGTTTATTACTATTACTTTTTTATGAGGTCTGAGGCGAGGGCCTTCATCACCACTTGCAGCTTTAATTTACTGATTTATTAATTTGTAAGCAATACAGTAGCAGTTACAAAGAGCCACAAACTAGTGCTCTAGTACTAGTTCTGAATAACAGTAATAGTTGAAATAGTGATAGTAGTACTAGTAGTAGTAGTACAAGATAGAAGTAGTAGTAATAGTTGTAGTAGCAGTAGAAGTAGATATTGTAGTTGTAATTGTATTGACAGTAGTTTATATCAGTGGTAACAGTTTACAGAAGTAGTGGAATTAGTTTACAGTATTAGGGAATCTTGAGAACTTCTATTTAGGATTAGTGTCCATTCTAGTGAGTGGATAATCTTAGTTTCGGTTCATGCGTGGGTTCAAACTCTCAGATTTGGCTCAGAGCCCTGTTCTGTGTCTGGATAGAGTTACCTCCTAAACAAACCACATGAGAACATCAGCAAACATCACAGGGGGAACTTTAGTGTCCTCTATTGAAAGAACCATGGGTGCTCTGCTTTTCCTGATGTTGAAATCTGACTCAAGTTCCTGCTTATAATCCTAAAGACATGCCCCACAAACCTACATCCCTGTCCACCTGTTGTCTGGGAACATCTTCAGTCCATTTCTTGTGGTTTATTTGTTCAATGACATGATCCTTCAAATATATACCATAAGCAGATGTCAGATACTCAATGCTTCTCAAATAATACTTTAAATATAAACATTTATGGTGGTGGGGTATATGTTTCACCATTTTTATTATATCTGGAGACATCTGGGTGAATGGAAAGTTATTAATAGCATGAGCTTTTGAAGTGCCCCTACTGTGCTTTCTTCAGAAAGATCTAAAAATCTTTTCTCTTACTCAAGGCTCATAGAAATAGCTATATAAAGAATAAGAAACACAAAATAATCAAGTCTAAAAACACTTTCATTTAATATTACGGATGCACCAATCCTGCTTTTTCAGTTCCAGTACCAATATCAATAATTTTTAAGTACCTGTCGATACTGAAAATTAAGTGATACCAGTTCAGAGACCAAAATTATAATTTATATCTTTTAAACACAAACAGCATAAAGTAAAAAACTGTCCAAATGTGTTTATTACCTACAGAACAGCGTTGTGAAAATACAAGTTTAATATTATGAGATGTTTTTGATCAACACTGGACAGTAAATTGACTAATTTATAGACCAAGATGGGATATTGGCTGAACAAATATCTGAATCTGATATCTGATTCATCAAAATGTAAAATTTTTGTGCCAGTATGCGATACCAATATCATACTGGTACATCCCTACTTAATACATTTATACATACCTTTATAAAAACAGAAGTTTAATCAGCTCATTTAATTTGTTAGCATTTTGTCAGTAGTAATCATCTGTAACTCACCTTCCACATTATTTCATAATTGTTTCTTAAATGACTCCACGAAACCCAGTAGAATAACAATAACTAATGCTCCCAACTAGATATGGCTCTGTTGTGCACAGACTCAGCTTTGTCAGTATACTTATCAGAGCTGTCTTTGTCTATAAGCCCTTTTACAGAACAGTGCATAACAGTTTATGATTAAAACAATAATTAATACTGTATTTAAGTAGAAACATTCCTTATCATAACAGCTCTTACAGTTCCAATCTTTTCATCTGTCATCTTATTGGACCCACTTCACTAAAGGACCCCAGGGAATTGCTCTCTGTTTTGCCTTCTCTGATTTGTCTCTGATTCTTCCATCGCTGGTTGTAAAATCCGTTACACAGTGTACCATCTCCTGCCTTTATAATTTAACAGCATGCTCTGAATCGTCACCAGTGGTTTATCAGTAACATGGTGCAAGTCTCCCTCACTCCCCTGGCCTCACTCCCTGCACTCACCTCTGTGTAACCCTGTGCACGTCCAGCAAATATATGAATATGGAAATGTGTTCACATGCCCTCAATTTAAAATAATTCAATTCAGTAATATGGATAGATTTATCTAATGGATGGTGATTAAAAGCCCCATTGTGTAACCTTTTAGACAAAAAATAGATTTAAATAAAAGCATGTTTTTGGTTTTGTTTCTCATTTTGAATGTTTTTATTGCACTAGAAAAAACGTGTCCTTACTGAGAGCAGGCTTGCATCTCCACAAACCTGACTCTTATCCCTGGATGAGGGACCCTTGCTTCCTGTCTCCATGGAAATGTTGGGCCTTTGGCTATAATAAACAATTTACATGGAGAATGTAAGGTAAGGTTTTAACTTTATATTATCAACTCTCTTGAGACATATACCACCTCTAGAAAGTAACAAGGTGTTGCTTTAACTGAGATGCCCCTGACTTTTTTCAAACACATTTTGGTAGGTCTCACCCATCTTCTAGTTTAGTTCTGGTCTAGTCTAGGTCTGGGTTTAGTTCCAGTTTTGATATGGTGTGGAAGTGTGAACACTGTCTACATGTTCCAGATTTTTTTCACTGGTGTAAGAAATGTCTCTCCCAACCTCTGTCCCCTGCCCTCCCCTCTGTGTACCCCTGTGCCAGTCCCCTGTGATCACTGGAGCTTGGAGCGATGCATTCACTGGCAGTAGGAGAGACCATCCTGTACACAGCCACAGCCCCGTGTTGTGCTAATAATCCCACTCTTCCTGCATTTGTCTTGAGGAATGTTGTTGTGGTTCAGCTCTTCAAAGGCTGCAAAGAATGTCCCATTATTATTATTTAACATCAATTATGTAAGGTCAGTCACATTCAAAGCACTGCTGTTATGGGCTGCTAAAACACAAACATCAGTCTAGATAGAAGTCATTTAAAGCTACAGGCGAGAGTGTTTTCAACTTTCAACCATAACAGATCCTTCCGTAAGTGGTGTAGACAAAGAAGCTCAATACACAAGGGTATAAGAGATGATTTTGAAGGGAGAAAGTAGCATTCAGAAAGTGATTTTGCATTCAAGTTTAGTACTGATTGACACAAATAGATACACTTGATGTAGTCCTATATACAACTTGTTTTCATTTGTACTACAGTGACTACGAATCCTATGTGTATCCAGATCCACTTTATTTGTATGGCACATTTTACAAACAAAGCCATTTCCAAAGTGCTGCACAGAGATCATAAAATGAAGACAACAAAAAGGTAAATTGCTAAAATTTTGTCATACCAATCCTAAAACAATAAAACCAATAAAAACAAATAAAAGCAAAAAACATACAATAGCAGTAAATAAGTAAAATAGATCAAATAAATAGAATAAATAAAATAAATAAAAGACACGGAGGACCAAACAACTCGTGAGGTGTTAAAAGCCAGAGAATAAAAGTGGGTTTTAAGACGAGACTTAAAACACTCCACTGTGGGGGCTGTTTGGACGTGGGGGCGTAGAACATTCCAGATCTTAGGGCCAACCACAGAGAAGGTCCCGTCCCCCGTTTTTCATTTTCATTTTACGCACCACGAGTTGGAGCTGGACTGCGGACCTCGAAGCATTCGCGTGTACCATCGATTAAAAAAATTTAATTTGACAACGAAGTAAGTTCAGAGAAGTGGGTACAGTGAAAACCTGGAATAATAGACAATATATCAATTAAACATTGCCCAAACACACACAAAATCATTCCAAATTTAACTTCAGGTGAATAAATGATGAAGAGAAACCATTATAACATGATTAGAAGCTCTAAAAAGTCAGTTTTGTATAATAGTTTTCCTTGAGAAACTATAGAGAAAGACATTAAGCCTAAACATAACATTTACTGACATCATGTATTCAGTGGCAGAGTTAACAATCTGGGGGCCCTAGGCGAACTTGAGTTTGGGGCCCTCACTATAATGCACTGTTTGTTTGTTTGTTTGTTATTTTATTGTCTGTTTTTCCCCATTGTTCATGAGACACATACATCTCTATTTGAATTAGGGTGGATTGGAAACTTGCCTGAAATTAGCTGAAATTAATTTTATTTTTTCCTAGTACAATTACATTTTTGTTTACATCCATTATATATGATATTGCTATGACTATGATTATCAAATCAGGGTGAAGCTGACTCGTCCATTCTAATTTGAAAGGGTGGAATGTTTTGACAGTTAAAATAGATTTGACAATAAGATACTATTTTGATGTTGTTTTATTATTTTTTTTTATTATATATATTTTTTAACTAAACTACTCTCATTTAAGTAAATTACTCTCATTGAGAGAAAATCAAACTGCTCTGAGGCCTCGGCCATTATTAGCCTGATTCATCAGCCAGTTTCACTTCATAGAAACCCTCGCAGCGTTAGAATTGGTTTGCTTGACAGTAGGTGGATACTTTTTTTTAATTTAACCAATCGCTGCTATTTGGTCATGACGTATGTAATGCAGCACTAACGGGGCTAACTGGTATATCAAGCTCTTTCCAAATCCCTTAGGAAGAAGGGCAATAACATCTTTCCCCTTGATAAAATTCACCAAACAAAACTCTCTTCATTTCGGATTCTTCAATCTTGGGAATCGTTGCCAACACACAATGTATGGTTCTTCGCTGATTGGCTGGTGACCGAACTCACACTGCTGGGGTTTTTGCAAATTGTCTAGTGTATTCTGATTCCTGACCTAGTCACTGGAGAGAAATGAAATTGAGTTGCGGCACTAGGTGGCGCCAGCCTGGCTAAGTTATTATTGGTAATGGCAAGGGCAATTTTTTGGGGGCTTCTCCAGGTTTGGGGGCCCTAAGCAGCAGCCTACTTTTGCCTAATGGTAGCTCCGCATCTGCATGTATTTTTAGTATGCCAAGTGGGACTTCTACAAAATCTGAAAATGTTATTATAATCAGTATATAGTTCTATGAATGAGCAATACTGTATATCTGCACTTCAACACCAGTAATGTTTTCAAGTTTCAGAGCGTCATAACTTTTTCACTTGTACTGACCACACATGTAAATGCCACATGTTGCTTTGGAGAGCTACTGTACAGAGACCACCTACACACTGCTGTCTGCCCTCAAGGGGGTAAAACCTAATATATATTTAACAGCAAGCTTTAGTGTCCACTTATTTTTTATTGAGACAAAACAGCAATACATTCCCAACTTATACCAATAAAGACCACATATTTAATAGGTCTATACAGAAAATATGCTCAACTTATTTTTTGTTATTATAGCTTGTAATAAAACTGTCCTTGGGTTGCCAGATAATTTGAAGGAATCTATGAAATACTGCAAATTTACTGCTAATTACTCTAGTTAACAATACCTTCTCTATATGCGTGATTTAAACTCATAAATAAAGGCCACGTAAACATTTCATTGCTTCTGTAAGTGATTTCCCTTCAGGCTTACAGTGAATTTGCTGACAAACCTTTTTCTAACTAATAGGACAATAGCTTGCTGTTATTGTATTAGCGGACTCATTGAGGAAGTAACAGCTGTAGGAAGTTTAATCACCTTTACCACCTGGAGTCGAAATGTCTCACTTCACTGGAAGGTATTCAGGACAATGTATTTCAGTACTAACCAGAAACAGCACCCAGACGTACGCAAGGGCCACAACCCTGATTCATTCTTGCTAATATGTTCCCCTAAGAGAGTTTGTTGACTTGTGACTCACATGTACAACTAAATATGGAAGTGTACCTCTTAGGAGCGTTCAATATAGATGTACACTGTAAAAAGTCATACAGTGAACAGTTAAAGATGACATGTTATGCTTATTTCACTGTTTTTAGTATAAAATTATAAAATACATGGGTCATTACTTCACATTTTGTTCTTTGTAAACCATAATATTGAGCTAAAAATGTTGATAATAGAAACAGATCCACTGACTTCCTGCTCAAAACTACAGAACAGATAGTATCATACATTTTAGTGCAGCAGATATTCACTTACATGTTTTTTAATAATCATAAGTAAGTACAAGTGGGTGGACATAGGCAGTTGGAGAATACTGGAATTTTCTTCTTTCTGTAGTTCTGTTTAGTTCAGGTTTACCCCTTCTATTTGTTTGTAATTTTCTTGAAACCAGTCAGAAATTTTACAAAACAAGTTAGATTTCAGACCATGAATCACCTAAGAAGTGATTTGGCTTTCTGGGGATCACCAATACTTTTTTCAGAATGAATTTAGGACCAAATTAGATTTTAAATAGAACAACTACATACTTGCTATAGTACTTTCAACCAATAACTGACCCAAAGAGAGATCATTTATTCTGACTGTGGGGCTAACTGTGAATGTGTTTTTTCTAGGGATGTGCAAAAATATCAGAATATCAATATATCATATCGTTTAATGTGATGATACAGTATCGATATCATGGGCTGCTGTGTCGATATATTGTATTGAGTATTTTTTGGTATATTTTATGAAATTATTTTGTTAGAGAGCTACAGTTTTGTTGCTTGTTTAGAAGAAGGAAACTCTTTCATGTAACACATTTGACATTTTTACTGTTTTGATGATTAAAATCAATGTGTTTCATATTAACATTGCACAAGAAGTGGTTTAACAAAGACCTTTTGTATCACAGCTATGATTTAGCCTTTATTTTTTATTGAATCATATCAAATCAATTTGAAATAGATCATATCAAATCACATTGAACTGAAAGCTCACTGAATTGAGATACGTATTGCGTCGTGGCCTATGTATCAAGGTATATGTGTTGTATTGGCAGCTTCTTAACGATACCCAGTCCTAATTTTTTCACTGTTGTCCCTTAACTTACATAATGGGAGTGGAAGAGGCAGTCCTCAAACCAGAGGAAGTCCAGAGGGACCATAATATTGTACTAATAAAAGTGAACTACCAGAAGACCAGCAAAAATTTAAAAAAATCCAGATTAATATTCTGAATTTGAATGCTTTTAACCCTTTTCAAATCTTGTTTTGTTTTTTTTGTTTTTTACAGTGTAGTGCTGTTGTACCCAGGGCAGAGTGAGACACATGACTACAATAAGGTTAGGGGTCTGCTGGTCTGAACATCTGATTCATAAAATGATCTTCATGAGTCATTTGATCTGCTCCATAATTACACAATGTCTCTCATTCTTCCCACTCTCTTCCCATTTGAGACACACATTTCCTGATAAACAACATTAACTTTTCCACATTTTTCACAGATGTTTCAATTTGCATTTCAGCACATCAAAGTATTTTGAGATAATTGTGGGGATTTCTCTATTTGGGTTTATGTTTGATTTCTTTCTTGTTTAACTTGAGCTTCTTGTTTTACTGATGATACACATGCTATTGTGCCCTTGAGCAAAACACTTTATCCTCTTGACCCTGTGAATTCTTGTCTGTGTGGTTCAGTGAATAGCTCATGTTAAGTGCAAAATCAAAACAGAAAAGCACTAAACCCTACATGATGACAATTATTTGAGTTGTAATATTTCCTTATATCTTGTTTATTCATGTATATAAAGGAATTGCTTATGAAAATGATCTATGGCAGTGGCTTCCTAGGCTGGTGCCACCTAGTGCC
This sequence comes from Boleophthalmus pectinirostris, assembly GCF_026225935.1. Taxonomy (NCBI): domain Eukaryota; kingdom Metazoa; phylum Chordata; class Actinopteri; order Gobiiformes; family Gobiidae; genus Boleophthalmus; species Boleophthalmus pectinirostris. Next base: position 34,110,367 of record NW_026571515.1, on the reverse strand, counting down.
TCCACTCTAATTCATTTCTCTCCAGAAATTCTCTCTCTTATTAGATCAGGAATTGGAATATGGTTTGCAAGAACCCCGGAAGTTGTAGACCACGCACTGTCCATTCAGTGAAGAGCTGTGAAGCCATGACGTCAAACTCAAGCACCTGTCTGGGTCCCTTTTGTGGTACAGCACAACAGTAAACAAAACGGTCGAGATGGATGTAGACAAAGACATACATTCTGTGTTGGCAACGATTCCCAGGATCGAGGATTTAAAGCTGGAACAAAGAGAATGTTTGGTGAATTTTATCAATATGAAAGACGTTATTGCCTTTCTTCCTACAGGACTTGGGAAAAGCTTAATATACCAGTTAGCTCCGTTAGCGGCGCATTACATACATCATGAACAATTAGCAGAGATTGGTTAAATTAAAAAAGTACCCACCTACTGTCAAGTGAATGAATCATAATGCTGCAAGGTCAGACAGTTTCCACGAAGTGAAACCCGCTGATGACTCAGTCTAGTGGCTTCCAACCTGGGGCAAAGATTGCAGAGGTGGGGGGCTTTAGATTTAGTAACAACAGTTCCACCTTTTAATAGGCCTATAATTTAGCAGAAATCCAGAGGGTCAAGTCCTTAGAAGGGGGTATTACTCAGCTTTCTTTCTACCATCTTATATCACTGTTCCCTCATCAAAAACATGCCTGAAGACGTTTTAGATGTTATCCATGCATGCAAATATCAGTAATTTATCAATCTCTCCCATTATTTGAACCCTCCTTACAGCTGTTAAACTGTGTTCAAAGCTTTGCCTACAAGCACAGTTCAACATAAATATACAAAAGCATGATACAAAACTGCACACAACAACTTGACAAATCTGATGCGTTGTGTAACCAGAGGCGGAGCTACCATTCGGTAACAGTAGGGCCCTCGAACCTGGAGGGGCCCCCAAACAATTGCCCTTGCCATTACCCCTAATGGGCGAGGCCTCAGAGCAATTTGATTTTCTCTCAATATTCTCAACATTAAATGAGAGAAGTTTACTGTTAAATAAAAAAACACCATCAAAATAGTATCTGATTGTCAAATCCATTATAACTGTCAAAGCATCCCCCCCCTTTCATGTTAGAATGGACTTGTCAGCTTGACCCTGATTTGAACATAATCATAGAATAATCATAATCATATGTAATGGATGTAAACAAAAATGTAATTGTACTAGCAAAAAAATACAACTTCTTTCAGCTCTGGTTATCTAGTAGGTGACCTAACTAATAAGAAAAGTTTCCAATCCACCCTAATTCAAATAGAGATGTGCGTGTCTCAAGAACAATGGGGAAAAACAGACAATAAACATTAAAAAATACCAAAAAGAAAAAACAAACAAACAACAAGACAGTGCATTATAGTGAGGGCCCCAAACTCAAGTTTGCCTAGAGCCCCAAAATTGTTAACTCTGCCACTGTGCGTAACAGTTTCATTAGTGGAATACACTCTGACTGTGTTGTGATAGTGCTCTGAAGGGGGAGTGAGTTAGCACAGAGGGGAGACTCAGAGTTTTAAAAAATGAAAGAGAAATTTATAAAACATGTTAATACATTGTGTGTTTTTTATTTTTTTTTATCAAATATGGCATTTTCAAAACAATAAAAGACAACACGATGATCTAAATATGTTATGTGTTAGCAGTGAATACCAAATATTTCAATATGATACCCAATATAATACCACAACTATCATTTATATAATTGGCTATTGTCTAAATCGTCCATGAAACCCAGTGGAACTCAGTAATGTTTAAATTACAGTATACGTGACCTATCATTCCAATTTTATCCGTCACTGGACATTTGCTTCTTGTTCACCCCTCCTCTGTTCGTCCACATCTCCCACTGAGTCCCCCTGGTGTCCTGCAGTGAAATCGCGTCATCATTCATACGTCTGGTTTCTATTAGCGCTTTGGCACAAAACTATAGTGTGTCCTGCTTATAGGTACAGGAGCAGTAAAAGCAGAATTTCCCTTTTTACAAGACTAGTTCACACACAAACAGCATATTGTGTATTAACTGAAAGCCAGGCCAAGGAACTACCCGTAACATTGGATTCTTCTTAGATAAATATTAGTATGTTTGTTGCTATTGGTAACAGAAATGACTGGGCTCTCCGAGGAGGACGCACCCTGTTTCTTGGATGGACCCACCTATGCTTGTCATGTTGTGGCGAAATTGTCATCCAATAGAGGAAATGGAAGAAAAACAGACTAATGTCACTTGTGCAATACTTTAGTGACCGCCAGTAACTCCCCGAACTATAAACACTTTGCTGCTAACTCGAAGACCGGCAGTGGAGGAAGAAGAACTACACTTTCTTAAATAAAAGCATAGACACAAGAGCAAAGAAATACTGAAGTAAAAAAGTAAAAGTAGCATATGGGCAAATCTGTTAAAAGTAAAAGTAGTAAAGAACATGTTTGAAAATGTACTTAAAGAGTAAAAAGTAAAAGTGCATATTTTGAGGTCTTATAAGACTTCAAAGTATTGATTTTGAAGACTGGTGTTGATTTGTGCTGTCCTCTGTCTTTTCAGCACTTCTCAGACATTAATAAAAAATAATTTTACTTTTCAGTCCTGTTCAAAATGTAGTGAAAAAGACAGTACAGATACATTCTCTCAATTGTAGTAAAGTAAAAATAAAAGGTATTCACTTTAAAATCTACTGAAGTAAAGTGCAGATATCTAAAATGTATACTTAAGTACAATACTTTATTCATTTTACTTTGTTACATTTCACCACTGAAGATCAGCAATAATGCTTTAAATCATGGGTCATCAAACTAAGGCCCACGAGCCAACTCTGGCCCGCCATGCCCCTTTGACTGCCCCCCACAGCCCTTCTGCCCCCCATCACTTGACCTATGAGGCAATCCTCAAAAGTTGTCATGGCCTATTTTTTTTTATTACTGTTTGGCAGATAATAATACATCTGGATCTTGTATTTTTTTCCCCAATTAAAACATTATATTTATTTGAATTATTTATATTTAAATAATTATATGACATATTTACAATTGCTGCCAAATTTTTATCACCTGGCAAGATCGAGCTCAAACAGTGACAGTCAAGGCACATGCAGAGTTCTGTAGTGCAGTTTAGGAAAGCAAAATGTCTAAATGTAAAATGTTAAAGTACAAAAACCTGACAGAGAGTGCAGAGTTTTCAAACAACCAATTATTTTTTGTTCAGTGTAAGGACTGTGCAGTTTGTCTGGTATGTATAGAAAGTGTGGAGGTTTTCAAAGAATATAATCTGCATCGTCAGGGTCATACAATTCTGTTATACGGCCGACCTGACCCCGGACCGCCATCACAGTCACGAGCAATAATGTGGCCCCCAGAGAAAAAAGTTTGGTGACCCCTGCTTTAAAAGAACCTTCCTTAGAAAAGGCATTAACAAGCACTAATCATTGTTTTTAAGCATGTATAAACTTTTGATTGGAATGAACCCAATTGAGCCTGCGTGCAGATTTGTGAGCTGGACACTGTATTATACAAATAAAAAAAATAAAAAAAAACTCTCTAGCACCCTTGAAAAGTTTTAGTTAGTTAGTTAATTAGCTATTTCAAGCCTGCACATACAATTCACATGACAACATAACAAAACAGCTGCAGACACAAACATGCATGGGTTGAAAAGGACATACATTTCCAATCCCCTCCCACATTTCACAGAACAACACTTCAACTATTCAACAGACTAGTGTGTTATACATGACAAGACAAAACAAACACTCACACACTCATCCAGACACCACTGGCTCAGCACTCTGACCCTACACCTCCCTCCCCTGACATCATGCTCTGTGCTCAGGACATCACTCTCTCTACTCCAGGTATTTTTTTCATTGTTTCTCTTTTATTTTTTATTTTTATTTTTTAAACTGAACCAGACTCCTACACACTTTTAGTCCTTCTGATAATCTGTTCCACAGATTAACTCCACGCACTGAGACGCACATTGACTTGGCTGATAACATTTTTTTATTACCTCTAAGTCTGTAGTTATGATGAGCATTTTGAAAAAAATCTTTTAAATTAGTTGGAAGAGAGTTGATCAATGCCCTGAACAAAATTTGAGCTGTTTTAAAGTTTACCAGATCATGAAGTTTTAAGTCTGATGATTTTAAAAACAGTGGGTTTGTTGGATGAGCAATCCTAATGGCTCTTTTTTGCAGTGAAATTAAGGGCAGTAAATGAGTCTTATAGCTCTTTCCCCACACTTCAACACAATAACTTAAATAAGACATAACAAATGAATGATACGATAATAGTAGTGCATTCTGGTTTAGTTAATGCTTGCAAATAAGGTTCTCATTTAAATAGATTTTTGAGGAGGCACTACTGAGACATCTTTCGTTATTTCACTTCACTCAAAAATAGAGCTCTCTGAGTTTAAAGTTTTAATACAGGCATGTCCAAACTATGGCCCATGGGCCAAATTTGGCCCTCTGACAAATTTTTCTTGGCTCTCAGGCTTCCTGGTGAATTGGCCCAAATTACCTTGCATCAATTAAAAATAAACTTTTTACTGCAAGTTTTTTGAAAATCTACCTTGATAAAGCTAATATTTAATATTTAGTGTGTAGTTTTAAGGATTTTAGCATCAATAAAGACTGATGTCTCATTGTTCGTTTGTGTTTAGATATGTGGCCCTTGATGAAAAAAGTTTGGACACCCCTGTTTTAATACTAGTCACAGGCATGCTACTGTTTACTACTTGACTTTTACAATTTTCGATGCTGTGGATGCCATTTTAATTTACCTCTTGCCTATTTCGTAAATATGTTGTTACAAAAGTACATTATGTGATTTATTAACAGGCTAGTTTGATAAGGCCTAACTTTGCTTAAAATAAAAAGTGACATTTTCATTCATTCATTACATGCAGTATCTTGCTATGTTTGCTACTTATTTAGAATGTATTATTGCCATTTATATTTTTACTCTTTGTTAGTATAATATATTGTGATGTGTGAGCTACTGTGTCCAAATAATTTCCCTTGTGGATCAATTAACTTTTTTTGTCGAGTCTAAGTCTAAGACATACTCTCATTTTCAGTTTTGCGTTAGAAATAGTATGCAGTTTTACAATAGTAAATCTTACAATATTTTTTTGTTTTTACTTTTAGTTTGCACCTATGCTATACCTATACCAGTCATTCACCTCTATGATGAACAAAAGTTTAGAGACTTGAATGTAATAATATACCACCTAATAGAAACTAAACCATACATAGAGAGAAAATCATGCACTTGAGTATAACTTAAGTATACTAGCATCTAAAATCTTCATTGGTTTAACTCAGAATTCTTTGCAACACAACCCCGAGCTGTGAGCATGTGAAAGCTGGTGACAAAAATGTGATCAAACTGAACAGACTTTAAAAGAATTCAAATGGCGTGTGTCCAAATAGAAGTATTTAAATTGATTTGAATGATTCTGTTATCAAGTATTTTTAGTCCATTCAGTTCAAATTGTGGATACTTAACATTACTGCATTTCACTCTCAGGCCATTTATGAAGACAGATGTTTTCCCACACTCTGGAATCTGTGGATAAATTCTTCTCTGGTTTTCAAGGTTTTCTGTTGTTTACTTAGTCTCATTTAGTTGGGTCATTATTTCTTATATTTAAAGTTTTATGTATGTTTGTGCAAGTATTCCATTTATTTTAATGCAATGAAATATTTTTAGAATTTGAGAAATGCGCTGTTGACTGTCTGCAGAGGTTTTTCTTACTGGATCATGTTTTGAATTTGGATGAGAATGTTTTGTTTTGTCAGCATTTCAGTTTTTCCTTGTCAATGTTAATGCGCATTATTATTATTTTAAATCTGAACAAAGTCTTATGATGAGGAAACATTTAAACATTCTGTGCCTAATTATTACCATCTTAAAACAGAACGATTTTTTATTCATTTTAAATTGTTTACAGCTGTTTAGAATTATTCCTCACTTTTCTAATGCATTCCTGGAATCCTAATTATTCATCTCAATGGGTTTACAAGTGCTTTTCTCAATTGTTTTGCTCTCACGCCACTGCTAAAAGCAACTAGCATGCTAACAGTGCACCAGTTTTACAATCTTAGAGAAACATAGACTTTTGTCACACTTTAGCCGTAAGGTTCTGCAGGTGAACAGGAAAAATCTTAAAATTAGACATATCAATTTGAAACTTCTTCTGTACTTGACTTACTATATTACAAGTTTATCATCATGTAATGTTTTCTTTTAAAAGTAAGGCTTTTTATGCGTAAAAACTGACAAATTTGACCACATTTGAGACATTCAAAACAGAAACATGTTTTTTTTGTTTTTGTTTTTCATTTTTGTTTGCATATTAGACACTAAAACTCATACATAGGGAATTTTGGAAAGAGGTGGGACCAAGTCTTTGTTTTGCAAGTCTCAAGTAAGCCTCAAGTCTTTCACCTCAATTCCGAGTCCCAAGTCAAACACAGGCAAGTTGAAGTCACATCTCAAGTCACTGGTTTATAAGTCCAAGTCAAATCCAAGTCTTTGAGCTTCAAGTCATTTCAAGTCTTTAAACCAAAGTACCAAATATAGCTTAGATTTTTGCAATTTATATGAATTTTAAACTAAATTGTACTAAAAAGAGTTGTAGAAATTAATTTAGTTCATTTTTCCTCATTCATTATGGTCAGAACAGAAAGAATTCAGATTTAAATGTGCTTTTCAAGTCTTCTCAAGTCACAGGCCTCAAGTCCGATTCGAGTCCCAAGTCTTAGTCCATTTTATCAAGTCAAGTCTCAAGTCCTAAAAATAGTTACTCAAGTCTGACTCGAGTCACGTCACGAGTTGCAGGTCTCCAGCTGTTATTTTCAGTATGTTATTTATGCCTAGATATGACTGAAAATGGGCCTAAAAATTCCAATTTCACATTTTTTTGGAGTTGAACCTTGAATAAATCAGACTTGGAATCAGATATCAAAATGTTATGCTATTTTAAGGGTTGATCTGTACTTGCCTATGGTTGGAAAACGGCTTTTGAAGTTGCAGGATGATTACATGAAATAAGACAACAACTTTCAGTGCAGAGTGAATAATGTAATTGCGTGAAAAGAAATGAAAAGCTTGTATGTTAAGAGAACAAACTGAACAAAAAACAAAAAAATGTTCCTCTAAAATATTGACTTATTTCTGACCCGATCGTACCGTTGGGGAATCTCAGGATGAATAAGAATAATCTTGTTGAAATTACTTGTTGTGGGGATTTTTTATACTGGCTTAAATCCATCTATCTGCAACCACTTACTTCTTTTCCTCTAATGTTTTATGTGTAATTGCTTAAATCCAATCTTTTATTCTTTTTATACAAAACTACTTATCCAGGACCACCTGCTTGATACGTAATGCACTTTGTACTTGCTACGCTAATGTGCCTTTCCTTGACAAATGGCCAACTTAACTCAAAGTGAAGGGTCAACATTTCTGATTAAATCTATTCAAAAATCTTATATTCTAATGGATCTGCAGCATGTTCTGATCGTTTCTGTTTGGACAGGTTGCCTATATTACGTCCTCAGACCTGTTTAATGTCGTCCTCGTGGTTCAGTCCCCAGTGTCCCCAGCGCACGAGCTTTTGATTCTTTATTAAAGTCCTTCGATTGCGGGTCCCTCCCACACACCCGCTGTTGTAATTGTTTCCATGTATCTCAGATGTGGCATGCAGTGATGTAAGCCAGAGCTGGGGAGATATACTAGGAAGGTACTTTTACTCAGTTACATTTACTGAAAGAGACTGAGATTTTTCCAGTTGGCCAACAAGCCGCAGAAAAGGCTGGACTGTGATAAATTTAAAGTCCAAGGTAAGACTTAAAAGATCATTCCGACAAAACAGTGTTCAGATGAACGTTGAACTGCTGTTAAAACTTTTTCTAGTTTGGACTCTCTCAATCCTGGACAAATGATTACACCAGTTTATTTTCATTCTGTTCAAAAGACAAAAGTCCAGTCCAGGGTGACAGCGGGTTTTGCTGATGTTAAAGGCCTAAAATATACATTGAATTAAAAAATATTAACATTACATTTAAAAGAATATCCAATTTGAACTGAATACTTGTGTAGATTTTTCATGTGACACTTTTACATTTACTTTTCATTTTGCTTCGGGATCTGTACTTTTATTTGGGGTATAAAAACAATGTAACTGTACCTTTTTTCTGTACATTACTTTGATTTAATAGCCAGTGATTTGATGCATGGTTTTGAGACAGTTTGGTATGGCACATGTGTCACCAACTCATTGTAATAGGCCCATTATAAAATTATAGGGATGTAACAATAACCAAAATGTCATGATATCGTATCGTCAAAGTTCTCACAATAATATCGTGGACCATCACATATATTGAATTACAAGTCTATTTGCTTAAATTAAGAGTTAAGAGTGCAGCAATAGCTAAAAAAAGACAGAGGGAACTACATAGACCATGATCCTTTGCTCCATTTTAAGAAGAATTAACTGTTCTAAGCACTTTTAACTCTTAGTTCTTTGAATTAAGTCTTGTCAAGGCATTTTAAGAGGAAAAAGTAACATATTCAAATATCGTACCATGAGATGTATATCGTAAATATCATACCAAGAGATTTGGATATTACATCCCGAATCGTGAGTCTCCCCACCATATCGTGAGCTTTCCCACAATATTGCAATAAATATCGTATCATGAGGTTCATACTATGACAATATTGTATCGCGAGACTTGGATATCATTACACCCCTATAAAAAGACATCCAGGATTGAAATATATCAAGGAATAAAACAGCTGGACTTACTTAGTTGAGAAGCAAATCAACCACTGAAACCGACCACTGAAACCAACCACTGAAACATCACCACCCATGGATTCATTTAGTGGGAATCAGAGTCACCAGCACAAGCCCTGATGAAGCTACCTGCTGGTGGCAAAATGTTGGTTTCCAAACTAAGTAACTGTTTTTGTTTTATGAAAAGAGGACTGCCAGACTGATCTTTCACTTGAGTAATTATACTGAAGTAAAATTACTCTTAGATAAGTACATATAGGGTCGTCCAACTAACAAGAGCTGACTGAAAATATCCCTAAAAATTCAAATATTGCTTAATTTTTTGGAGTTAAAACTTGAATAAATAATAAAGAAATTTAAAGAAATCGTTTGTACATTTGATCAAAATCTTATTGAGTACACAAATGGAAAGTCTGAAGTTACAACGTCCCATATAAATGAAATAAAATAATAAAACATCTTTCAGTGCAGAGTGGACAATGTTTCTGTTGTTTTCAAATGAAAGCTTGGATGTTAAAAGAACACACTCCCTGTAGTGTCTCTCCTAAAATAGTGATATATTTTTGACTTGATCATACCAATGGGGAATCACAAGCTGAATAAGAATAAAACATTTGAAAACATGCTGAAAAAAGGACAGGCAGATTGATTTAAGTAAAAGTACTCTTAGATAAGTACATTGTGCAGGTTCGTCCACCCCGCCCTGATGTTCTCGTACAGGGTGTAGGGGAGGCTGTTGGACAGACGCCAAGGGGACTGGAGGGTGGGGTGACTCCTCAGATGGTGATGATGAAAAAGCTCCAGAGAGATGAATAATCCTCTCCCTTCTCTCATGACCTCTGTGTGTGGAGCCACGACCTCCTACAGACCATTACACATGTTTAATAAGAACAGGATGGACTTAGAAGGCAAAGGTCTGAGCATTTCAGGAGGTGGCCATACTTCATTTTAATCTACACCTCAACAGCATTTCATATCACACTGTGCAGATAGATGGTAAATATAGTGTTTTGCCTTTGCTTTTTATGTTTTTAGAGTACAATTTTCTTACTTTTACTTGACAGTGACAGTGTAAAGTGCCCATTTTATGCTATTTATTTATATGTTATAATGCAGTTTCCTCATCACAAACTTACCTGGAGGTGTGTTTTGTGTCATTCACACATGGTAACAGATTAGCTAGGCTGGCGCCACCTAGTGCATCCACTCAATTTCATTTCTCTCCAGCAACTAGGTCAGGAATTGAAATACATTAGATGGTTCGCAAAAACCCCGGAAGTGCAAGTTCGAGCACCAGCCAATCAGCAAAGAGCAATATATTCAGTGTTGTCTACGATTCTCAAGATTGAGGATTTAAAGCCGGAATAAAGAGAATGCTTTGGTGAATTTCATCAAGGGGAAAGACGTTATTGCCCTTCTTCCTACGGGATTTGGGAAAAGCTTAATATACCAGTTAGCCCCGTTAGCAGCGCATTACATACGTCACGGCCAAATAGCATTTTGTTTAAATAAAAAAAGTACCCGCCTACCGTCGAGCGTACAAATTCTAACATTGCAAGGACAGGCGGTTTCTACAAAGTGAAACCGGCTGATGAATCAGGCTAGTAAAAGGTAGTTGTTAAATTGAAAAATACAGTTTCATGACATCACAAGGTGGAACAGAGCATTTTGAGCTTTGGAGTATTAGACAGCCTAATAATGCAGGATTACTCAAACAATGAAACATAACACAACTCCAGAATTTTGAGGAGGTAACCACATTATAACATGGCTTTAAGATCACAAGATTCAATTTTGTGTGATAAGAAAGCATTAATGTCAAATTAGAAGAAATTCAATCATCTCTATACATTTGCATTGTGAATCTTTATTTATAGTATTATTTAGTTGTTGTTTTATGGGTTTTTTATGTTGTTTTATGTTTTTTGTTGTATTTTTATTTATTTGGACCAGTTTTTTGTTTAATTTTGTTTATTTATTTAGATCAGTTTTTCATTCAGCATAATTATTTTCACCCAGTCCGTGTCTGAATCGTCCATACATTGCCGTATATAATGCCTTGAGTATTGAGCCCCATATGCTTTTGTTAAACTGTCAGACATTCATTTTGTAGACACATATATTTTGTCCAAAGCAGAAGAACCCAGTGACCCGACCACATCCAGGTGTTCTGTGGATATAACAGGTGAGAGCTGGATTCCACTGCTCTCATAAACAATAGCCTTTTTATACACATCGTTGTATGAGGTTATTTGAGGACATATTTAAGGACACAATATGGTTCCAGCTTGGGAAAATTAGACTTGATTTTTGTGTTAATGGCATAAAAGGTTAAGACTTTGCCCATTAACTAAAGGGTAGCAGGTTAAAATCTTAAGACACCTCCATTTATTTTACTCATTACAATCACCGTATGTAACCGATTGTGATGGGAAGGACATTTGACGAGAAATGTCCATTTAAAATGAGAACGATTAAAAGTGGTAAGCCTAATAATTAAAAGCATAAGCCATAAAAGCCATATAGTATCCCAACTTTTACTACCAAACATGTCAGTCTTCATATTTTGCATTTCACTTTCTTCACTGGAATGATCTGGGTGAACTTGAGTGAGGTGAATGGACTTTAAAAACGCAGAGGAGCACATCAGGATTAATCACCAGATGACATCAAGAGGTGCGGGGCTATTCATATTACTTGCCGAATAACCAAAATGGGTGAATGAAACAAAACAGTACTCTTTTAAATGTCTTTTTAGGATCTTAGTGCCTGTAAAAAACATAAAAATGTACCAAAATATATCACATAACCATATAAATATATATTATAAAACTAAAAAGTTACACAGTGCACCTTTAAACACAGCTCAAGTCGTCACATTTGGATAGCATGACCTTGAAAGGACAGAACAGACCCCAAAGCGTATATTCTACAGAGGCAATAGTGACTAATCCAGGGTCTGGTTTTCAGGATGAGTAATATTGTTCACACAGGGGGTCGGGCATTTTACAACCACTCAGCAGTCAGCAGTCATCGCATTCCACAGCAGTGAAGAAATGCGGGAATCATCGTGTAAAAATAGACACCCTCTCATTTGTGTTAGTGCGTTTAAATCCCTCTATTTACAATATGACCAATGCTTCCGTCAACTTTTCTTTTTATTAATTGTAGCCTCTGTGTGAAGAGTTTGAGGGAGCATTTTTTGTGCGTGTGTGTGTGTGTGTGTGTGTTTATTTCACTGAAAAACATCCATAGCTCAATCCATACTCTGACTGGGCTTGCATAGCCACAAACCTGACTCATATTTGCCCTATAATATTCCACAGTATGGCATAAAATTTACCTATGCTCTGAAGTATGGTTTTAACTTTCTGTTTCTATGGATTCAAGCAGATGACATGCTGACATGCAGCTCCAGAAAGTTACATGCTGTACCCTTAAGTATATGACAATTGTGCTCATTTTATTGCTGTGTTATCTGACTGCATTAAAGGCATATTAAATGTACGACTTCTAAAATGTTCCACAGTATGGCAATAAACATCTATCTTGCATTTAATCAGTTAAGAGCAGGTAACTTGGCTTGTCTCCCTGAAGATAGACAAGTTTAATGCCATACTCTGGAATACTCTCTAGGCAAAGCATTAACATGTCAATAGAGACAAGTGGGCAGTGAACCCTTTACCAGGTTTAGCATTTCAACTTTTAAACAAGGTCAAAATACCGAGCCTATTGACAATGCAGTATTGTGTATTGTGCAGTGTTGGGAGTAACGTGTTTAACAAATTACTGTAATGCATTGCTTTTTGCTGTAACGCAGTAATGTAATAGCCAGGCTGGTGCCACCTGGTGCCTCCACTCAATTTCATTTCTCTCCAGCAACTAGGTCAATACAATAGATGGTTCGCAAAAACCCCGGAAGTGCAAGGTCGGGCACCAGCCAATCAGTGAAGAGCCATATATTCAGTGTTGTCAATGATTCCAGAGATCGAGGATTTACAGCCAGAATAAAGAGAATGTTTGGTGAATTTCATCAAGGGGAAAGACGTTATTGCCCTTCTTCCTATGGGATTTGGGAAAAGCTTAATATACCAAATAGCCCTGTTAGCGGCGCATTGCATACGGGACTACCAAATACCAGCGATTGGTTAAATGATGAAAAGTACTCGCCTACCGTCAACCAAACGAATCCTAACACTGCGAGATCAGATGTTTTTTACAAAGTGAAACTGGCTGATGAATCAGGCTAGTAATGTAAGGCATTACAGAAAAAAATATTTTACTCAATACAAATGTCAGTAAAGGCCATTACAATGCATTTTTTACCTAGATTGAAGTGGTGTTTTGTTTTTTTTTCTTCATATAAAATCACCATGAGATCAGCAGCGGTGTAACATCCAATCAGATCAGAAGAGATACGTAACGTCATTGTGAGTCACATCAAATGTATTATTAAAGGTCGCCACACACTACAGAAGAATTTGCCTGATTTTGGCTGCGATTGGTGTGACCCGACTTTTGTCTTCGTGTGCAAATGTGAAGCCGCTGTGCTCCTCGTGTGCGGTGTCAGTGTCAGATCGTAACCACCAAACATCAGCAATGTTACAGTAAGTGCCAATAAAACAGAGCCTCAGGATGGAGTGATGGACGCAGACACAAGATACAAACTCTGGATAGAGCGAAAATAATTATTCCTCACCTCTCATAAAGTTGCAAATATAAACTGCAGCATGTCATCCAAATTATTCATAGAAATTGTCCTCTGCAAATAATGAAGCCATTTTGAGTTGTTCTTTAAAAGTGAAAAGGTCAGAGTAGTTCCTCAGATATCTTTTTACATCCACACAGCGCATGGATCAGAGTGAAGCTGTAGATTACTGATAGTGACTCTACTTCCTGTTCAGCTCAGTCAGATACCACATCACCTTCTGCCGGATGTGTGAGGAGCTAATTGAGCATCATGAGCTACATTTAGTTTGCCATATCCATATTTCCAGTTATTTTGATGAAAGTAACTTAAAAGTAATGCAATAGTGGTGTAATTCTTTACATTTTAAATACAATAATATTATAATTTAATGAATTACTTTGAAATCAGAGTAACAAGCCATAAATAACACATTACAGTTTTGAAGTAACTTGCCTAGCACTGATTATATGCCACTAGTCAAATGAAGTTTATCTGGTTTTCCAATAATTAATTTTAATGTAATGGATATTTTTTTCAGACCAAGGTTTCATTCATTTTCATACCTGACAGTTTCCACTCCTCATTGCGCTCCTCAGTCTTCCTACCGGTGAAGGCAGGAAGACAGCGCCACCTGTCCTTCTCCTTCTTCAGGAGAGTATTCCAAGTGTGTGAGAGTAAAACGGCCCCCTCGTCCCAGTATCTGAGCCACTGTTCTTTCTAATTATCTGCAAAGCCACGTGTTTGTATTCGAGACAATTGCAGTGGCGTCTACACAAAGATTAGGATGATTGAAATGATTAGGATTTGGAACTGGCTGCGTATAGTTGGTGCCTTTTTATCAGTTCGTACATTCAAAGTTTGAATCTGAACCTATTTATTTAAGCACGCAATGATTTGTTACACCTGTCAAACTTATTCTAGGCTGCCTCCTTGATATGTGAGAGTTTTGAGACTTTATTTTTCTTTAAATAACTCAAAATAACATCATAAATCTTCCAAACTTGGCGACTGGTGGGGTTTTCTCACAGTTTTAGTTCGGAAACCAGCTCTGAGGGCATGTCCTTATAGGTGGGGTCCTCAGTTTTCCCACAGTCTTCTCTGCATGCAAACGCACCATGATAGCTTCAGGGACAAGGATCTTCATTAACACAGTATGGGGTTAGTCACCACATTGGGAAACACGTTAGCTGGTAAATAAGCGTTTAGTGACCTTACACGCCCTCAGACACTTCCCCTGTTACTGCGGAGTTACTATTACTGTTACTATTGCATTATTAGATACACCATTTTCATAATCATACATGTCTAAAGTTCATGTATATAACAAAAATACATATACAGATTTTTCCTTTTTTGCTTTTAGCTCAAATAAAAGTGGCTGTATTTCTGTAAAACAAACTGTATACGTAGATTCAGTCCCCCTTTGTTTAGTTTTTTTTTTTTTATCTATTTTTATTGTCTGTTTTGTTTTTGTTTTTAATTTGAATTATGGTGGATTGGAAACTATCTTACTGTCTTATTAGTTAGGTCACCGACTAGATAACCAAAACTGAAAGTTTTTTTTTTTTTTTGCTAGTATAATTACAGTTTTCTTTATATCCATTACATATGATTTTTTTTTTCTTATGATTATTGTTTAAAAGTAAACTACTCTCATTTAATGTCATATTGAAAAAAAATCTAATTATTTTTAGGCCTCGGTCATTAGTGGCACTAAGAGCAATTGGTTGGGGGCCCCTCCAGATTTGGGGGCCCTAGGCAGCCGTCTACTTTTGCCTAATGGTTGCGCCTCCTCTGGGTAGATTTATAGAGTATGTAACGGAATTAAATGATGCAAATGCAATATAATATTCTCAAGTAAAGAAGTGAAGAATCATTATTATTGCTGGTTCTTCATTGCGTTGTTGTTTCTGTCTTGAATGTTTTGTACTCACTTCACAGCAAAAAGGTTGTGGGTTTGACTCCCAGAATGGCCCAGCCCTGGCTTTCTATGTGTGTTTGCATGTCTATGGGCATTCTAGTTTCCTCCAAAACACTGCTCAGTTGTGTAGTGTTATGTGATTGTAGTTGAAAATGGGAACTGTTTCACGATAGATAGTTAATTTTGTTAGCTTTTTGTTAATATATTTCTGTGTAATAGACTAGGTTATAGGTTATAGACCTGATTGTGTTCTCTCGTTTAGACCTAGTTTAGTTTCTAATTTGATCTGGTGAGTGATGTTCTTATACACTGTACCTAAGAGAGGACTTAACATGGTGTGTTCATTTGCCTGCATCTGTCTGCCATAAATACCTTATCTAATCAATTTTAAAACTTTATTGCATCTTTGAACCCAGGTAAGTACAGGGATAAAGGACCATTATTATTTTAGACTTCATAAACTTTAATCTAGTCACTCACAAGTCTCTATCCTCTCTTTGTTTGCTTCTCATTGGCAGCTTGTGTTGTAGTTACAGATAAAAGCTTCACATTAGCCCACAGTAACGTGCCTAAGCCCTCAATGACAGGGGACCTATGAGAGCATTTAAAGACATGAATGAACCCAGCTGTGTCTGACTCATACGAACAGACAAACAGAACCACGCACTCAAAAACAAAGGCAGGTCTGTGGAGCTCCAGGTGACGAGAGCAGAGGCATCTCACCTGTGTCCCCCTGAATGAGCCTCTTCAGACGGGCTCGGGGGCAGAGCATGACCCCTGGCTCTGGGTGAGTGGCTGCACGCTCCTCTGTTTGTAATCAAAGGTGAGACTAATGAGATGGAGTTAGGTACATTTACTGGAGTAATTGTACTTCTAATAGTAGCTTTGTAGCTTTGTCACAACATACTTATTACTTGTACTTGAGTAGTGTTATTTAGAAGTAACAGTGGTTTTACTTCAATAATTAAGGCTATTGTTTGCAGTTTCAAATAATTAGACCAACTGATGATTTGGTCTAATTTAGAACTGATATGAATATTATGTTTTGATATTATTGTAATACCTGGATAAAGAAAAATATAACATGCATAGTATTTTTGTGTGTTGTTTTTGAGATATATAGTACTGTAAGGATGTTGTGACCAATTAGTTATACTTCCAGGTGATGAATAGAGGAATAGGAGGAAATGTGTTAGACTTTTAGACATTTGTTTATAATTAAATATGTCTAGGTCTACTTGAGTAAAATTTTTGGCCTTTTTATACCCTCTTTTGTAGTGTCTAATGAACTGGTCCAGAGCAGAGCCAGGCCGGTGGGGGTCACACAGATGATGTCAGTGACACAGCAGCACTTTGTAATTTGGTCAGGACGTTCCAGCAGTGTGTGGAGGAAGGAAAGAAGGAGGGAGGAGGGAAGGAGGAGAGGGGTTGTGAGGGCTATACTGTGGATCAAGCTTTTATGGTGTATGTGTTCAGGTATGTGTCCGAAATGTGTGATGAAAAACAGTGCTTCTTCCTGTTTATTGTCTGTTTTCAGATTCTAAAATGTCCCTCTCTCACAGCAGATGCTATAGATTATGTTTTAATATAAAAATCTAAACTTGACAAGATCCATTGTCCCACAAAAACAGCAGACAAAGAGCAGACATTTTATTTGCTCCTGTTGTGTGTCCAGCGCTGACCTGACTGCCCCTGGAGGCTGCTGTGACGCTGCAGGAAGAGAAGGAGAACACAGAGGAGGAACACTTTTGTCCTGAGGGCTGCTTTTCTCCTCAATCTGACCCCACCTGTTGAGCTGCACTGAGAATTTTGATTGAGTTTTCCTATTGTTATTGTATTTTAGCTACTACTCTGTCCTTAAATAGTCCCCCGGGGACAAATAATGTGATTTTGATTTGCTTTCAAAATGAATGAGGTCCAAAATACTCTATGAGTGAGCCAGAGCCAGAGGGTGAAATGGGTGGACCATTAACTGTCTGATTGTCTTGCATATCACAGCTCTCACATCTTTTTGGAGCGTGGAATTTCTCCTCTCTGCGGGAGTCGCTCTCACAAAGGGTGTTCCACTTTCTCCACAACTATCTGATCAGTTCCCGGGACGTCATCTATCTGGACTGTGTAAATCAAATATCAGCCTTTTAACCTGTCAAAATGGAGATATGGCAAGACATGCAATGAAAAAATAAAAGATTTTCAAGAGGTAAAACTGACTATATATTAAATAACAATCTTAATGTAGCTAACTTAACTCTTTATTAGGTCTTTGAATTTTATTTGACCTTTATGATTTGTTTGACATGTTGAGAAGTAAGTTGGAAAAAAGTAAGGATAATCAATTGAACTAAAAACAACCTTGATTTGAATTTAAATTAAAAGTCTAAATTATATGACAAATTTATTCTGTTTCCTTTTATGTTTAGCTGACTTTATTTTCAAATTGTTAGATTATAAATTGGCAATCCCTCATTAATCTAGGAATGGTCCATGGAAGAAATGGTTTCAAAAGCAGTCATTTAGCACTTTAGCACTGACATCTAAAAGCCTTTTTCAATCTGAAGGTAAACCATTTCCACCTCATCTGAAAACAATGAGGTGCAGATTTGAAAAGATCTACCCAGATTTATTTCTGAATTTGAGTCATTTTAACTCTTTAACTTTTTTTTAGTTTTTTTTGTTTTGATGAAGCCTGTCTCTATGAGGTTCTTCTGAGTCCATCTGAAGTGGCATAGTCCTATAGTAGTGTATGGTGAAGCAGCTGCAGTGTCTGGGTTTTACAGAAGATCAGACTGACACAGAGCAGTCATGTGACCTCCATAACCTCTCTGTGTAATCCTGCTCTCACTACCAGCTCAGGTGTCTCCAGGCCCATATATCCGATGAAGACAGCAGCACAGTCCTGACAGCAATGGTACATGGATTTATGGTACTATGTAAAGTAATATAATGTATAATGGTTTGATCAATTTGTCTAAGTTCAAACTGTCAGACCCAGATAATGTATTGCTCGAACTCAGAATACCAGTGAATGGACTCTGCAATAGATCAACGTTAGGGCAGCTCCCGGTTCCTAGCACTTTTCCATCAACAAACAGGCAATCAGCAATTATAAAAAATAAAAAAAATAAAAAATTGAGAGAGAGAAAAAAAAATATGGGGAATGCAGAGTAACATTTATCGATTTACCCAAACCTTAACTGAGATTCCGAACTGATACAGGGTAGCCGTGAGGTCTTAAAAGTCTTTTTTTTTTAAATGTCATATTCCTAAATTAAGGTCTTAAAAAGTCTTAAATTATGTTGCCCAAGTCTTATTTTTTTCATTAGCCTATTTTTTTGTTTACTCAACTGGGCTGCAATGCAATGTTAAATGGAGGGAGGGTTAAAAAAAACAACAATGTGAAACTTTTTTCATCAAGGGCCACATATCTAAACACAAACGAAGCAGAGGGCCGATCGAGGGCTGTAGACCGGTGCTCAATACAGTGAATAATTGAAATATGTGCATGTTTAACACATTAGAATGAGACTTTAGTCTTTATTGATGCTAAAATCCTTAAAACCACACACTAAATATTAAATATTAGCTTTATCAAGGTAGATTTTCAAAAAACTTCCAGTAAAAAGTTAATTTTTAATTGATGCAAGGTAATTTGGGTCAATTCACCTGGAAGCCTGAGGGCCAAGAAAAATTTGTCTGAGGGCCGCATTTGGCCCACGGGCCATAGTTTGGACATGCCTGACGTAACATGAATGAATGTCTAATTTGGAGTATGCGCAAACAATACTTTGTTTTTTGGCACCGGCAGCAAGGAGTAAACAATCAGTTTCATCTACACTGCCCAAGACGCAAAACTCTGATCAGATTTGCTCACATTACGTACATGTTTATGTTACATACATCACCACCGAGCGCCAGCACTGAGCCGCTTGATATGCATACTCAATCCAATTCCACACACTTTTGTATATATGTATGTATTTGTACTGTATGCACGCAGATTTCCTCCCAAAAATGCTTGTCTAAACGCAAAATAAAAAGTGAAGATGCTACGCCACTTTTGTGTCTTCTGTCATCATATAAACATAGCCTTAGATTCTAGATATAGTACAGGTAGTTGGTTGGTCATCATTAGAATTAGACCTGGTGTTTTTTGCCCACATAATGGGTGTGACGTTGGTCTTAATTTTTATTTAAGTGGTCTAAAAAAGTCTTAAATTTGGGGTAGTCAAACTTGGGGATACCCTGTGATGTCTGATCCGGTAGCATCTCAAATTCATAGTTTGGGCACAGATTTACAAAGCTACCGCTCACTTAAAAGGGGATATTTTACTTCTATGCTTATACTTCTCCACCTTTTGTTGTTTTGAAAATCCTATATTTGCCGAAAACACATTCACATGTTTTATAAGTTTGACTTTTGTTTCTCCCCTCCCTTTGCTCTCCATGCTAAGTCACTCCACCTCCAGAGCGCTATCACAAAACAATCAGCCTGCCTCTCACTTATGAAACCACTGAACATCACATCAAGTTTGTTTGTTTAACATGCTTTTGTAAATTTATGGAGAATTGTCGGGTGGGAGCATGGTTGACGTAGGATTGTGGGTTGAGCATTGGACAGAATTTTATAGCTAACCACAGAATAGGGCCCGGGAGAGATCACAAAATTACTGAAACATGCATGCATCAATAACAGGGGGAAAAAACTACTTGAGAAAAAGAAACTGTAAAATATATCTTGTGTGAATAAGTAAGAAACCAGTAACAAGCAAATAATCTCAGAACTGGACTATTATCTGATACTTTAATCTCCCATAGTGACCTTAAATTACTCCGCCAGTCTCTAGATCCCACACAATTTATTCTTAGGCTCTGTTGTCCCCTCTCCACTCTGTATTTGGGGTTCCCCTCTCTGCGCAGACCCTAGCTCGGGCCTAAATATAACCGTCTGAAGTCATGTGAGGGACGTAATTAATTTTGAGCCGAGGGTTTGGGGCTGATGGAGCGGTGCACTGTTATGACAGAGTGCTCCATCAAGAGCTCCACCTGTTTTCCCAGCTGTAACTAAAGCTGCAGCCCCATGGTTACCAGCACAGACGCATCAGACAGGAGAAAATAGACTTCACTCAGGATAATGGGAAATGGGGTTCAAAAGTGTCTAAATTTAGTGATGAATAATACAGGAACAGTGAATCAATAACGTGGCTGTATGAAAAATGATAAGGTGTAATGCTGCCAATAATAGCTGAGCCGAAAAGACTAGAAAATGTGTATTGATGAAAAACATGAAAGTCATTTACAGATGTTCATTAAAGGGCCCATATTTTGCTATTGTGTTTCCTCATAATCCGTGTATCATTCTTTCATTCGTTTTTCAAGATAAAACCAAAAATAACAAAACGATAAAACAACTATTTTATTCATTATTTATCTCCAAAATCAAAATGAAAAAAAAGGATTATGATTTGTTTTTTCAGTTTTCGATTTTGTGTTTAAATGAATAATGGAAAAAACTGATAACAGCTAGCCTAGTTTCCGTGACTTAAACTGCAATGCTGCGTATGGACTAAAACAGGACTGATCCAGGTCTAAACCAGGACTGAGACCAGGACCAGACCAGGACCAGGACTGAGACCCAGACCAGACTGGGACCAGACCGTGATTGAGAGCAGGACTGAGACCGGGACTATACCAGTTCACTCCTGGTTCAATCCGGCATTGCAGTTTAAGTCACGGAAACAGGAAACGGACGTTATCTGTTTTTTCCACAAAATCGTAAACGGAAAAAAACAAATCGTTATCCATTTTTTCATTTTGGTTTTGGAGACAATTAATGAAGAAAATAGTTGTTTTTCGTTTTTTTTGGTTTTGGTTTTATTTTGAAAAACAAACAAACTGTTAACTTGAAAACTACCACTTGATGACATCATAAAATGGAAAAGAGACTCATTAATGCCAAGCTCAAGTGCAGCAGCCTGCCACATCAGTCGCCTTTAACTTAAAAGCTGCATCATTTGCATTTCTTCATGTGTTTTCCATGAGGAGAATGTGTGTATGAAGCGCTAATAAATAAATAACTGTAATAACAACACAATCAAATTAGAATCTTCCTCGACGCATCACCCCTGTCTCTCCTCGCACTCTGCCGTGCATGTCTCCTGCAGAAAAAGCCACTGTTCTGTCTTGTGTTCATGTCAGTGTCTTGGAGGATTTCAGCAGATTTCAGACTCTCTCGGGGGCGGGACAAGTTCTATCAATCAGGTATGAGTGGATGTCCGGCTACTGAAGTTTGAGACGTTTCTTCTTGTCATTTACGCATACGGGTAAGGCATATCCCCCTCACTAATGTTCATTTAGCATCATAACTTATTTTATCACACGGCGATAAAAGATTTGAGTGCACTGACAATATTTTTTAGCTAGTGTAGCAACTTCATGTTAACCCTAGATCCATGTGTTCATCGCACAGACAGCGGCGTTTTCTGCACTCAGGCTGAACCATAGACCGTATATATGAATGGACAATGTGCCAAACAAAGAATCCGTCCATATATTAGCCGCATCGTTTTATTAGCCGCAGGGTTCAAAGTGTGAGAAAAAAGTAGCGACTTGTAGCCCGAAAATTAAGGTAAATCAGAACAATGCATATTATAGGAGTTTAGTTTAAGGTAGTTTAAAGTACACAGTATTTTGGATAGGCAAGCTATTAAAAAGTCAGATTTTTTGTCTTCCATTTTAATATATTTTTACTGTGTAGATTTCTTCCACATCTTTCGTCTCCTAATTAAGTCTAGAGACAGTTTAAGCACAGCTGTAATGACTGTTGTTTGACTGGGGTTATTGTTTAGACTGTGCAGTAGTTGATTCTTATCAGCGCTGGGCTGGAAAGCACCTGCAGCCCAAAGTGGAGCCCAAAGCAAAGCCTGTTTCCTGTGGACAACTTTCACATTATTCCACACACACAACTCTAGACCCCTCCCTCCTGCGCTCGGGCACTTCCTGTTTCAACATACACGTTTCCATGACGACAAGGGCATTGGAAAATCTTATCCGCTGAGACCGCCATTGTTTTTACAGGTAAAGTGTTGTTTCAGGAAGTAAGGTCATTTAGATAAAACAATGCATTTGCCATAGGACAGAAGAATAACATGTACAATAGATTGGGAAGTCATTAGGCTTTTTACAATATTATTTCTTATTTAGAAGTTTTATTACAATTTTTTATATTTTATTGTAATATAATGTAAAGCGTGAGCTACTGTGTCCAAGTAATTTCCCTTGTGAATCAATAAAGTCTGTCTAAACCTAAATTTAAGTCTAAGTCTAAATTTACAAATTATAGGCAACTCTAATTTAGAAATTGACAAATAGTTCACTGTAAAATACGATTGTCTTTTTATGCATTGAATTCAATAATGCATTTCAACAGAGATAAAACACTGGTTAACAGAAGTCATAAATGCACATGGACACCACATCAAAACTGGGACTAAACTTGGACAAACCTCAGTGTACATAACAATAAAATCAGGACCAAACCAGAGCAAGTGTGAACAGAACTAAAAAGGCAAAAAAAAAAAAAAAAGCCCCATAATGTATACATCTCAAATGCCTAGATCAGCAAGACTATTTTAAAAGGTCAGTTTATTTTTTCCTTACAAACCTTGAGTAAAACATAACTACACCTTTTGGGGGCTGGTTATGGTTTTAGTTTTAGACTAAACTTGAACATTCGAATCAAGTGTATGCACATTGTTATTTTCACCATAACATCACATGAGAGGGTAAAAGTAATGTTATGTTATTATATGTCAAAATGAAAAAGGCATTCAATAAAAAATACAAAAGAATAAATAAATAACTGAAAAATAAAGCTAATAATTAAATCATAGAAATAAGAAATTAAAGCATAAAAATGTTCAAATTGAAAAGCAAAAAAGTTTAATCTAATTAAAAAATTTAAAACTGTGTTCTTCTACTGTATAACAGTCAAAAGACACAAACCTGACCTTACAAACATGGTTCTCATTAGAGCTGGTGATTAGCCTGTTTATGCCTGATATACTGTGGTACAAGATTCACTTTATTTATTTCCCATTTGGGACTTACTAGGGATGTGATTGTATTTCCTTTCTCAAGAGTCCGGATGACATGCTGCCCCTGCCCGAGCACACGAGGTCACAGATGTCCTTTCAGAGTAGGTCCATGTTCAGTCCTGAGGCAGCACAATGTCAAAGCAGCAGAGATCACAGCCAAAAAAGTGTTAGAAGTCTCAATAAGGCTTCCTCTATCCGAGATTTTGTGCATGTTCTGCTATTTTCAAAACTAATACTAAAATATAACTGCAAGCAGCAATGATCGGCCCTTGCCGCACTAGTGCCTCGCACTAACCCTAATAACCCTAAGCTTAAATCTAACCCTAGTTGTAATCCTAACCATAGCCCCAACCCCAACCGTTACCCTAACCCTAACTCTAAACCTCACCCTGCCATTTTTCAAATTTTTTGCATGTGTTTATTTAAAAAAAAAAAAAATCCAAGATGGCAGACTTTTTGTTTGTAAAGGGGCATGGTCACAATTTACATTTTTGTTTTATTATGCATTTGGCTACCAAATTTGGTTAGGCTACACCAAAGTTTGTGTTAGGACAACCCATTGGCAAGAACAGAATTTTGGCTTGTCACCATGGCAACACAATGTAAATGGGGTGTTACAAATGTGGGTACCAAATTTAGTGTATCTATGACAAATGAAAGGTTTTTGTTCCATACAAATTGCCTAGGGGGTGCTGTAGCACCATTTTTTGTATTTTCTTATATCAGCCTGTTCATGGTCGGGGGGTGTGCACCCACAATTAAATTTGAGTGAAATTGGCAAATTCCTAGGGGGCACTACCAATTTTTGTATTTTCTTACAAATGGAACTTGAATAATACTTTATCTAATATAAAATTTCTTCCAAACAACAACATATTCTGTCTGTATAGAGTCTTGAGCCTGTTGTGTAGTATTGTTTTGGCATGTGTGGAATTCTTGTGTTAGTTATGCTGCTAATAGAGTCATATGAATGTTTTAGCATGTTTAAAGGGACACTGTATCACTTCTGGTGGAGGGTTTGTCACCAGCTTGATGTTATTGTTTCACAATATGGTATTAAACTACATTAATATTGTATGAATTCAATTACAGGTGAATTTGTTACTTAATTACTTAAATTCATACAGTGAGCTTGGTCGCCTCTGCACAGTCTTCATAGACAGTGGTGTAGTGGGGATTTTTTAAGTGGGGTTATGCGATTTGTGATGACATCGGTGTGACTCACCCTCCCACCCCCCAGTCAAGCATAAAGGTGCCAGCCCAGTAAAAATCATTAATATTTGATGTTTTTTTTACTCAAAATGATGCGGAATCATGTTATTAACATTAACGCCATTCATAATCATTTTCAGAGCATAAATTATAGGCTACAACACACAAACCAGGACTAATCTTGGACTTGAGAGCGAAGACCCCTGAGCCTGCGGAAAACAATTTGGCTTGAAATATGAAGTGATAAGAAATTAGATTAATATCCTGAATTCTAGTGATTTTAACAATATTACATGTTTTTGTGTACACCACCCCATTCACGGCTTTGTTCATCCAAATAGCCATTCTTCTAGCTTCAAGTAGTTAAATGTCAAACACTGAATGCATGAGCAGTGGCTGGGGGGCTTTTGGAATCATCAAATACGCCGTGGACAATAAACATTTGTTCTTGATGAGTTTGTGAGACAATTAGGTTAAGTGTGGAGAAGGTAGCAGACCCCACAGGCCCGCTTTATACCAAGAAGCACAAAGATAAGAACAGAGGTATTCAAAACATTCTTTATTGTTTGGTAATAACAATAATGAAGTGTGTAGAAGTTCCCGGCTCCTCTGTCATTGAAATAAAGTGTAAAATGGCAGGCTAATGGTGCACTGCAAAACCTGAACTCATCAATTAAAGGTGTGTTATGGAACTGTTCTGCTGAAGGCTGCTTGTCTTAGAGGAGATGTCATTGTTTTGCCAGGAATGTTTCACATTATGGCACTGCTTTGATTCAGTTAGTGTAGTTATTGCTAAGAAATGCCTTGAAAATACCTCATGTTTTTTGTGTAGTTGTGTATGTGTTGAGTGTGGAGAGAGGGGTGGGGTGTGAGGGTTTTGTTTTTGTCTTGTTGGTATCGTTTTCTTAATTTCAAAATAAAATAAAAAAAGAAAGAAAAGAAATACCTTAAAAAATATGCATTCCTTGGGTTGGGATGGGGATGTTCTTTATGAAAAAGAAAAAAAATCCTCTTATTTTCTGTACACGTATATTGTTGATGCTTGTATTTTATGCAGGTTTATTAAACTATGTATGTGTAATTGGAGGGGGGGGACAAGTTAACTGTATATTTCATTGTATATTTTCTGTTAAGGTTCTTAATAAAAATATTTGGGGGAAAAAAAATGCATTCTTACAGTGACTGGGGTCTTCTCTCCACAGATCTGACCTGTGACTTGGAGAAAAGTTTAATGCCATACTGTAGTTTTCATAGAGCACATTTAGAATACCTTCATTTCTTTATCTTGATTTCAGTAGTTTCAGCTATGTTAGACTTATTATGTTGTTTTTGTTTGACATTCAAAGTATTTACACTGGAAAAAATAAAAGCATTAATAAGATAATTAAATAGAAGTTAACTGCATGAATCAAGTAACAATTATCTTGATTTGAGTAAGAAGAAATAAGAAAAAGTAAGAAAGAAAAAGTGTAGTTGAAATACTCAAATCAAGATAACGACATAAGAACAATAAGACATTTTTTAGTTTCAGTGTATTTTTTCTAGTATCAAACACACATATCTGTCTGTGGAGTTGTTTTTTTTGTTTTTTTTTTTACTTTTCCTTGATTTCTGAACAAAAAATTGAAGCCAGCTGGAAATTTCTTGAAAGTTGAAACTCTAAACAAAAGATAAAACAAAATAACAATTTTAAATTCAAGCCATGTTTATTTTCAGTAGATTTTTTCCTTTTTCTTCAAAGGCAAACTCTACCACTGTGAAGCCTGGACACCAAAAACATCACCAACAAGTCTTTCTGGATGCCACGTACCGCTGGATACGCAGGGAATATAACTCTGACAATCTCATTCAGGTGATACACAGAAACAAGGATGAAAAACAAAAAATAATGAAATAAACTTTAACTCAAATGGTGCTTTTTTGTTTCCAGGCACTGATGTCCTTGTTTGTGCTGTCGTGTAAAGACGGTTGGGTGAATATCATGTACAATGGACTAGATGCAGCAGGAGTAGACCAACAGGTAGCAATTACTGTGTTGTAATTGTGCATTTCTGTAATTAAAGTGATTTAAGTTCACAAATTAATATATAGGTTTAAATGGGGATATTATTATTATTATTATATATAACATTGTTCCCTTATCAAAAACATGTCTATTCAAACCCTCTTTACGTTTAGCTATAAGATTCTGTCCAATGCTCAAGCCCACAAGCCTACATCACCCATGCTCCCACACCACAATTCTCCATAAATATACAAAACTGTACACAACAATTTGACAAACTTGATGCGATGTGCAGTAGTTTCATTAGCAGGATGCACGATGATTATGTTGTGATAGCGCTCTGAAAGGGGGAGTGACAGTGCAGAGAGCAAAGGGATTAAACTTGTCCTTTTTGGCAAATATAGTATTCTCAAAACAAAAAAAAAGGTAACATGATGATCTTAATATGGTATGTATGTGTTAGCAGTTAATATGCCATAGAAGTAATATAAGCCCTACTTAAAATAATTTGAATTCAGAAGTGAGTAAGAGAAGAAACACTAGTACGAGCACTTCATTTTGAAATATGTTTTTGACCCATGGATCAAAATTAGATATTAAAGCTAATGGGATAAGTGCAGTTTTAACAAGTCCAATAATTGAGGATATCATAATAAATTTGCCAACTTTTGATACCCCACTTTTTTAGATGTACGATGATTTTCAGTCCTGTGGGTGAAGCGCCTTCATTTCACTTCCCGCCCACTAGGAGCATCTCTTTACGATACTAATAGGCCCTTTGCCAACTTCTTGCGCTCGGGTCTAATGAAAATGTGTCTTTTCTCTATATAGAACTGCTACCAATAAAAAAAATGAATGGAATTCATAAAAAAGTAACAATAATTGATGACATTAAAAAATCATAATGCCACCTCCTTTGGTTAGTATTATTTCCATGTACAGTTGTTCTCAGTAATGGTCTATTTTTAGTTGTTTTTCACACAAAAGTTACTGCAATTTACAATTTCAAACTTCTGCTCATTAAAGGCGTACTGTGTAGCTTTTCTGTTCTGTTCTTTTCTGAGATGATATTGTTTTTCCTGGAATGTTTCACAGAATGCTTTAACAACTCTAGGCCTAAACTACTATGGTAAAACATGCTATTTTATTTTGAAGGGGGTGGCTTCTTCACAGATCTGACCTGTAACTAGCTCAAGGATTTGCATAGTAGGCCTAATCTTTCCCAGACTGAACCACATAATATCTAGGTCTATACCCTCTAAATAAATGCAGTAACAGATAAGAGTATGATCAAGTTTATTTTGCCTGATTGTATGAACAGGAAGGCAATATTACATGGAACTTGTAATATGTCTCTGAAAAAGTCTGTTCTGTTAGTACTGTGTCCTAGTACAGTATATTACGCTCAGGGACATCTTTAGCTGTGACTCTCCTCATACCTCACATATGGGATCACCACTTTATTTGCTTACATTTGTGTGCACATGTTTCCAGACCGCTGTAATCCACAATGCCTCGCTCAAACTAAACTGCATTAGATCAGAACAGAGAGACGAGATTCCCCTAAAACGATGTCAGCGTTCAGATATTCCACCAGAGGACGAGGAGCAGGCACAGAGCCAGGAGCTTAGCTAATGGGATGTTTTTTATTACACCAGGGAGAGGAAACTCAAATGTGTGGATCAGGAAACACGCAACACACAATGACATGTACTGTAGTGTCTTATATGTAGGTTTGTTAAAGGGACCATGTTACACTATTTTCTGATCAATGTTATCATGTTGTTTCCTCATCAAAAACATATCTGGACTTGTGTTTTGTTTCATTCACACATATTTAACACTCAGATACTGTATATTTAGGCCAAGTTCTTCTCTCAGGCTGAAAACACTCTCTTCCACCTAGTGATGTGGTGATACAGGAAGTGCTCCACTGTGTTTTTAAACTCCATACACCTTCATGTGAATGATTTGGATAATTTCAGCCCTGGAATTGCCTATCTCTATTGTAAAAGGTTAGCCTGATTCATCATCCGCTTTCACTTCGTAGAAACCGTCTGACCTCGCTGCGTTAGATTTCGTTCGCTTGACAGTAAGCGGGAACTTTTTTTATTTAACCAATCTCTGCTATTTGGTTGTGATGTATGTAATGCGCCGCTAACGGGGCTAACCGGTATATTAAGCTTTTCCCAAATCCCGTAAGGAAGAAGGGCAATAACGTCTTTCCCCTTGATAAAATTCACCAAACATTCTCTATGTTCCAGCTTTAAATCCTCGATCTCGGGAATCATTGCCAACACAGAATGTCTGGCTGAAAGTAACAGTGTTGGAGTGCTGCACTGGATCAAAAACTTACGCATAGAGGTGCTTATCAAACCAGAGGGCTTAGATTCTTGTAGAGTGGAAAAAAAGGATGGCAGAGGCACTCTGATTTGCGGTGAATTTATTAATAGTCACGCCAACGCGTTTCAACTACTTAGTCTTCATCAGGGCTGAACAGAATCTATGTCTTTTCACTGATTGGCTGGTGCCCAAACTCGCACTTCCAGGGTTTTTGCAAACCATCTTGTGTATTCCAATTCCTGATCTAGTTGCTGGAGAGAAATTAAATTGAGCGGAGTCTCTAGGTGACGTCAGCCTGGCTAGTAAAAAGTAGCTGTTAGCCTGAAAAGTAACAACTCATCATGACATCACAAGGTGGAACAGAGCATTTTGAGCTTTGGAGATGTAGACAAACTAACAATAAAGGATTACTCAAGCATGTGGGAATGAAACAAAGGCATGTTTCTGATAAACAATATTCTAACATAGCCCTAAGCTCCCAAGAATCCATTTAGTCTAATATAGGACCTTTAAAGCTGCACTACGTAACTTTTCTGGTAACTTTTGGGGTTTGCCTCTCCACAGATCTGACATGTAACTTGGCCTGGTGGTTTCACGCTAGATGGTGATGTATGTGACGTAAACACGTACATGACGTGAGCAGATCTGACCTGAGTTTTGTGTCTTGGACAGTGTAGATGGAAACACTACAACAGAGCATATTCAACTTTTACACTCTGGAGGGTTGTTTCAGATTTTAGCGTTTTTAAGCCCCAAAAATGCCGTCACCGTCTAAACGAAAGGCACTTTGTTTTTACTCACAAGCGTTCTCGTGTAAACAATGGGAAAATTTCCTCAAAATAGTTCTTACAACAGGAACCTGAAATAATATTAATATAATATTAATATAATTAATTAATATTATATTAATATAATTTAAAGGGGCATTGTGCCACTTTTCTGGTGGGTCCATCACTTACTGGTCTTTGTGGAGATGTTATTGCTTTGTCTAGAATGTTCCACTGTAGACATTAAACCTATATATATATATATATATATATATCATTTGGAACAACTATAGGCTACATTACAGGTCAGATCTGTGGAGAGAACCCCATTCACAGAGAGAATGACTGTATTTTCGAGCAACAGAAACTCCTGTAATGAATAAATGCTAGATAGATGTGTTTAATGTCATAACATGGAACATTACAGGCAAAGCAGTAATAACTCCATAGAGAAAAGCAGGTGACGGACCCTCCACCAGAAAAGTTGCACAATCCACCTTTAAATCAGGATTAAAACAGTTCTAAAACAAAACTATGCAAGGGCTATAAAAGGACTAAACTAGGACTACATCGAGGCTACAATACTAAGGCAGGACCAAACTAGGACTAGATAACTTAACTAACCATGACTAAACAGGTATTCAACCACAAATACAGAAATACAGCAAACAGAAGTACCTCAAAAGACCCTGACCCACAGACGGAGAGGTCTACACTGGTCTGTGCTGGGCTTTAGGGACGATGACGAACATGTCCCCAGGGACCGGAAACAGAGCAAAACACACCATAACTCTCCCAGCTGCAGACGCACATGTGCTAGTATTTGGTTCTAGTGTCTTCTGTGTTGTTGTTGTTAGCCAACTGTAGACACTAAAGGAATGCAACCAAACTAAATATGAAAACTGCTTTATGTAACTTTTGTGGTAGACAGGTGTAGTGTCTGTTATTTCTTTACCTGAAATTTGGTTCAGTTCATTTCAGTTTGAGTCAAATAATTCCATATAAAATTGACATAAACATACAACCCTCAAAAGAAGTAAGCAGAAGTAAAAGTAATTCTGAGATAGCTCCCACTTGTTACATGTATGGTTTTAAACTCTCCATGGCAACAAGCAAGAAATGTCAACAGTTTGATGAGGCAACCCCGCTCATAGTAAGTACATTTTTAAGACCGCAATAAACATGTAATCAAATAAATGTGAAATAGATACATTTAAAGGCATAGTCTGGAACATTCCAGGCAAAGAAATAACATTCCAGGGAGACAAGCAGATGAGAGATTCCCCAGTAGAAATGTTACAGAGTGCACATTTAAACTGAAGTAGTATTAGCCCTGAAAGCCCTGCAACTCTGCAACCCTAACTAGATTCTGCAACTATTCCAAAGTAACTAATAATTACAACAACCATTTATGGACTACATATTTTCTATCCTCTGTGGATCTTTAATTTCAATAATGAGAAATAAAGAATGACAATATAATCAAATATAACAGAGTTTATTTTTTAAACTATAATTGTAACCTGTGTCACAAACAGATGGGAAGAGTAGTCAAAAGTTAAAAGAATATTTCCAAATAATGAGAGTATTTCCAGATAAGTATTTCCAAATAATCTGAGTATTTCCAAATAATATTACTCAGAAGAAGTGCAAAGTAGTGGTCCAAGAAAATACTCAAGTAAGAATAAAAAAGTATTTAGAGAAACGACTACTCAAGTAGAGTAATTGTTTGAGTAACTATCTTTAAATAATACTCAAAATCTGGTATTTAAAAAAAAAATAGACACAAAAATTTGACAAATTATAAATCATATCAGAAAGAGTAGTGTAAGAAACACAAACGCTCCAGACATTTCATGCTGTCAACATAAAGTTTTGTCACTTACTCAAAGCGGGAAGAGTAACCATAACTTTTACTCAAGTAAGAGTATTGTAACTATTCAAGTGGAGTAAAAGTATGCTGCTAAAAAAGTAAAATTTCTTTAAAAGGTTACTTAAATGCAGTGTAAATTTAACTGATCACTACAAACCTCTGATTTGATCTCAAGCGTATTATTAGTTGTCATAATTCATATAGGCGAGCACAAAGACACAAATTCTTATGCAGACCTTTTGAGACGTGGTTTTAATAAATCTTCAAATTATGACATATTTTTTCAGCTCAAAAACGTGAGCCAGTTTTATAGATACAAATCAAACCATGAAGGAAATAATGTTTTCCCCCTTTTCAGGAAAATGTCTCCAACACCTAATTGCAATAGCTGTTACCATGCTTTTGTTGGCAGCACAAGAAGCAACAGCCTTTTGTAGCTTGGAAATGACTTTTACTGCACTTTTCCACTCGGGTCCTGCGCACAGAGTCACACAGTGTCAGCAGTGAGAACCATCCACTGAACATACCAGAGATCTAATGAATGAATAGAGCCATTTACAGAGAGTGAGTATGAATACAGCCTGATAATGGAACAGGTCTGGAGACGCACTGAGAGGAAGAGGAAGAGATGGGCAACAATTTCTCAAGACAAAGCACAGACAGAATTTGAGACGTTTTCTTACAGCGATGCTATTATTCACAAATACTGGTATTCCTGACACTAGTATGTCTCATGTGAAAGCTCAGAACCTTCACAATTCATTCACTGAGCTGAAGAGGCTGCACTAGCCCTGATTCATGACAGGCTGCATGTTCTGGGTTTTAGTAGTGAATAGGGTTGGGACAAGATCTCGTGGGATTGTGCACACAAGAGAAAAATTATCTTTATGTGTGTTTTTAGATTTGGATTGGACAAAAAAGGGTTGTGTGCTGTGAGTTATATTTGATGAGAAACCATAGTTCCAAATTGTGAGGCCAAAAGTTATGAATGTCAAAATCTCTTGTCCTGTCTTGTGGAAACTGTGTCTTGTCTCGCCCCAAGTAAACCAACTGGACTGGCATTGAAATTGGCAACCCAAATGAGAGTCTGGTGTGAGTCCCTTACTGCTTTTTGATTGGATAAACTACATGGCAACATAAACAAACCGGCCATCATGTCCAATGTTTTCAATAAATCAGCATTACAGTTACCACCAGAAACCTGGCCAGAACTGAAGAAGCAGCTTGGATGAGCAACGAAACGTCTGGTGCCTATTTGAGTTGGTCGTGGGAAGTTTCCTCAATCAACGCTAACTAGTTTAGGATTAGGTCATGGGACACTGCAAGGTACCAGGGCAGTGATGTGAAAAAAAACTATTCATTTATGAGGAATATGTTTAATCTAATCCTTAAAGGGCCTATATCACACTGTTTTCTGAGCAATGTT
The DNA here is from genome assembly GCF_026225935.1 of Boleophthalmus pectinirostris. Classification (NCBI taxonomy): domain Eukaryota; kingdom Metazoa; phylum Chordata; class Actinopteri; order Gobiiformes; family Gobiidae; genus Boleophthalmus; species Boleophthalmus pectinirostris. The sequence continues at coordinate 34,077,206 of NW_026571515.1, read as the reverse complement.
GGTTCCTCGTCGAAAGAAAAAACCCAGAGTTGTGTTTTGCACCCTGCATATTTAGGCTGAGTTCAATGAGGCTCTCATTGGACTATGTTTAGGCTGAGTTCTTCTCTCAAACAGAAAACACTCTCTTCAATGTTGTGATGTCATGTGGTAATACAGGATGCGATCCAATGTGTTTTTAAACTCCGTACACCTTCACTAGAATTGTTTGCGTCATTTCAGCCCTCGAATTGCCAATCTCTATTAACCAAAAAGTAAAAGGTAAACAAAACCACTTCATGACATTGCGTTACTAGCGGTTACAGGGGCAAATTTGGAGGCAGGCTTTATATTATGAGTAGGACTTTTTTTTGACTGAGACAAAATAGCGAAATAAAAACAGCAGGGTCATGTAGAGCGGACTAGCCAGGCTGGTGCCACCTACGTGCCTCCGCTCAATTTCATTTCTCTCCAGCGACTAGGTCAGGAATCAGAATACATAAGACGGTTTACAAGAAACCTGAAAGTTGTAGACCGCACCCCGGCCAATCAGTGAAGAGCTGTGAAGCCATGACATCAAACTCAAGCACCTGTCTGTGTCCCTTTAGTGGTACAGCACAAGAGTAAACAAAGCGGTCGAGATGGATGTAGATTATACATTCTGTGATACATTCTGTGTTGGCAACGATTCCAGAGATCGAGGATTTAAAGCCGGAACAAAGAGAATGTTTGGTGAATTTTATCAAGGGGAAAGACATTATTGTCCTTCTTCCTATTTGAGTTGGAGCATTACATACATCATGACCAAATAGCAGCGATTGGTTAAATAAAAAAAGTTCCCGCCTACCGTCAAGTGAACCAGTCCTAGTGCTGCGAGGAGACAATCAGGCTAGAGCAGATTAAAAGCTCAGTCAATTTTACATAATGTCTTTCAAACATCTTTGTCATGAGAGTGAAGCTGTTTTTCTTTTTTTTAAATCACCCATTCAGATTTTGCAAGCACATTGTTAATCTAAGTTCCTTGTGGGCACACTATCAGTTGGCACAATACTTCATTCTAATGCCAGCCCAGTCACTGCTGGTACAAACAGCAGGACACATCTGTCATTGGCACTTTCATTGGCATGTTAAAAAGGAAAGCATTTGTTCTTTGGATAATTAGGATGTGTTTTTAAAATAACTGTGGTATTTGTACACTGCTCCGTCACCAGCTCTTTAGACTATCAGCTGGGCTACATTTTCCGGGCATTGATGTAAAACAATAGAATGTACAGAACAGAAAGGTTGCACTGATTATGGAAAGCTCTGTTGGCTTGGACTGGGAGTTTCTGATTCCAAAAATAGTCAGTATGTTAAGTGGTTGTTATAGGCTTATGTAAAACGTGTCAATTATACTAAATAATAATTTCTTAAATGTGCATTATGTAACTTTTCTAGTGAAAGGTGCACCACCTGTTTTTCTACATGGAGATGTTGTTGCTTTGTCTGAAATGTGTCACAGTATGGCATTAAACCTTTCTATCATCATGGACTCCAAACCAGCCAATTTACAGGTCAGATCTGTGGAGAGGCGACCCCGCTCACAATCAGAATGCCTGTTATTTTTGAGCAGTAAAACCACTTTCAATTGAATAAATTTAAGGTAGAGCTGTTTAATGTCATATTGTGGAACATTCAATTCAGAGCAAAAAGAAACAAAAAGGTGACGGACCTCAACCGAAAAGTTACATAATGCACCTTTAAAACCGTTTAGTTCAGGGTTGTAGTTCTGAAGTTTGTAGCTGAAATTTTCATTCAATTTTATTTAGTCGTATTAATTAATAAAACTATGGATTTTAATCAAATTTCCTGAACATAAACAATAGCATACAGACTTTCAACCAGTGCCATTTATCACAAAATACAGTCTAACTTCTTCCAACAGAGTCTGGGAACTCTGCTCCAAAACACATGTTTTTACTGACCCAAGCTTTTAAAAGATTTAAGTTGATTATTGACGAGAAATGACTGACTCTCTATCTTGATTAACATTTCCCTCTCTTTAGTCCATTAGTCATTCATTTACTGCTCTGTGGTACTGGGCTTTTAGTAGACACAGCTGCTCTGGTGAAGCCTTATAATTATGTCTATATTTGTCTAATTATCTGATTATGTTTAGAAAAGCGATATATAAATTTGAAAAAATATTTAAAGGGTCCATCTTACACTATTTTCAGATATCATTTAAAATGTTGTTTCCCTATCAAAAAACAAACCTGGAGTTGTGTTTAGTTTCATTCACAAAGCCCAGCATATTTAGTCTGAGTTCTCTTCTCAAACTCTTCTCTCATGTTCTAATACAGGAAGTGCTCCACTGTGTTTTTAAACTCCACACTTTCACTAGAATCAATTGGATAATTTCAGCTTTAGAACTGGCAATCTCTACTGAACAGAAAGTAAAAGGTAGCTGTTAACTTGAAAACAAACGCTTCATGACATCACAAGGTGGAACAGAGCATTTTGAACTTTGGAGATGTACACCGTCTAATAATAAAAGATTACTCAAACATGTGTGAATGAAACAAAACACAATTCCAGCTATGTTTCTGAGGAGGTAACAGCATTACAATATGAATAAAAGCTGGATTTTGCATATTATAATTTATACATATTTAACATTAATGCTTGTTTACTTCATTGTGCAGTTCATCTTAGGTAAATTCTAAACATATTCTTATAAAAAGGTATATAAGATAAGCAATTTTCCAAGATAATTGTAGGAAAGCCTGGAAAATAGTCACTAGATTAGATAATGAACTAAAATGAGGTATCTAGGTAAGGCAAACACCACGCAGTTATCTTGGCAAACCTGTTGGAGGAATAAGTAGACACAGGGGAGCCGTGCAGTGGACAATGTTTCACTGAACATCAGCTTCCTACAATTCACAAAAGAAGAAAGAAAAATATTTTCACTTTTACAATCAGGGAACAGTCAGGACCCTCGGAGGAGCAGTTTGAGTCACCATGGTGAACAAACAAAACAATATTTACAACAGCGCCTTTGTCTCAATATGACACTTGTCCAATAATATGAGGAATATAAGTGAAAACATGTGCAGTTCAGGCTAAAGTAGGTAGTCCTCAACAAGATCTGGAGATGGGTCCCAGGGTGACTGGTCGCCTACTGTTTCTAACAGGTTTAACCCCAGTGGCTCTGTTTGAAGAATGAGTCAATGGCAGAGGATGTATTTGATTACAGGGACAATAAAGGGTGTACATTTATTGACTCTTTAAAATCCTGTATGAATGTTCAAAATTCTGGAAAGGAGGCCGCTGGGGGCAGAGTGAAGCAGACGTAGTATATTTTATATATATATTTTAACTGATTAACAGGTCTAAAGACTAAGGAATTTACAACATTATAACAAAAAATAAACAACAATTTAGAATGTCCAAGGTACAAATATTAGTTAATTTGCTTAAAAATTGTATTTGAGCTTTACAAAAAGAACAATTTATGATGAAACGTGTAATATATCTGTAGATGAAGTGGCAAACTGTTGTGGGCTCAACTTTTCTGTAATGGTCTGTCCAGAAAAACAAAAAAAATCTAGATTTTCCTGTGTCAAAAATGCTTATGCTCTATTAAAATCAAGTTAACAAATAACATAAAACACAATTATGTGAGTGGTTTTCATTTGCCAAATGTACCTTGATTCATATTTTGTGATATTCTGAAGTTAGTATAGATTTCATCATTGAAATCATATTATGCTCCTCTTCACTTTTGCCTCCAGTTTTCTTCATTTCAGAATTTATAAAGAGTCTATTGTAAACCTGAAATAAGATGGAGTGCATGAAGAATTAATCAAATCATAATTGTTTATCTGTCACATACCTGCTGAATTAAGGTAAGGTAATTTGGTATGTTTTGGCACTTGGTATGTGTTTGCTTCAGGACAGATCTGCCCACAGCAGTTTGTTTTTCAGTGTATTTTTGAAAAATAAAGATAGATATGTTTCCTGCCAAACTGGAACATTCCAGGAAAAGTAATACCATCTCAATGGAGATACACAGGTGCCCCGCTACTAGAAAAATTACAATGTACCTATATAATGGTTTTCTAAATTCATGTTGGTTAAATTAACAGTTTTGTTAAACCCTGTGAGATGGCTGCTGTGGTGATTTGTGGATCTACAAAAATGTATTGAACTGAATGAAGATGTACCTCAAGAACATATGTTGAGGACACATTTATGTCAAGGAGAGACTGTTTTAGGTGCTATACTGACATCTAGTGGCAAATGTGTGTGTTGCACTTTTGTTCTTCTATAATGACTTGAACAATCTAGGCTAGTAGGTCAATCTCCACATGCCGAAGGACCTCTAAAAATAGTAAAATACGACAACATAAACCAGCATTATTTATCTTTTTTTCTCATTATCTCTTCAAGGTACACATTTTGAAATTTTAAAGCCAGATGCCCTTCCTTTCAGTCATAATTTATGAGTTTTACCCAGGGACTGTCAGACAGAACAAGGTTAATATATCTCTGGACCTTTATACTTAAGCCATTTATTTGAACTGTAAAAATATAATTCTGTAGCTGAATAACTGACCTGCTGAGTTATTAATCTGATGGCTTTGCCCTTTGGAGCGATGGCTTTCCCACTGCTCGAAAGGTTTCAAAAATAATCATTAATTTTGATGTTTATTTTTCTTTACTTCCTGGTCATGCAGCCTCTCCCATGACCTTGGGCTGAACTGTACCAGTTAGTCACATGGAACCTTCATGAGTTAAGTGAGTTATTACAGACTCACTCATTACAAGCTTAAAGGTAAATAAACTTTGTCACTTTTCTTGTGGAAAGTCCCCTGCTTTGTCCCTATGGTCTCTGTAACTTGTTTGCCTGAAATGCTCCACAGTATAATCTTAAAAGGCCCATATTACGCTTTTGTTTTATTTATGTTATAATGTTGGTTCTTCATCAAAAACATACATGGAGTTGTGTTTTGCTCCATTCACACATGTTTAACATACAAACCCTGCTTATTTAGGTTAGAATTCAAGTACAAAACATATCTCTTTGTGCTGTCTGCACTGAAATGAATCATGGTATATATAGTTTCTGATGCTCATAAACTATTGCTACTATAAAACCACGCATTTAAGAAAAGGAACTTGTGATTCGATATAGTGTGACAGCCCACGATATTATTGTGAGACTTTTAATGATATGATATCATGATATTTCGGTTATTGTTACATCCCCCATATCTAGCTTTAATTTCATAAAGGGTATTTTTGAGTAATAAAAACACCTTAAAACATGTATTCTTACACTGACCTTGTTCACATGGACTTCAAATCTGATTATAATCTGATTTCTGGACCTTTGACCTTAAATTTTGCAGCATGTAAATTGCAAAATTGTATGTGAGTAATCAGGGGGACCATGATCTGAAAAAAACAAAAACAAAAAAAACAAATGATTTTGCTTTTGCTTTTTAGATTTAATTTGAATAATCTTATAACTCCTCTCCACTGATCTAACTTGGCCTCGTGGTATCACCTACTTATCTCCACGGTGTTAGATAATGTAATGCCATACTGTGAAACATTCCTCGGAGACAACCAGATTCCATCCAATTACACAGTGCAACTTCTAATTTAAAAATAACAGCGGGACATTGTTGTTGTGTGTTTTAATGTTTTTAATGTTGGTATAAAAACTTTTCCACTTTAGGCAACAGTTAGCATGAGAACACCTCTCACAGCCTTACATTGTGTTAACACTATCACTCACTCACCCATTCACACGATCAAAAAAGTGAAGTTCATTTACGGCAGTGGCCACAAACCTAAATTTGACGACAGATGAAAAAGACAAAAGCATCACAACAGGCAGTGAATACAATGGCCAATTATACAATACATTTCTGCATTATAATTACAGCAGGCCACTACGTAATGATTTTCTTTGTGCACTGCAAAAAAAATGAGATAAATGACTACAATTTTGAGTGTTTACCAAGTGTTGCTGATTTTTTACTCATAGCAAAATTGTAGGCAAGGGAGAAATTAAAATTGCACTTTTAATTATTTATAAAGAAGTGTTTCGCTGAAAATCTTGCTTAAAAAATACAAATAAAAACAGGCACAATAATGGAAAGAATAAATCTGATAGTCACACCTACTCTTTTTGCAGTGCACAATACATCTGCTGCTTTATAATTACAACAGAGCTACTTAATGGTCTGCTTAATGCATGGTTGATTCTTATAATTAGGTTTGTGGCCACTGCTTTGGTGCAATTTCAAGCAGGTTAATATTAAGACAATAAAAAGGCAAATAAAAACAACAGACATCTCCTACACAGCTGCATGTCCTCTGTCTGAAGAGCCACCGTTTAAGGGGTCAACAGAACAGGGCTGTTCAATCACAGAAAGAAGAATCATAATTATTTACAATTCAGTCATGTTTGAAATCACAGTTACAAGTTTGAGACCATATTTAGTAAGATTTTGTATTTCATGTAGATTAGATGAGTGGCTTTGCTCTAGCACACATACAAGCACCCATACCACTCAGAACATCACTGAATCGTCATTTCCAACTATATATTTATTATAATAGACTGGAACGTTAAAATTTGGTTAATTGCACAATCCTAGTTACTAATTTATCTTTTTACTGGTCAAAATTTAACATAAAGAAGAAGGATTATGATCTATAATTATATTTTCTCTTTTATGTACATTAGAGTGGCTTGCCTTTTCTGGTGCAGAATAACCATCAATATCATTCAAAACAGAATTAAATAATATATATGTTCTTGTACAGTATTTTTATGGATTTTGCAATCTATTGCAATCATGTTTCAGATTCTGTTAACTGCCCATCCCTAACACAGAGGACTAGTTTGTGTAGGCAGAGTCGGCACACTTATGCAGCAAGAGACACAAGAATATCAAATTAAAACATTAGCAGATTGCAAAGACAACACACCCCATCCGTCACTATTATAAATGATTTGCAGTGCAACAGCTATTGCGTCTCTACATCACCTCTACCATCAGTCAAGAGCACCATCTGGAAAAACATACAAAGCCCTCCGCTAATACTGGCACGCAAGGACTAAACCAGGACTAGAGCAGGACTACAACAGCTCTACGCCAGGTCTACACAAGGATTTAACCAGGACTAAATCAGCATTAAATAAGCTGTTAACCAGGGCTGAACCAGGTAGAAACCAGGTTTAAATCAGGACTAAATAAGCATTAAACCAGGGTTTAACCAGAACTAAACCAGGTCTAATCCAGCATTAAACTAGGTCTAAACCAGGTATAAACCAGAACTAAATTAGGACTAAACCAGGACTAGCCCAGGTCTAAACCAGGGCTAAACTAGGACTAAACCAGGACTAATCCAGCATTAAACCAAGATTAAACCAGGTCTAAACCAGGTCTAAACCAGAACTAAACCAGGACTAAACCAGGACTAGCCCAGGTCTAAACCAGGGCTAAACTAGGACTAAACCAGGACTAATCCAGCATTAAACCAAGATTAAACCAGGTCTAAACCAGGTCTAAACCAGAACTAAACCGGGACTAGCCCAGGTCTAAACCAGGGCTAAACTAGGACTAAACCAGGACTAATCTAGCATTAAACCAAGATTAAACCAGGTCTAAACCAGGTCTAAACCAGAACTAACCCAAGACTAAACCAGGACTAGCCCAGATCTAAACCAGGACTAACCCAGGACTGAACCCGGACTAAACAAGATTAAACCTGGACTAAGAAGGACTAAACCAGGTCTAATCAGGCACTATTGATAATTCATAAATATTTTTACACCTCCTAATAGTGTTTTGCAACAAGAAAGACATTCTTCCTTCACATTGCTTAAAGCTCCACTGTGTAACATTTATTTGAATAAATAGACTAAAATAAAAGCCTTTATTTTATCACAAGATGCATGCATGTTTCTCAACGTATTTTGGGGCAATACAAACATACTTTAAGATATATTTTGTTTATTTAAGCCTATAAACTGAAATGTTACGCAGTGGAGCTTTAAAATTCTACATTATCGATGTGATCTTGTCTCCTGTTCCTTGACACACTACAGTACATACTATATTTTCTCATTGGTGGTAATATTAGTGAAGGGCACTGTATGTCTTCATATGACTGACTCCCATTGCTAATACAGTACATGTACAAATTCTAATACACCCTCTCTTTTCTCAGCCATAATAATAATAATTAAAATTCACTCAACACATGCATACCGCTAAATATTAATATACAAATTGATTACTTCATGGACCATTTTCAGTGAAACGAATAGCACTTTTGAAACTCGTCTTTCTTCAGATTAGTGTATTTCTGTGCATGACTACTTCTTTGAGCACAATTAGTAGTGAATAAAAAAGCATTGGAGATTGAAAGAGCATTTTCTATCCAAGTAACAACGCTGGATGTAATGTAACAGTATCTAATTCACAAAAGACGTGTTACTCTTAATAATATCATGGGCAACCATCACAAACTACCTTTCTGACTACAGAGATAGACCACTGCATTGACAAGAACCAGTCTACTGCTCCTCATTTAGAGGATAGGGCTGCAAAATATATCACAAAAAATATTCTTAATATTGTCATCTAATGCAATGATGATATTAGAAGAAACTTCATTCTCATTGTTAAGTTATTCAGTCCATCAGACCATTTTTAAACCTATATAGAGGCATTAAAATGTAATGTATGCTGTTCTTGTTCTTGCTGTTATTTACCAGCAAGTTACCACAAAAATACCTATAGCAGTGTTACCTGCAATTATATTTCTTTTCTACTGAGTTACTATAGTTCACAATGCACCTCCCAAACAACTTTTTTTCTTTCAACTTTGTAAAAAAAAAAAAAAGCTGCTTGTTAACTGCAGTAGAGTAGATCTACTGTAAGAAGGGATAAAAAGTTCAACAGTGTAACAGTTTAAGTTTTAGCCATGGTTTGGTTAATGGTAAGGTCTGACTTCACACAGCGTAATTAGTAATCAAACTTATTTACATTTTTAGATTGGGTGAACTTACTGCGTCAGAAATAAAATAATGCAAAAGTGATAGCACAATTCAACTATAGCTGTTGAATATCTTGCAGCCCTATTTCAGCCCAGTAGAGCCGCACCAGTCCTCTCTTCTCGATGTGCATACACAAATAAAATAAAAAACACATTGGTCAGTCTCACATAATGCGAATACAGTACACGAAAAACAAGTATTTCCAGGATTATAAGGTCTATGTTCAGCGGAGGGTACTTTCACTTGATTTGGTTCGACAACAGCCGCCATATGTTTGAACGGGAATGAGACAGTTTGTGTAGAGTTATTTTCATCTCTCGAAGAAAGGTTTGTGTCAGCATTCAAGTTCAAATGGATTTCCACTTTTTTTTTGCTTTTTCTTTATAAATTAATCTCTTTTTCAAATAATAAGGCTGAATTATTTAACATGAACAAAATAACAACGGATGCTGCTGTTTTGTCCATGCATGCATGTTAGGTAATATATTCCACTGTTCCAGGCACGTCCCATCGGGAGGAGGCACCGGGGAAGACCCAGGACACACTGGAGGGACTACATCTCTGGGCTGGCCTGGGAATGCCTCGGGATCCCCCCGGAAGAGCTGGAGGGATTGTGCATGGAAAGGGAAGTCTGGGCCTCTCTGCTCAGACTGCAGATAAAGAGGAAGAAAATGGATGGATGGACTATGGAGATCGCAGCCTATTATTCGAAGCTGTAATGAATGTTGTAAATGTGACATTAATTCATCATAGATTAAGCTATTGTGCAAACATATGCTGAAATGCTAGTAAACTTCTTGATCCAAGCGGGTATGATCTTGGCACTGGTTTATAGGTGGGCTATGCTGGGGACTTGGTGGTCTACAATTCTCAACACATTTAAGCTCTTCTATCTCCTGCTTTGTGCTAATCATACTTTCACAGGAATTCACCTCCTCGCTTGTTTTTACCTCTTCTTGTTGAATCTGCCCCAAGTTTTGCCCCGCGAGTACGCACCCCTCCTCTTCTTGGGGTAGGGTCTCGAACGCACCTGCCTCTATAGGACTAAGTTGGTAGTACAGCAATTCTTCCTTGTTAAATGGCGTTTCTTCTTGGTTTTCGGAGATGCAGAGGACAGTAGCTCCGGTAGGAAAAGGACCTTGCAATAGCACTTCCTCCATGGATGCTACCTCTGCTTGTCTCGTTAATTCCTGCTCTATTGCGCCCTCTAGCTCCTCTCTCTTCCTCCTCTCCTGCTCCTCGGCGCTTTGCAGATGAAGCACTGCCGTTTCGTTCTCTCTCTCCAATATGTCACGCTCATTTAAAACATCTTGAATTTCTACCGCTTCCTCGACTTCCAGTTGTTGTAGTTCACTGTCCGCGCTTGACATAGAAGAGCACTGGTCCGGAGAGACGGGGCGGAGAGGGGTGAGGGTGAGTTGGGATTGGGAAAAGTGGTCTTCAGATGCGTGAAGGTGTATTTTCCTTCGTTCTGAGTCTAGTTTCATGATGGTGTGTAGGTAGTGAGTGCGGACTCGGAGGGGGTTAAACTCAATCCGACCAGCCATGTTTCCACAACCGTCTCTGGAGCAACCACACGGGAAAGACATGCGGTCCACCTGAGGAAGAGAGAGATGGAATTAATACTATTGAGTTGATAAAGTGCCTTTGTTTTGTTAAGTGTTGTGGTCTGCCAGCCTCTCCTTCACATGTTAAGTACCTGATTACCATTTGACTGGCTTTGGGTGTGTACATTGCAAATTTGTTTAAATAGGATGTACATGTTGATTTTCTTTGTTACAAGCTGTCCCAGAGGCTACACTTTTTAAGGAAACTGATGCTGTTTAGTGTGAGCACAAAAATCATGTTTTTTGTGTTTTTATAATGCTGTTTTGGAGAGTCAGATATGCTACAGTATGGTCACCTAGTTCGGCTTTTTAACTGTTCAATGTAAAACTAAACTTGAAAATCTGGTACATAAGGCCATGAAGGTGATTGGCAAGAAAGAGCTTCCTTCTCTGCAGGACATTTTTCAAAGCTCTGTGCTCGCTCAGGCCAGACGGATTGTTGGGAACTCCTCTCACCATGGGGAATATGAAACTCTTCCATTAGGCAGGCAGGAGAGCTATCGAGCACATCACTTTAAGAGTAACAGATATAAACTCTCATTTGTGCCCACTTCTTTTGCACTCTTCAACAATTCTGTACAACAAAGGTACACTTGAGTGTAACCATATTTGAGACAAATTACCCTTTGGAACAATAAAGTTTATCTTATCTTATCTCGAGGTTTTGACCAGATTTTGAAAGGGTAATTGTAAAAAAAATGATGGCAAGTTGTTTCTTTATCCACAATTTCTGTTCAAAGCAAGATATTCAAGATCAAAACATTGTCCAGATGACTACATTTGACACCTTTTCTACCATAGACTACTTCTGGACATGAAGTGAAATACCATAACAGGAGATCTTCCCCAACAACGGTTCTCTGTTATCATGTGTAAATATTAAAAATTAGAAAACCACAAAAGCTGAGTCATATTGTATGATAAAACAACTCCTACTACTACTAGCAGTTCAGTATTCATTAAAAAATGTGACTGTTTTTTGCAAACTAAATCAGAGATAAACCAGAAATGGCTTTGTCCAAACTATATTAGAAAGATAATGATTTTTTGTGTTTTGTTTTCATGTTTATTATTGTTTAGATAGATAATGATGACTAAACCATATGTTAAAAAACATTATTAATTTCAGAAAGAAGAAGTTACTGTTATTGGAATATATTTGTGTCATTATGCAGGAGTGTAGCCAAAGACAATATCTGTGTATTTATAGCTTTTTCTACAAATAATTCCATTTCTTTTTGGTGAAATCTGAACTGTTTAAAAGCACTGGTGTTGCAAATTAGCCTAGGCAATAACACTGAAATACCTGTATCAGATTACTTCATTGTTAATCTATGTTTGTTGTATCTGTCTGTCCCTATTCAAATAAATAATAAATTAATTAATAAATTAAAAAAGCTAGTTGTAATTTCAATCATACGTAGTTTACTAAATTGATTATGCATCGTCTGACATTTCAATAACAAAACCTCCACAGTGTATGTGCAGCCCAGCCCACATACCTGGCACTTGATCCCTGCCTGGCTGCACCCACAGTGTCTGGGGTCACAGTAGAGGCGGCAGTCACACCCACACTCCTCTCTGGACAGGCGGAGGGCGCGCAGCTCGGCCTTCTCACGGGCATCGATGCGGTTGATGCCCGAGGCTCTGAGCAGTGCCCGGCGTCTCTTCGTGGGCAGAGGCTGGAGAAAAAAGCAGTCGTCCACTTCCAGACCATCCACGTCCAAGTCCTCATCAGAAACATCATCCAGCGTCAGGAGCTCCGCCTGGGCACACTCCACTGTGCCGTTACGCGTCAGCTGTGGAGGAGAGTTACATATGAGGCTAATGTTATGTTTACAGCAGTGGTTCCCAACTTTTAAGATTCTATGTATCCCCTAGGACAGTGGCTCTCAAAAGGGCCTGGGGCCCCCTGGGCCAGAGGTACTGCCTCAAAAGGTTTTTTAGTACACATCAATCACACGGGAAGAAATTTAAAATTAAACAGTCTATGTGTTTTGAGGTGTATTATGGTTATTTCCATCATACATTTTATTATAGTATACCCAACTCACATATATGCATGAATTAACACATAGCATATTATAATGTGATGACACATTGCCCTACTACCCTACCAAGATCTATGTCAACACACTGCGCAATAGTACAAACAAATCACCCTCTTGTCCTTAGTCAGTGACACATGTCAGATTTTTATTATGTTGAAAAGGTTGAGAATTTCTAAAGGAAATGTTTTAGTTTATGAATTAACTCACATACATTTCAAAATATATCCTAAAGGGGAAAGTAAAAAACACAGGCCAGTGAGTTCTGTACAGTATGAACAACAGGTACATTTTGTTTTCAAAATGCCTAAGCTTAAACATATTCATTCATATTGGCTTTTCACAACCAGTAAAGCAGTGACAGTTTGTTTTATTATGTCACTCTTAAATGTTTAGTATGATTTTATATTATTTTAATTTTATTTGGAAAGAACTTTGGTCACTGTATAAAGGAAACCGATTGAGAATGATGGATTATGTTCATTAATATAAGACACAGGGGTTCAAAAGTAAATGTATATTAACCAGCAAGTAACAAAAGTATGCAGGTAAGTTGTTGTTTTATGTAATTACCTTCATCTTGCGTGCATTGAGCTTCTCCTGTCTGAGGTGCTGTCGGAGTGTGTGTCTGTGGCTGGACTCCTGCTCTCTGGCAAACTCCCCTAGAGTGTAGTGTCTGATGGAGCAGTGGTGCCGAGCCATGCCCAGAGAACTGCCCCCCTGACTGGGCACGCTGGTGAAGCCCTGCCTCCGGGGGAAGTAATACACCGTCACCACATCGAAGCGCACTCTCTTACCCCCCAGAGAGGGTTTGTGTCGTCTGAGAATGGACGTGGCTGATGGCAGGAAGAAGAACAGGTTATTCATAATTATAATGTGCATATACAATTCACCAATAGTATTAAACTGAGATGGGGCAAGGTAAATAATCTGTTGATAAACAAATTTTGTGGTTTGGGTGAATAAATACATTTTTTGATCATATTTAAATGCTCCATTTCCAAGAGTTTTCATCGCTTATTTTCTTGTAATTAGTGTAGTATTTATTATTTTTTATATATTACATTGCTAATAACATTGAACTGTTTATTGTCAATTATGCCAAATGAAAAAAATGAAACTACATTTGAAAATCACTGGTTCTGGGGGCTGCAACAATTTTGAAACAAATCTAACTGCAATTTTTCTAACTACAGTGTTTTCTGAAATAAGAACTAATACAGGAATCTCATGAATGTCAGAGCATGTTTGTAGAGGTTTAAAAGTGTGACAGTATTTTTCTAGACAGAACAGTTTTTTTTTGTTTTGTTTTTGTTTTTTTGTTTGTTTTTTCAGCGAATTTACAATAACTAAATAAATAACTAATCTAATAACTAATCTAAATAACTGCAGTCAAAGTTGTATTTTGATTCGATTGATATATTGTGCGGCCCTCTATGCTAATGCCATTCTTTCTGCCATAAGGTTATTACACAGATATTAGGCTACAGAAAACATAACATTTTAACATCTAAATTTTTAACTACAACATATTAAAACACATCCCATAACCTATTAAAAACGTGCCATTGGTTTTGTTGAATTAGTTCAGTCCCTTACGTGTGAATGAACTGGATGGGGGGTTGAGGCTATCGCAGCTGTCTGCACTGTCACTGCTGGAGATGTCATCGTCTGAGTCCTTTGGCGTGAGCGAAAATGGAGAGCCCTGGTCCACCTCTTCATATCGTCTTTTCAGGCCGAGGGACGCTCCTGTCTCCATGGAAACGCTCTGTCTGCAGGGGGCGGGGAGCACAATACATGTCAAAAACAGACAACTGCCAAAATACACAGGTTCAGAAGACAGGTTTTGTCTTTTACACATGGTTTAGATTTGTTACTGACCTGGTTGGGCTAAGAGTGCACTATGTAACATTTCTAGTGGACATTCTCCCACAAGCTTGTCACCATGGAGATGTTATTGCACTATCTAGAATGTTCCTGGATATGGCAATAAACGTATGAAGAATACATGTTTTTGAAAATATTCCTGAGTAATAAAAATGCCTGTAAAATACAAGCTTGATCAATTTAGTGCCATACTGTGGAACCTTTCAGACAACACAATAACATTTCCGTGTCAACATCTTCCTCTGAAAAACTTACACAATGCATCTTTAACCAAACAGTAAACACCAGAACTCACTTAATACACCTATTGCTTCAAAGTTGGTTCACATTGCATTATTCTTTTACTCCACAATCATAAGTGTTTTAACAAAGACATAACAATAGGTTAATATTGTTTTGGATTGAGCTAAAATCCTTCTAATTAGGAAGCAAGATGACCACTCTACTACCTGAGCCTTGAGTTTGTTCAGGTCCTGGTTTAGCCCATGTTTAGACCTGGTTTAGTTTTCCATTCACGGTAAACAGAAAAATACTGAGATGACCTGTGAGACAAAGTGTATAGGCCCATCAATATAATACAATAACTTACAAAAACTGTAGATGGAAGACTATAGTTCACCATTTCATTTGACAGTGTTGATAAAGTAGGCCTATGTTTAGTTTTGACATAAGCCTAACAGCAACAAATTATTAACAGTGAAATATTATTTCACACCAGTAATCTGAATAAGACTGAAAACTGCTTTATTTCATTGATTCAAAAGGAAGAATTGTTTTTCTAACCATACTGTAATGAATAAATTGTAATCTATTTATCTATTGATTTTAGTACGCTTGTCCTGGAAAATTGTGTTTTTATATATTTAATATTTATGGTGATTTTAGCCAAACGTGATCGATGAATTTAACTAACCATTTATGGAACAAACCATTCTGCACTGGAGTACTGTAACACCTTATTTTGTTATTATGTTTTGCATACTTGTTTATTGCACATAATGTGAATGAATGAAATGTGAAATGTGGGACCTGCCTCTCAAATCTGCAAAACAAATTACCTACGGGTACGAATAAAGCAACCTAACCTAATTAAACCAACTTCCACTAAATAATAAAATGTTCTTCACTACGGCAAATAAACTGCAGCCTAGAGTTGTCAAAACAGTTTAAAAGATCAGATACTAACTGATACTAAAACTAGTATCCAGATACTCATTTAATACTCAACTAGAAACTAGACTAGATACTAAAAAAGTCACATTCAGAGGACAAAAATGATACCAAAAATGAACCTTTCCTAAATAATGAATGAGTGATCTTGAGCTGTATCAAAACTAGTATAAGATCAAATATACCTGGAAAACTCACAGATATAAGAGCACATGGTTAAATACAAGAAAGTATTATGAGTTATAAAATTACATGTTGTTGTCTAAATAAAGATTCGGTTCTGAAATCGACTTTGAAGTTTTAGTGTCGTGACAACACTGTAACACCACACGGCAGCCTACACAATAAATAGGTCACTGTGCCAAAAATAATATTGTCAATTACTTCTACATTGAAATGAATTCAACATTTGCTTTTGTGTCGTCTCTTTTCATCTGTATTCAGGCTTCATCAGGCTCGCACTTTGAAATCATTGAGTCCCACAACGTCTCCATGGCAACTCAGCAAGCAGTGTAAGCAAGCAGCCAACAGCCCTGACAACATCTTTCCTCTGCTCCCCATGACAGCAACATGTAAAATATAGATCAGTTACAATGAGTGCTAAAACTATGCAGTCAGGTAGTCTACTATGCCGGTGCACCAGAAGACTGCAAAGTGCGCAATTCCGGAAAAAAAAAAAAAAACTATGAGGATTTATGCTTTCTTTCTCAAATACGATTTCACAAATTTAATGAAACGTATATAGGCAAATAGGCCAACAGTCCCATAAGAAAAATATGAATAGGCCTACATTCGTCACTGTATTACCTTTATTTTATATATTAAGGCAGGTGGCTAAGGGTGCGCATTTGCATAGACATTAAAATTGTGATTCATCCTGGAATAGACCTGGACTAAACCAGAACTAGAACAGGACCAAACCGATTCTATATTTGGACCAACCTGGATTCAAACCAAGACCTAACAAGAACAAGTATGAATGCATCCTTAATCGAATAATCTGAATCAAAATGAGTAACTATGGTAATTACATGACCGTGGTAACAAGACCTATCTGTCATTCTGCTTTATTTCATGGTAATATAACTGTTTATGAAGACTGCTCCATCCAATTACAATGTGTTTACAGTGTAATGTGCATTAAAAATCCATTTATCAACTTATCTTCACACCCATAATGCTCCTAAACAACTATTTGCTTGGGTCATTGATTCTGTGATGCAAAGTGCAGGCAATTACCCAAAGAGAAAGTAAATGTTTTCACTGATATTCAAATCTAAACCTCAGTGTTGACAGTTCAATAGTCTATATAGTTTGCATGAAGGTTTGGATTATAGGCACTTTGTAATTGTAATGACTAGCCTATTTAAGGTAATGACACAAATATTTGTACCTATTGAAATGCAATATATATATAAATCTACTTTGTTTTTCTATTAACCTCAGTGTAGACAAGTGAATACCCTCTATCCTTGGTGAAGGTTTGTGGTAACTGAGCTATTTTATTTTAATAGGCTTTAGTAGGCCTAGTTAGTTTATTTATGACTTCTAACATATAGACCTATTACACAGCAGTATCTCGTATCTTTAGTGAAGATCAATGCACAAAAGGTCTGGTGAAATTTAAGCTGAAGTAGGTTTACAGATAATTGTCTCTTGCGTTTAGCATTGGGTCAAACACTGTCACATAACTTGGAGTGTGTGCATTAGGCCGGTTGCAGCTGTGTTGGGGGAGGTTAGATGTTATCTGTCAGGCAAATGTTTCGACCACCCCTCCCCTTTTGCAAAACCTATAGCAGCCCCCCGGTTTCAACACACACACACGTGCCACACACACAGGCACACACACATACAAAGAAGACCGACACAGCTAGGCGCACAATGGCAAAGCGCCCGGTAAACGCAATTCTACACCATCTCCTTACCTGGTAAAGTGAAGGGGACCCTTATTCCAGGCGAGACGTAGTAGAAGGTCGTTTCTTTTTGCCAAGACGCGCTGGTCATGAATCTTGCGACGCCCTATAGGAGCAGTTTTGTGCGTGCCAAAAAATACTTTAACTGTGAACCGAGCAACCAGACAGCAACCGAGCGCACCCAAGCTTTGCTGATTGTCAAAATGCAATGCGTAAAAAGCGTTGTAAAGTCACCAAAGCTCTGAGGTCATTGTTCTATTCTCAACAATGGCTTAAATGTACTACTGACAGCCTGTAAAACCTGCAGGGTTGAAATAAATGATGCATTCCTGGTTTATTAAAAGGCAGACAGCAGGTTATAAAGTCTTCAAATGCACCGTTTCATAGCCAACATTTCCAGATTGGTTTAATTATTACGCACAACCCGGTGTCTTCTTCTTACTAGGGGCAGAGTCTTGATTTGGGAGAAAATGGGAAAATCCGCTGACATCTGTGTTCGCTTATCCTCCGTGTGTCCGGGCCGGGTTGGGTCGCGGGTCTTCCTCTCGCTGTCTTCTCGTTCTAACGCGGTTCCGTTGGTGTAATTTGGTGTCAGTTCGTTGCAGGATTTTCCAACGAGAAGACGCTTTTCGCCCCGTTTCGACCCGGCCCCGGTTGTTACAGTGTAACAATGGAGGAAGATTTTTTTTCCTCCCCTTGCAGCCCTTTATATACCCAAATGACGTCAGGACCACAGGGTGCACAGGAGCATGCTGGGAGGTGTAG
Source organism: Boleophthalmus pectinirostris (assembly GCF_026225935.1). Classification (NCBI taxonomy): domain Eukaryota; kingdom Metazoa; phylum Chordata; class Actinopteri; order Gobiiformes; family Gobiidae; genus Boleophthalmus; species Boleophthalmus pectinirostris. The sequence goes on along the minus strand of NW_026571515.1, from coordinate 34,058,773 downwards.
TGTTGTATCCCATTCAGCAAAGTCTCTCAAATAAATAAATAGCCTATATTATATATAGGTGGTCATCATCATTTGGCACTGACAAATTGATTTTCAAAAGTCAGACCAGATTTTTTTTGCCAGACACAAAGTTTGCCTAGAATATATGTTTGCTAGTGTGTTTCAATTATAGTTGGACCTATTGTAGAATTATACTGAATAAATACACCATTTACCACAAGGTATCACTTTAGATCTCATATTACTGCACATATTACTGAATAGTAGTAAAAATGCATTTTAAGTACTTAATTATGTCTTAGGTTTTTGTTTTTTTGTATTTATGTTAAGTACTTATAAATGCTTTTTTGTTAATGGCCAATATCTGTTTCTTTCTATGAATAGTTTACAGTTGATTGGTATTCAATAGCATCATTGGCAACATATGCTTTTGTATACATACACAATAATCTTAATAGGCATTAAATAGTTTCATAAACCTGAATAACTACTACCTACTTTGTTACTATCAGTTTGTTAGCTATCAATGTGTGGTCCCTAATCTTAAATGTTACCAAATATAAAAATAATCTCTTACTTAATAATCAAGTATTTTGCTTAGTTGGCTATATATGTTATATGTGACGCTTACAATCATCCAAGTCATTCAACTATGAGAGTACAGTAACAAAAGTTAGTATTTGTAACTGTTTTTTTAATGCTCAGAAGAGGGTAAACAGCTAGATTTCCTATAGGCAGTACAATGAACATAAAGAGACCATATTCACATATGCAACACGTTTAGTTTTTCATTTCATGTCAAACAGAACCTATAATGAAGGACAAGGAGGGGGTGATGGTGTTAACAAATTATCAAACATGGCAATTAAAAAGGCAACTCATGATTATAATGAACAATACAAAACAATAACACAATCAGTCATGTATTAAAAACAACATGAAATTTCCAGAATAGGAAGCACATGAACTTAGGTTATAGGTTTGCTGGTGAAGCCACTGTTTTCACTGCAAAAGACAGTGTTTTAAATCTTTTATATAATTATCTGAGACTTGTAAAATAAAATTAAATAATAAAACATTTGACAGTGTGCGAAGTCCATTTTCAAAAGTTCAACAAGGTTCAATATCCACTGAAGATAACAGTTTAGGTTGTAATACTTTTGGATACTAGGATTAGGAGTCTTTGCAAGTCATTCTAACACTGCAAAAATATTTACTATTTAAAGATGCGCTGTGTAACTTCTCTAGTGGGATGTTTATCACCTTCTTGCCTTGAGTTGTTATTGCTTGCTGCAAGTTCAATGCAGTATGGCATTAAACTTGTCTATCTCCATGGAGACGAAGTGAGCCATTAGACCAAGTACAGTTACAGTCTGGATTTCTCAATGTATTTTTGAGCAGTAAAATACACAGAATTTAATAAATGTTGGATAGATGTGTTAATCCCATACTGTGTAACATTTAAAGTTTGTGGAGACAAGGAGGTAGTCTATATCCATCAGAAGTTATGCAATGCACCTTTAAAATATCTTGAATTCAGAGCGACTTTTATATGTGGCATTTTTACTACTTTAGGTGTATTTACATCAAATCCAGATGGTTAGATTTGTTTAACAGTATTTCAGATTTCTCCAATACATCTGAGTTCAGATGGGAGTGACTGACAGATGGATTAGCCAATTAGGGCCACACATGGCCTGTCTGTATGGTTTGTATCATTTGAAAAGAGGAAAGGGAACAGTATAAAAGGACTGAATTGATAGCTTCTGTACTGAATATACAGAGAGCCAGTCTGGATCCCAGGCTATTAAAATGCATTTGACAAAAAACAAAAAGCAAAAAAGCTTCAGAACAAAACAAAACTGTGAGCTGTTGTGTTAAGCAAGACACCATTGTAACTTCCCAGTTACTACTACTCCAGTATTGCAGCTTGCGCATGGTGCAATATGAAGAGCAATTCCTTTTCAAACGCTTTGAAAACTGTCTGAAAAGACATCACTTAGAAATATCTTACAGGCTCCAAATCTAGACCTTGGTTGTAAATTAAGTCAAACTCACCAAAACTAGTCAACTCTGAATTCAAGGCATTTTAACTTTTGAAGAGAATATTTTTGTGGTGTAAGATTGTTGTGCTTTGAAACAGATATAGTAAAAAACATACAGCAGTTGACAACAAAAACAGTTAGGGCAAAATGGGCAAAAGTCATTTCAAGGTGGTACAGAGCCCCTCCTTTCAAAGAGTCATAGGAGTTGAGCTGAGCAGGAGAGAGGATTTTTAGGTGCAACCACTTGGCAGTCTCAAAACACGTTCTTCAGGCTTCCTCCCTTTGTCTCGGGACCAGCTTCAGCCCTGTGGAGCTCTGAAGGGGCAGGTCGAACCAGGTCTACACAAAAGAGCAGCACTTCTCAACTCTTCTTCTGCCTATGCATCACTTTAAGATGATGTGGTAACCGTCACTGGTTTCATCTACAAAAAAGTGAAAATTAGAAATTAAGAAATTGTGGTGTTATTCAGGCAATACTTGCTTAGGTTTATAACTGGTCTGCTATAAATGTCACGATTGCTGGGTTTCAGATGACAACACAACATTCTATAGGCCAATAATATTTTATACAGATTTGGGCAGCCATATATTTTACTGAAAAACAGGCTTTTGTTGTGATATAGAAGGTTCTAGGCTCAGATCACTAATAGAAATGGTCTGGTTCAAAATTTGTGAATTCAAATTCAAAATATTTCTTATGAAATGTTATCAATAGGAAAAACTGGCTTTTGCCACCACATTCTAGAATCTGAAAACCACCAATATTGTAAAGAAGGAACTATCAAAGGTCTCTCAGTATATTTTTTTCTGCTATTTCAAAATACACAATGGTAAACTCGTGGGTCTAAAATACATAGTTTTGTTTCACACTGCAGAATGAACTACAAATACAGTTATCTTTGTTAATTTTAGTACAACATAAAATTACTGTTACATTTAAATTATCTGTCTATCTAAACAAGCAGGTGCAACCACAAGACCAAGCTGCAGTTCAGATGGGAAGTCTAGGTTGCTCAATACAATGCAGCGGAATTTAGTGACAAAGCAGTTACACAGAAGAACTTTAAGACCCCAGTGTTCTAAATATATCAACAAAGATTGTATTGCGATTGAGATTGTATTGAAAAGTATTGCAATGAAAACATGATAAAAACAATGACAGACTTGTATAGTGTTACATTCTTATTAGTTATAGCCAAATACCTTTCATTGTGTCCAGAATAAAACAGACTTCATCCTGAAAGTTCTGGATCATCTGTAAATAAAACAGAGACAACAACACATGGTTATAATATTAATAAAGTAAACCAAGATTTCATTAAACAGTCTGACGCAGTTCTTACCTCGTCACTGACCAGTACATGGATACCAGTCGGACCTTGTTTGAAGATCTGGTTTATTTGTCTGGGAGAGATGTTGAAGAGCTGAGCAATTTTCTCAGTGAGTTCAGTTGCAGTGAGCTCCTCCAGGTAAATGGCATGATATACTGTGGGCAGAACAAGGAACATAGGTGATTTGTAAAATACTAAATGTAATGTAAGGTAATTGGCAATTAACATGCCTAACTGGTAACTCCATGGTATTGGATGGAGTCACACTTTTCCTAATTTGGTCCTGGTTTGAGACCTTTTAACATCCTGATGCAGACTTGGCTAAAGGCTGTCATCCTCCTTTAGCTGTTTAGCCAATTAATTTATTTTTTTTATATGGACAGTATAAATGAAGTAGAAATAGGAGCAATTAATATGCAATTAACCAATACTTTTCTCATCTTGCCACTGCACTTTGTGTCAATTGTCTTATTTGACAATTTAATGCACAGGGCAAGTCGGCAACAGTCTACTTGGTTTTGTACCTTTATAGCCCTGGTTCAGTCCATGGCCTTGTAGTCCCAATCCTAGTCTAGTATTACCTACTTTGATTAAACTAGGAAGATAATCTTGCTCAAGATTCTAGCTGTAGATCTAAAGGAGGTCCTCAAGCGGCGCACTGTTCCTGACAGTTTTCCCAGAGGCGCTGGTTTAAGGGTGGGTCCAGTAAAGAACACAAAGGCACTATATTGTGCCAGCATATAGAGTGGGGGTTTTGAATTGCATTACTGTGTATATCATGAATATTGACAGAAAACTGGAGGTCACTTAATTCCTGAAGATGATAATCCTATGTTTTTGTCCTGAATTAAGATCATGCTATCCATAGTTCCAATTCTTAGTATTAATTTACAAAAAACATTAGTATTCAGAGTTCATGTTTTTTTGGTTGATGTCCCATATCTATTTTTGAAGCATGTGATTAGTTGTGATCAAATCTAACAAACCAAAAAAAGCAGCAGCGTCTCCGTTCTCATGTTTTGATTGATCAGGTGACTGCTGAGACTCCTGACAGACGTAGATGGTCAGTCTGGGACGCACCACCCTGTGACACAAACACCAAGTTATGAGATGACCAATCTTTTTAGGTTTAAATTTAAAAAAAAGTTCAGTCATTTAATCTCACCTTTGACCATAATATACATTCCATTAAAAAAAAAGTTGAAAGTTACGATGCTTAAACCTTCTATAATCTAATAATCCTTCTATAATAATAACAACAACTTTCCAAGTAAGAATTTACCAACATTAAAACAGAAGAAAAAACCCAACCGTACATTATTCTTGTAAGTGAGTCACATTTTCCGCTTAAAATTTATATTTTAAAAGCAGTTCTTTGTGACAAAATCAGACCTCCATGTGCTGTCTGTTGTTAATTGCAAACCCGGAAGTATGACGCAATTACAGCTCTACAATAGACTGAGTGTTGACGGTCCACACCAGTTTTCACTTCTTGGGACAAAAAATCTGTCCAGCTAGCCAAAATTTTTGTTAAAACTAAGAATTAGTTGGATAGATTAAAATACCTACTTCCTCCATTTGTGGTTAGAGAACTGAGTAATGCAATTTTCATTTTGTTATTTTTAGTGCTTAGTGTAGTGTACAAAAAAAACAAAACATACCTCCCCTTTAATGCATTGAATAGTCTTATGCCATCCGCTGGGCCACAGATCTGGATTACATCTTCCCTTGTCAGCTTCAACAAGTCTGCTCCTGTGGCATATTAAACACACACTTGACATTTTCATCTTTAATTTAATTTTGAGGTCACTGCAAAAGAAGACTCTGTACCTGAGAAGTTTGTGAAAAGCCGACTGAAAGGAGAGAAGCGATTTCGAAGGAGCCATTGTTGAGCATCCTGTGGTGTTGCCGTGGGTAACAAATTCTACAAGAAAATACAGAATTAAACTTATAAAACCAAGCTAAAGCATACTAAGAATTACATAAATCATGTGTCCTAATTTAATAAAAGTAAAACAAATAATTTCACGATCAATAGACTTTACAATTTTTAAGAATTTGAGAAGAAATTATTGAGAAAAATTTGACTCTTTTTAGGTCAGTCTAAGAAAAAATATTTTTAGCTAAGAAATTGTGTAAATGAGGAGCACTATGTATATTTTCTAGTGGCCGCTGCCTGCTTGTTTCCACAGAGATGTTATTGCTTACCTGAAATGTTCCACAATATATCATTAAACATATCCATTTATCATTCAATTACAGGTGTTTTTATACTCACAGTAGATTTCTGTGTTGCCTCTCCATAGATCTGACCTATAAATTGGCCTGCCGGTGTCACCTGCTTGTTTCCATTGAGATGGAGAGAAGAAGTTTAATGTCATACTGTGGAACATTCAAGTCAAAGTATTTTTGTATTTATTTATAGTGAATCTTTAGTCAAACTCGGCATTATGACTTTCCTTGCTGCAAGATATTAAATCACAAGAGCATAATTTCTCTTTTGGCTGTTATAATATTCTGAACTCAATGTAAATCTGTACTGCTTGGGGGTTAAAACACTTACACAAAGACTTACATCAGCAGTTGGGACAACAGGTTCAGGCTGGTGGCTGGGTGATCCATTTCTTGAAAAAAAAAAAAAGATGATGTTAAACTGCAGCTCAACAAAATTATAAGTGATTAGTAGTAGTATTTCCCTCACCCTTCAGAAATAGAAAAACTGTTGTGTGTGCTGTTAAAACCAGGAGAGGGGGAGTTATTCACATACGTCACCTCAGGCCAAGGAGAGCACTGCAAAACAAAACAATTGATTTCTTGAGCTAATTTATGTTGTATACTAAATCGTTCTCAAACAGTGTGTGGATGCAAATTGTGGTAGTTTGGGTAGTAACTGTGCCAATTTTATTCACATTGTTAGCTTTCTTTATGTTAGTCCATTTAAAAGGTATCTCAGCCAACCCCAGGTTGGTGTGAAAAGTTTGAGAACCACCGAGAGCTCTGACCTCCGTTAGTATTGTGGTTTCATAGGAGGGCTGATACTTCTCCTTTTCTTGAGGGGCTCTCTTCTCCATCTTCTCCCTGTCCGTTTTCTGCTTCCTGTCTGCTCCTTTGGGCTAAAACAACAACAGTCATATAAGAGCTTATTTAAACTTCATAAAATAATAAAGAACAAACTAATGTCATTTCAGAAAATGTGACAATCCCTTATTGAGTTTTTACCGTCTGTGTCTATGTGAGAATCTCCTAATTCATTTCAGATATATGTACCTCTGCAAGCTGTTGCTATGTTTGTTTTCAGTTCTGTGTGATCTATTTTCATTTTTAATTTTTATATACAAAAAATCTGTGACCTCTATTGATCTTGAACAATTTCAGTTGTAAATTGCCTTTGGCTTCATAAAAACGGTAAGACAAAACTTCCTAAAATAAGAGTTCTTAACACTTAACACTTAATCAAAATGGGTTATGCCAGTGTGGGGCACTGCAAATAGTTCACTATGTTTTATTGTCTTGTAAAGTATTGTGCGAAAAGGCACGTCTTGGTCTTACAGTTTAAAAGTAACTTTACAACAGCTAAACATTATATAGTAAACCTAGTGACTAAAATCTGTAGGTTCTGAGCCTTACAAAATGGGCTTTCAGATCTCAATTTTTACTGGGTTGAAGCTGGTTCTCAAAATGGGAATTGATACCCCACTGACTACATTTTCAAGTACCACCACAGATATCAATACTGGTATTGGTTCATCACTTGTTTTCACACACCAGTTTTAAAGTATTTATCTTACCTTAAAGACTTTGATTTGGCAGGAGGCTGAGTGAAGATGCTCTGTGTATTCACCGTTCTCATTCTCTTTAAAAGTGTCTATTTGAACCCGAAAAGGTACGCCTTTTTCTCCTCCGTGCTTGCGCATTGTAAACTCTGTGCTGATACAATGAACCTAAAACAATTATATACAATTCATATTAATATTCTGGTACAAAGAAACATTCAAATTGTACACATAGGTGAATGGGTTGTCAATTTTTCTTACTTGGATAAAAACTGAGGTTCTCTTTGACGGGTCCCACAGAAACTCCACAGTGTTGAGCTGAGTAGGGTTGGATCTTGGATCGATTATGCCAACCGACAAGGGAATATCTGTAAAACAATTTTGTACAGTGGTCAAGAATATGTCTCAACATTGTATCTGTTCTTGTCTATAAATGTTTAAATATACTGTTTGTGTTATCTTAAACATTACACTTCCCTGTTTTTATTCCATTTTAGTTAATATTATCACATATTATTTAAATTATAACAAGAATGTGCCTCAACAAATCCTGATGTTTAAATGTTGTAATACAGTTATACTATAGCCAAACAGTTGAAATATCTTTTTAATGTTTTAGCACTCACCCAGATCAAGTATTCTATCTCCAGGCCTGTTCCAGCGCCAGCCCTCGAGCTGCTGGTGCTCTGTGTACTGAAGCCGCCGGTCATGAAACACCACACGAATAATGCTCTGAAAAAATTTATCTTTGTCATTTGTGAAGATGCATGTTTAAATGAATGTCCATGATCATAAAAGCCTACAAATACCATCAAATATAGTTTCATACCTTCACCATTTTACCAGTGATTTCAGGGAGTTCACCAATTTTTCGATTGTCAAGCATTCGAATTTCATAGGACTGGCCTAAAAAAGTAAGAGTGAATTTTGTTTAGAAAATAGAACTACATCCAAGGTTGTGATGTGAGTGCTTCTGGCACAGACCCTGGTTGAGGTAGGTGAGTGTCTCGTCATGCAGTTTAACTGCCGGGGAGGTAGCTGCACACAGGACATACTGAAAAGGAAGGATCTTATTTTCTGAGTCTGGAGGGAGATTAGACTCTTCCTGCTTGAAAATGGGAAGAGCCAGAACATCGCTGGAGACAAGTGAAAAGTGATAGTTAGTTACTGATTAACAAATACATCAGGTAATATACTGCTAAAAATCTAATCATGATTGAATTCATGTGGCAATCTGCTATTTTGGTCATATTGAGAAATCATCATTCACCATTTCTCCATTTAATGCAGTGCTTTGATCAAACCCAGAAATTTTTCCCACCCATTTCTCCAAAATGGTTAGTGTCTGTAAGATACAGCTGGATTTAACCAGTTAGAATGGTTACAAAGTGTGAACTTTCAAAAGAAGCAGATTAGTTTATTAACCTCTTAAAGGGATGAGAGAAATGTAATGTGTACATTGATAAAATCAAAAGTCTGATATAGCTCAAGAAAATAGCAAAATTATTATTTTTTTTTGTCATATTGCCCACCCTAAGGTGGTAATACAGAAAATGACATTTTGCAGCAATCAATTACACCAGATGCTGAGCTATCTGCTGCTACAGAGCTACATTATCAGGAGCAAGAAGACAAACATGGGAGAGGCTGGAATGCCATGGTCACTAAACTGTGCACAGCCCCTCTTTACAACAGAGGAATTGCACCAGTTGTCTACCAACCTCAGGTGTAGGCCTCAGATTTTACCTACATTAAAAATAGCCCACACAATAAATGGCTTTTATACAGGTAAACTAGAAGCTAGGGCTGAATGACTTTGGAAAAATATTGAATTTTTTAGGTAAGCATTGCGACTGTGATCTGTTTCAATAATAATATTTTGGTCAAAGTTCATATAACACGTCCAGAAGAACTGATATAAAGACTGAAAGATGAACTGACAAACTAATACAAAAATAAATTTTTTCTACAGAACTACAAAGTTAGCAGAGTAAGATGGAATATTTTGTTACTTTAAAAATTGCAGCCTCTTCAGTTTGCTTATTGCATCCATTGTTATTGCAATTTTGATATGATGATTAATCTTGCAGTCCTACAAGCACAGACACATTTCTGTACCTCATGCTGTATGCCCCCGCGCCAAGCTCTTGGCCTATTCCCGAGAGGCTGGCATCAAAATCCTGCACCAGTCCGGACTCGATCACCTCGTCCGTGAGAGGCAGCTTCAAAGCCCACGCCATGGCTCCAGTGAGGGACTACAGAGAGTAGAACACTTCAGGCAGGTGTTTTTACCTGGGACCAACAGCACCCAATGCTGTTCCTAAAGATAATAACATTTTGGTTATATTATTACATCTTTACAAAAGCAAACAACATCAGTGATATGTTAAAGTTATAAAGAAAACTGACTAATAGGGCTGCACAAAATGCTATTTAAATTAATCATGAAACCACAAACGCTGCAATTTTATATACTGACAAAAATTATATTTTATATTGAGAAATCCTGTTGCACTTTAGACTCATTTAGACTTCTACAAACACGTTCTGAAATTCATGGGATTCTTGTATTACTCCATCAGTAGGCCTACTACATATTTTAGTTAGAGTTATTTACAATATGCACTGAATACTACTTTTTAAACTCACAGTTATCACAAATCTAAACACAATTGTAATACTGGTCAGAAAAAAATGCCATAAGTTCGTTTGTCAAATTTGTGCAGCCCTACAGTTTCATTATATTTTGGTTACGAGTGAAAAATGACAGACAAATGTGAGCTCTTTTGTAACAGTTGTGAATAATGCCAGTCCACATTGTCTGCAACTTATAAACAAGATCTATTAAAATTTAACAAACAACAAATAATAGATTAGAAAAATAAACAATACTCACCGTTCAAAAAAGATAATCTGAGGTTCTTCAAATGCAGTTTCACGCCATCATGTCGCTCTTTTTGGCTTCAGCACCAGAATAAAAAACATGATGCGCTAACACAGTGCGTATGCTGTTAGCCGCGTTAGCTCTCCTAGCCTTTAGTGAAAGTTATAAACACTGCGAGACATACCCGTAGTTTTGCACCCACACGATTACACCTATTCAGAATGTGCTTATAATAAACGGATGTCGAGTCGTTAAAATGACAAATATGTTTAAGTTTTTGTTTGTTTATCAAAGAAATAACGCTGCCGTTCTAGATCTTCTTCTTTGCATAGGTTTATCGCGCACGTGAATGGATTTGGCACTCTACTGCTCTCTACTGTGGAAGTGTGGAAGTGCTACTGGCATTATTCTTCATGGGTTTCAGCTTCCCATAGGTGACATTTAGTTCTAAACTGACATTTGCTATGGCAATGGTCTTAATTTTCCATCATAGCGAAAATGAAATCCATGGATGGACCCTAATAAGACAGACTACTTATTTAATGTACCTTTCAAGACACTCAATGCGCTTTCAGTCAATCAATCACTGGATTTGTGTAGCTCCTTTCAAGACTCCCAAAGCGCTTTACAGTACAATATCCATTCATTCCTCACTCGAGAGTGGCAAGATACCCCCAGCTGCCCTGAGGCAGACTGACAGAAGCGAGCATCAATTTGCACCATCAGCCCCTCCAATCAACATCAACACTCAAAAATTTGCCTTCACGCATGCTCTATTAGGCATAGTTATTATTTATATTAGTATATTTAATGTGCAGTATTTTTCATTTTATAAAAGATACATTTGACATGACAGTGGCAATTGGAGTAATGTTACAGTTTTTACAAAGCAATGCAGATCAAAAACAGTATTTCATCTTAAATGTTTTTAAGTGCAAAACGAGAGGAAAAAACTGCCTTTATATTGTCCTTTCAAAGGATACTTTTATACTGTACATGCACAGACCAAACCTATGGCCACAACAATAAATGCATATTACTTTTACAAGTACCAAATACACCTTGTCTTAAAATATACAAATAAAACAATATCACAAAAATGTGGCACTGATGCATTAGACAAGCTAGGATCACTGAAGCTGTTAATATAACTTACAAAAATACAAAGAGGAAGGTAGTACATAAAATAAGTACAATAAAGGAAAAAAGGAGTGACATAGACATAACATAAACCCTTTGAATTCATTTGAAATGAGACTACTGAAATGTATTTATACCTTATATGAGCAAAACATGTCAGAGCATTTTTGGACATACATGGTTTAAAATGAATACAATAGTAAGATCCTTACTTATTGGGTAAACTGAAGAAAGTTCATGATGAAATGATTGTCAAAAGAAATTTAGAATACAATTTTTGGCCTACAACAAACTCTTTAGCACCAACCAAAGTACCAATTTTAAAAGTATAATAAATGACAACACTGTAACACTTACAGGTAGGAGGCTGTGGATAAGAAAAAAGTAGATTCAGATTCAGATTCAAGTTAATGTAAAATGATGTAAAACATGTAAATAGATTTTAAATGTATAAGCTGTAAAGATGTGTTTAAATAACATAAGCTAACATTATTATCACTGTATATAATATGGTCATGCAGTTTTACTTGATTTGACAACAAGAAAGAAGTAGTAACTATAGTAGTAGACAGCGTTGAAATGTAGCAATAACAATATAATTTCCTTCATTTTCAAAAAACAGTTTGCAATTTATATTCATTAGTGTCAGTGTCCTGTTATGGGTGCCATTTTGAGAACATTTGACCATTTTAGTATATTCTAGTTAGTTGTTTATTGCTATGGCAAGAGTCCAAACTTTGAATTACACTGAAATCCATGAACCAACAGGACAAAAAAGTTAGTGGAGTTAGAAGAGGTCACTGTTGAGCCTGAAAGACGTTGATTTTACTTGTGTTTTTCAAAGTCTGGCGTCTGTTGCAGAACCAAACACGTACTACTTCTCTGTCGTAGTTCAGTTCTCGTGCAATTTCGGTAATTTCTTGACCAGTCGGGAGTGCGTTTTTCTCAAAGTAGGAGTTGAGGACTTCGATAGCCTGGGGAGTGAAGCTGGTTCTACGTTTTCGTTTTTTTGAAGGTTCTCCGCCAACAAACTCCATCAGATTCTGCTGTCCTTTCTGGTTCCAGTGCTCTGCTTCAGCCAGCCACTTCTCCAGAACGGGCTTGAGTTTCTGAGCACTTTTGGGGGTAATGTCCAGCTTCTCAAATCTGTGGGATCAAGACATTACAAATTCAATCACAAAATTTATGTCATTTAATTGATGTCATTTATCTTTATTATATAAAGATTATAAGAGTACATACCTAAAAATGATATTGTGGTTACAGATTATATTACAGATGTTATTGGCATTTAGTAATCAATTGTTGGAATACATGGTGTGGATGAATTAGTAGAGCTAGCAGAGAAATGTTTCCATTCACTGGATAAGCAAACCAAAGGCGATGCTGCTGATACACTGGAGTTAAATTCACTGACAGATCATAAGTGATTACAGGGCAGTATTTGGAGGCAGAAACACCCAAATAAACTAAACCAAACATAGAGATGCCAGCGCAAATATGTAAGTTGCTGTTGACTCAATTTTTGCAGAACCATAACTTCTGGTTTTAGTATAATATTTCCTATTCACTGTGCATTTGTAAAAATATCTCTTAGCTGCATTAGGCAAAAGTTTGATTCATCAGCCTGCTCCTCACGTTATGTTATTTCACCCAATAAGCTGGAAATATTCTACTGAACGCCTCTTGCAGGGCAGCTTCACCAGGAGTGATTCCAGATTTATATGTAGTACTTGTCTCACACGTCAGTCTGTCTTCTGCCAGAATACTGATATCCACCGTTACTTTCATAAGAACACACCTGCAGATAGCAGACTGGCTGTACGCTGGGCCCTCAGTCGCGGTTAGAGCCTGTCCCACTTGTGTCTGTGTGAGCCCTAAGGACAGACGGCGGATCTTAAAATTCTTGGCAAACTCTCGAATTTCCTCCAGATTAATGCCTTCCTCACCACTGACTGCAGGTTGGGGCTCTGCATTGTGAAAAGAGAGAAAATGGTTAAAAATATCTGCTCTTAAAATAGAAATAGGGCTTGGACAGTAACACAGAGTATACGCACTGTTGACGAGTTGTCCCACTTTGGCCACATCTGCACAGGTGATGGGCCCAGTGGAGGATAGTGTGGGGGCAGACTTCAGAACAGAGGGAGAGGGTGCAATGACAACCGGAGACTGACTGACAGCAGTAATAGAAGCCTGCAGCAAACAGACCCACACATTATTAAAAATACATCACATTCACCATCCATAAAAAGTGCACTGGTGTTTTCAGGTTGTAGAATGTGATGACAGAAGACAGTAGGCTGTAGTCCTGAATCTTTTTTTTTTTTTTTTATATATGACTTATTCTAATAAATAAAATATACATTGAACATGATAGTAAAATTGAACCACTTGATTAAAGAATCACTGCAATCAACACTCCTAATCAATTTTAATTTGAAAATAATGTCAAATTTGATGTCGTACCTTAATGTTTTAGTTACTTAATCTTTGTATCTTGTTTATTTCACAGCGTCAATCTGTCATCTGTAACGTTGATCTATTGTTTGTTTGTATGGTTGTTTTTAATGTCTCATGGTGCACATTGAGATTTTTACACATGTTGTTTTCAATCTGTGGTTTGTTTGTTTTTTAACTACAAATGGGAAATAAACTAACCTAACAAAATTGTTCAAATCAGGAAGGAGTCATTTGCCTGAAAACAAAACAAATAAATAAACAAACTACAAAATACAATAAAAAGAACCTGATCATTAAAATTAATGACAAGGTCCATTCTCTTGCTTTGTGGCCCTAATCACACAACAAATCAAATTAGCCAATATGGTGATTTGTTGTTTCAGATTGCTATATTGCATATTACATTGTTTTATGTTGACTGAGTGGTAGGATAACTAACATGATTTAACATGGCTGATAAAACCCAGCAGAGATTTCCTAGTACTTTCCATGTAGTTTACCTGGGCATTAGACTTCGACAGAAGTGAAGCTGCAGTGGTCTTGGGCTGCACTGAGGCGGAGGAGGCGACTGTGGCTGGTCCGTTTCCCACTGCAGCGATGATCTGGCCCTGGTTATTAAACAGGATCTGAGGTGAAACCGTCTGCACCTGGAGCCCCTGGAGCCCCTGCAGCGGGAGGGTGGGGGTTGCGCCCGTCAGAGAGGGGTTCAACAACAACGGCAGGGTCCCTATCACCTGGGAAAGAAAACAGTTATGCAAGAATAACGAATAAGGCATTACGTCTATTTATCTCCTTTAATCACATTAAAATAAACTGGTGCATCATCCTCTCTCCTGTCTCTCATGTATGTGTGCAATGTGAAGACAGACACACAAATGTGCAGTTGAGGTGTATTTTTAGAAAGAATGGATTTAACACTCACCTGTCCTTGGGCGTTGGTGATAATCTGGCTAGTGATTCCAGCCATATTGGACATGGCGTTGGTGAAGATCGGAGTGGAGGCGATGGACCCGAGGAACTGAGTCTGTGCTCCAAGGGTGGCAGCGTTAATCTAAACATAAAGTAACAAACTTCATGAAAAATATTTAAAGAAAATATACAAGATCTGGGACTAAATATGGGACTAAATCTGACACAAAATCTGAACTAGACCAAACAGGACCAAACTAAGTAACACAGTCTTCAGCATTACTGGACAGAAAAAGAGAGTCAGACATCAAAAGTAATGTGGGCTCAAACCAAGTTAAGCATAACTGCACTGACGATCAACCTGATTTCAGAATATTAATTTATTGTTAAAACAAGATAATAAACTTATCACAGTGAATATTTAGGATGCTAGGAATGCATTACAACACTGAGGAATAAGTTTGCAATCTGTGCAAAGTAGTGTTTTTTCAGACTTTTACAGCAGTATAAATCAGGTATAATGCCTTTAAAAACAAAACATATATGACAAAAGTAAAATGTTTAATCTCATTATCACAAAAAAAGGCCAAAGCCTAATCAAGTTTAGTGCAAAAAGGTGTCTTACTATGGCTGGGTTGATGGAGAGGCCAGCAGTCTGAAGAGCAGCCACAGGTATAGACTGGGAGACAGCGGAGGAGGCGGGGGGCATGGGGGCTGCTGCCGTAGAAACCGGGGTGGGTGGGGCCTGGGACTGAACAGGCTGAGCGGCGGGAGAAGGGAAAACCGCCTGTGTACCGGTCTGGAGCTGAGGCTGCACTGAATTCAACACTGCAGCAGCTAATGGAAGATATGGACAAATGGCCAAAGATTGTAGAGTAATGTTACTTCAAAATAATATTACTCAAATAGAAGTAGAAATACAATAAATTACTTAAGGAAGAGTGAAAATTATTTGGAAAAACTACTACTACTCAAGTAACAGTAACTTAAAGAGTAACTGTTTTATAATTTGTAGGAAAAAACAAACATTTGGTGTTTTCTAAGGACAGACACAAAAATAAGAAAAAAAAACACACTATATCTAAAGGAGTCATTCAAGAAACATAAAGGTTCCAATCATTTCATATTGTCAGCCTAAAGCTTTTCTCAGTTGTAAACTTACTCACAGTGGGAAGAGTAAGAAAAACATTTACTCAAATAGGAGTACTGTTACTGTTACTCCTTGGAGATGTTATTGCTTTGCCTGAAATATTGCACAAAATGGCATCTAACTTGTCACTCTCCATGTAAATGCTAAATGGTCACATTTTTTTATAGCGCTTTTCCACCTTCAAGGCACTCAAAGCACTTTAATGTAGTAAGTGACATCATCAGGCCAAGTTACAGAGCAGACCTGTGGAGAGTTAACCCCAACCACAGAAAAGTTATGTTTTCCAAGGCATCTTTGAGCAATAAAACAAATTAAAGTAAAAATGTGGTATCAGGGGTAGGCAAATAAATAGATAATAAACATATACTAGTAGTTTCAAATCATCAATCATAATCTTGACATCCATAAGTGTTGGTACCTTGGAGCCCAGCAAAGGGCAGTTTGAGCAGGTTTCCTGCTGTAGTGGCTGCAGCAAGCCCCGGGAGCGTGGCAACGTTTGTGGTGGGGAGAGTGAGCACCGCGAGGCTACCCTGTCCACCCAGAGACCCCGCCATGTTCAGTGGGATGAGCAGAGGCTGGCCCAGAGTCCCAGCCTGTGCCATGCCTGTCATCAAGGTGGCCAAACTCTCCTGGGTCAGTACCTTTGAGAAGATGAAAAGAGTTTTTAT
This sequence comes from Boleophthalmus pectinirostris, assembly GCF_026225935.1. Taxonomy (NCBI): domain Eukaryota; kingdom Metazoa; phylum Chordata; class Actinopteri; order Gobiiformes; family Gobiidae; genus Boleophthalmus; species Boleophthalmus pectinirostris. The sequence continues at coordinate 34,042,413 of NW_026571515.1, read as the reverse complement.
CATTTATTTTCCTGTACTTTACATGTTTCTTTCATTGCTTTATTGTCCAATTTTTTTTGTATGCACTATGTCGCTTTTCTGCTGAAACCTAGTATTCTCCATGGAGCTGTTTTTGCTTTTCCTAGAATGCTGTTAATTGCAATGAAAACGGAAAGAGGAATACAAGCCCCCTTATCGTGAGAATATGTTTTTCAAGGTATTTTTTGCAGTTAAATACCTAACTAAATAAATGCAACATATATACGCTTTGTGCCATATTGTGGAAAATTAAAGACAAAGCTATCCATCTCCATGGAGAAAAGGAACTGGCGAACACCTCACTAGAAAAGTTGGATAGACTATAGGAGAAATATGCATACTAACTGAGTTCACAAAAGTTGTAGCAGTATTTAACAAAAATAAGGTAGTAATAATAATAATAAAGTTCAACAACATACTGTACACACAATTTTGGTATTTCCATCAAAAATACAGATAGCTCATTAAACTCGATCATTGAATTTGTAAAAAACTTAAACCCAGCCTCAAGATAGAAAGGTCTTTAGTGTATGATTATATATGTTAGTATATAATTTTAACAAATTACCTGTGGGCAGCCCTGTACCGTGATGGGAACTGTAGCCTGAGCTTGGGGCAGGGACACACTGATGGGGACAGAGGGGGTTAAAGTTTGAACTGGAGGAGCTGGAGTTGGCTGCTCACCCAAAACTGCAACAGAACACAAATGTAGATGTTTAGATGTTATACTAAAATTTCAAACTTAATTTCAATGTTAATAAACTTGAATAAACTTGATACCCAATACCAATTCCAATACCACAATAATAATAAAAACACTCTTTCAATAGATAAAATTGTAGCACTTCCTTTAATATTACCGGTCCGATATCTGAGTAATTCCTCAGTCGTCCAGGTAGGGTCCATAGTGGTCCATGTGTCTACGTACTAGTTTATGTTGTCTTATCATAGACTGTATATATAAATGGACATAGTCAACGTGCTAGCCACCACATTCAAATAGGAAGTTCGTATGCGGGTTCTTCCAGCTCCATCTGACCCTGGCTCCCATTGACTTACATTGGAATCCCTCTCTCTCTAGCTGCTGTTGTGAGCCTTCTCATTTTGGTCTTAAAATGTCTGTATTAACCCACACTACATGATTCTATTTTATTTATTTTTTTGCTATTTTGTCTGTCAAAAAAAACCTATTTATCATTTAGAGCCTGGCTCCAAATTCGCCCCTGTAACCATTAGCATCGCGAGCTTCATTTGAGAGGAGCTGAACACTATAGGTGATGTCACACTTGCTTAGTCTATGGGTCTTATACTTGTTCCTCTGATACAGCTCAAGCTCATTCTAAAGCTATTCAGGAAAGGTTAATTTTGGTCCTCTGCTCTGAATGTGACATTTTTCAGTTCAAACAAGTCTAGTTTCAATCTTTAATATTGATTAGTATCTGATTTTTCATACTGACAACCCTATTTTAGATCATTTCAGCTGACCAGTATTTGTGTTTGAGTTCATTGCAGCCAGAAACTAGACTAGGATGATATAGACATCTTAGTAATCATTTATGATCTTGACCAATCACAGCACAGCATTGTGGTTTGCCCATGCTAGTTTTGTTGTATTAGTTAGTTCCCAAACCAGCTAAATCAAAGATAGCTGTGCTGATAAATGTACTTTTAGATTATTTTAGATCATTTAAGCAGAAACACTACTTAAATTAAATTTTAGATTAAATTGTATTAATTACACAAACTTAAAATAAAGATAGGGTGATTATAGTTATAGTATAATCGAACCAAATATTTTTGTCAATGTTGCCCAATTACAGTTATCTATTATTTACTATTATTAACTCACCCACTGCCCCTGTGCTCTGGTCCAGTGGTGTGCAGCTGTCTGATTGCTCTGTAGGTCCATCTTCACTCTTTGGCTCTCCTTTTCCATCTGGTAATGTTGAAGACTGTGGCGTGTCCACTTCTACCTCAAGCACACGAATGGTCTCATGTCCGGACATTACAATGACCTGAGCAACAGTGCACATGTCAAATGCAACTCAGAATATTTCCCCCTCCATTTTATTCTGAGATAGGTTTGCTTGAGTTTGGATCTGCACAACCTTACAACCTTAAAGGCAAGTCTACAGAAGGTTCAGAATTTGAATTGTAATTTCATTAAACAAATTAGCTAAACACTCTTTTAGAGGCACAGATGGTGAAGAACAAAACAAGTGTTAATGTTAACCTACATATATATATACATCATAGTTTATTTTTTCAGTACTTTGATTGCAAATGTACATACCTTATGTTTTTTCACACTAGAGCATGTAATAGCTTTAAAAAATAAGAGATTACTGAACTGTATGAAAATTACTTGGAGTGTCTATAATCAAATTTACAGCACAATATGGGCCTTTTCTAATGGAAGATCTGCAACTATGAAGATATTTTGCATTGTCTATAATGTTCCACAATAACAATAAAACTTATCTTGTGATTTTTCTATTACAATTACATTTACGTCACATTATGTTTATTGCTATGTGTCATCAAGCTCATGCCATACAGTGGAACATTTTATACAAAGCAAAAACATCTCCACTGAAACAAGCAGGAGGTGGACTTTGCACTAGAAAAGTTACATAGTACATTTAATCTGATTTAACGGTATTATTGAACTCAGCCATTTGTTTGGACATGAAGTGAAGTGAAATATAGATGGAATATGGCATGTAATCATGAGGGCCTGGAGCAAGAGCAGCAGTCCAAAGCTGAAGAACATTTAAACGCACAGAGACAGAGAGTAAGACTGTGCACACTGTACCTGAGGTCTTTGGCAGGAATTTCAAAGTGCAGGATTTAAATGGCTGAAAAAAGACTTCTGCAGTCAGACAGTGAATGGCTGGAGGACAGAGAAGCCAAGCACATGTGTTAGGACACAATGACTCCATAAACAAAAAACAATAAATGACCTGCATGAAAGAGGGCTGGGCAATTAATTTACTATAAACAGAATCAAAGTGTAATTATTTCAAATCATCAATGATCATTTTGGTGCTTTTGAATGAGAGAAGTCTGACAGCCAGTCAGCAAAGGCATGTTCACATTTTGGAGGAAGAAATTTGAAAGTTATACTGATAAGTGTCTCATGCTTGTTTCCATGGAGATGAATGGCATTTATAATATACCCATCTTGTATTATTCAATTTATTTTGAAAACAAAAACATGCACTTTTACTGTGTGAGGGCTTGCCCCTCCATAGATCTGACTTGTAACTTGGCCTGGTTATGTACTTAATATATAAGTTAAATGTCATACTGTGGAATATTTGAGGCAAAGTAATAGCATCCCCATGGAGACAAGCAGGTGACAGACCCACAGCCTGAAAAGTTACAAAGTGATCCTTTAATGTTATTTTTTTAAATCATAATTGATCAATAAAATCTTGATTAGTTTTGCCCAGCCATAGCATGAATGAAACAATGACACAGCATCAGCCCATGGACAACTTAAGCAATGCATTCACGTGCCCGCTCACATCAGAGAGGAGCGCTTTAAGAAATATAATGTAGAAAATGCATTACTAAGCACAGCAGCCGTAACAAGCAAAAAGTAAATCAGGAGCGTGTGACCTGATTTTGTGATATTATTAGTTGAAATGAAAGAAAACATGACAGAAGGAACATGAACAAAGTGTAGGCCCCAAGAGATGCCTGAGAAGCTATATTTGTGGGAGATAGGAGAGTAGCTAACGTTCTAAGAAAAAGACTGAACTTTTGAAAACTCTAAGGATTTCTGTATAAAAAGCAAAACAAAACATAGGCTTCGTACTTGTTTCCGAGCTACACTTTTTATAGCACTGCTTTTGGGGCTCTTAGGGAATCTAGCGTCTGTTTATGTAAAGTCAAAGAATCACAAGTTATTTCTAAGTGTCTGAACTAGTTTGTAAGTTTTTGTTTTTTGTAGTACCATAACATCTGGGTTTCAGAGGGTTGAATAATTAACTTAAGCATCTTATTCTGCCATTTCATTTAATTAATGGAATTCTGTAGTATTGTATCGCATTTGTGTTATTGTGGCAGGCCTGTATAGCCTACATCTCAGGTCCTCTGAGTGAGAAAACTGGTCCATCATGATTCATTTTTGTGGAAGTGTTACATAACATTTGCGCATTAAGTTGGGCTTATGCGTATTACAGAAAATACATTTGGGGGGATTATTTTGAGTGTCAGACATTCTAAGTTAAGTATTGTATTCTTACTAACAGGGCTGCAATATTTAATTGGAATAATTGTGACAAATCAACAAATAAAACAATTACTTAATAATTAGTACTATCTAAAAAATGAACAATTTTTATAATCAATTAATGGACAATACAGACTCAAAAGCACAGGCCAAAAGAGGTTTTATATCAAAAGCAAAGTAGTTTTAGAGAGTAAAAATAATCATTTGAATAGCTGACTAATTAAAAAGAAAACCTCTGACTAGTGGACTACTAAGATAATCATTAGTTGCAGTCCTACCAACTATTTTAAATAACAGAGAACTTAAAAATAAGCTTAACTTCTTATGTCAAAGGGGAAAATGTAAATACACTTTTGTTATCCCTCATCTTTAAACTCTTGGTAGTAGAACCCTCAACCAGTGTTCTACAGGAGCTGATAAGATGTGCTCAGGGAGTTTTAGCCTTGTCTTAATAATATATATGTTTTGTTTTGTTCTGCTTTTCTACTTTCACCTTGCTGTTTTAAATGGTGTGAGACACTTACTTGCTCATTGACAGTGAGTGACACATCTTTGGCTGGTTGGTCCTGGGAGGCCATGGTTCTCTGTTATGACTTGATGATTTCCATGTATTCTGTGCCAAAGTCAAAACAATACTCAACATCATCTCTGACACAACCGGTTAATCATTCTGTTTGGATGTCGTGTGTGTGTTAAGTGTGAATAATTAAACTGATTCATCACTACAGATGGATATATGTTTTATCCTTTGCCATTTCCAGTGCTTAATTTGAGGGTAACAAGATGGAACATGCTCTCAATCCTCTCTGATTATTAATAATAGCTTCACAGGCTAAAGTTTATAAAAGGGCTCTGAAGAAGGCTATTATTCATTCACAATCACTAACAATCATTGTCAACATGAGTTAAGTGCCTTGCGCAAAGAGACAACAACAATTTCCAATAACAGCAGACAGTGGGGAATTGAACCACCAACCTTCAGATTACTACAGCTCCTGGATAAAACTTAATTTTAACAAGAGAGTCATCTTTTGACGTTTTGGGTGTGATATTTACTGTGATTGTTGTTTGCAGTAATTGAAATATGGGTTTATGAAATTAGAATACAACAACGGACCAAACACCAACAAAAATAAAAACTGATGTTTAACTTTCCATATGCAAGCTTACACGTATCGGCTCTGTCAGTGCAAACTAAGTAGGGTACTCATGCACAGAGTAGAATACTAATTTGGAGGAGGCCTACATCATCTGCAAGACCCTATGTCTGATGAAAGGACGTAATGTAATGTATTGCTCATTGAAGTGCACTGGTTCATAAAATGATCAAACTGAGAGTACATGTTTCTGCTGCAGTGCCCCTTTACACGGAAGGATGTGTCAAAACTTGAGCAGCCCGAGCTCCCCACCCCCAGCCCGCATATGCCCAATAAAAGTCCCTCCGCGTCGGCCACTTTCGGACACACGCCGGAGACATCACGTCCGAGCGGCTGGAAACATGCAGACCAGTGCACAGAGCGCGAATATTATGTATTTCCTTCTTCTTATCATAAATATATAAATTATGCTAATTACGAGCATTGCATATTACCCAAACTGATTCCCCCTCGCCATTTCAGAGCTGTACGCGATCTGCAGCCCAGAATAGACTCTTGTTGTTAAATGTAACTTACCGCGTTAGAGACGCTCGTCTGCCGTCATCGGCCGCTTTTGGATAGGTCCTGTCACAGTTTGTTTCAGTCACACATAATTAAAAATTCACCTCAGCTCCCAGACAGGCGCTGTGACTGCACACAAAAGACCTATTTGCATTGATAAGGAGGTTTGCAGCGTTAGCAGCTCCTCTGTCTAAATATTTAATGACGACGTCCTTTCTCAAACTCTTCTGACCGCGCAAAAACCTAAAGGTGACGCATAATGTCCCATTTGTGCAGAAAAGTTGGGCAAAATTGCCTCGAAATTGGCCTTTTGCACTACGTCATGAGCATAATTTATGCAAGAAAAAATCTTGCATTGAAAAATGTCTGCCTCGACTTGAGAGGTGCCATGGTTCCCTTAAAGGGGCAGCAGCACATAAACGAGCTCCACACTGCGCGCCTCCGCGGAGCGCTCAACTAATAGGTTAAATGTGCGGTCCTTTGTTCAGAGTATCACAGAGCAAGAGCCAAGTTCTGTTGGCTTATTAACATTCACAGTCTATTTATTTATTTATTTCAAAGCCAGGAAAAACAATTGGCAACATTATTTTCTAGGGCTATATGAACGATAGGTTTTTATCATATGAGGAGTAGTTCACTCAATGAAACTGGGTTTCATTGAGTGAATTTGTATTTTGTATTGTATTGCAGTGTATAGGTCTGCATTATCAGTCCACTTATGAGACAGTAACTGCATGGTGTCCTGTTCCAGGATCTGTAAGGCATTGTAATACATTAGCCTCAGACAGCTTATAACACTTATCTCATTCTGTAGCCAACCGATGTAAGCTTTATTTAAGCTTTATTTAAGCATCAGTTTGAAAATCTGTACTTCTATTTCAGCGTGTGTGTGGAGATTGCATGCTCTCACCATGTCTTCATTAATTAGGGTCATTTAATTACTAGGCTATTTCTGTCGTAAATTGTCTGATAATCTGAAAGTATTACAATCAATACTGGTTTATAAACACAGGCTACTTGTGGGCTGATCACCTGAAACTGTTTAAAAATATGAACACATTGTTGTTGAATGTGGACATTCAAGCTCATATGTAACTGAAATAACACAGTTTTATTGTTTATTTTATTTTTTAATCAATCATAACATAAAAAGAGATTGGAATAGCAAGACATTACAGTCCTGCATTCCTGTTTATCCAAATGGTTTTGATTTGTTGAATTGTTGTTGAGTAAAAATATGTTATGTACGTAAATCTGCGTTCCTGTAATTCATGTATTACCAATAGTGAGACATTCTCTAAATAAGTGGTATAGGGATATAGGTCTAAATGGCTGTGCAGCTCCTGCAGTGGACTGATAAAGTAGTCCTGCACACCCACCAGTTTTTCCAATACAACCCTTTTTTATTTATTATACAAACTTTTTTCACCAAGGGACACTTCTTGAAAGATCGATGATGGAAATGAGTGCATTTACCATTGTTCTTTTGAAGAGAGTCGCCACCTTTAATATTTCATTTTAGGTTTGTGTGTCACAATGCAATGTGATGTTACTGAGAGTATAGTGGTAGAATTACTTCAATTTGCTGTTCAAATGAATGCCTATGATCAATTGGGCCAATTCAGTAGAATAAAAATTGGCCTGGCCGCTGGGCTATAGTTTGGACATTATTGTGGGTTTCTTTATGTTGTGTTCACTGTCTGTAATACTTTAGGGACTTTATGTTGGTAGAAATGTGCTATAGGTCTACAAATAAAGTTGGACTGGATATTTTGCCCATGTTTTTGCACCATTCTATTAACACAAAAAGTCAAAGTCATTTAGGAGTTAAATGCATTTTCACCTTGGTTCACTCTCTTTCTGCATTGCTTTATTCTTACCTCCTGGGGGCGCGCGCAGGCTCCGTACAGTTACGTCACCGCTTTGACAAAAACACGAAAACAAGGAAGTGCGTGACATAAAGCAGTCGAAGCGTTTGAGGCCGCACAATATACGCAGAATACAGTTTTTACGCAGATTTCCTCCAGAACCGCCGCGACACGATGAACAACAAAGGTATTTTATCATTAGGCCTCAGTTTGAACCGCGGTCATGAAGGCAATCCGTCTTTTTGTTGTTTTGGTGCAGAGATTTGAGCAGATTTCTGTGACGGAACAGAGAATACAGCGGGCTACATATGGCTACATAACAGCATACGACTGGCGCGTTGAAAAATCACGTGAAATTACCCCAAACATAAACTAAGGATGGACTATTTCAGTCAGATTGTGATTGTCGGGTTTTTTTTCACCTGTTCATGAGGAATCGTTTAATAACGCGTTTATTATCGTTATAGGTATGTTATAGACACTAGAAGTACAAGGCCTAGGAGTAATAGGCTGTGTATGCTTTTCATTAAAATACAATCAGCTATTAGCTTTTTACATGTAAATGTGTAAGAGGTTAGAGATGGATAAACCGACCTGCTTTTTGAAAATTTCTTTACGTGGCTATTTCAGTAAGTCACAGTTTCCTCTATTGTGACTTCGTGAGATAAAGTTAGTGTATCACTTGGACTTTGACCCGCTTAGGTTTAAAGAAGATAATAAAATACAGCACCATGCATGTCGTGCTAATATATATCTATTGTCTTGATCTTCTGAATGTGTTTGGGGACCTTATGTTGTCATGATGTTCTTCACAGGTTCCTATCCACAGCAGACGGTGTACCCTCAGCAGAGCACCGCTCCTGCTTACCCTCCTGCTATGCAAATGTCTCCTCAGGCTCCTCCTTACACAGATGCTCCACCTGCGTATACAGATGTAAATACTGCATTACTGTTTATGATTGTGACAACATAGATAATGTTATAATCATCATTTAAACCTATGTTTGCAGATATACCAGCCCAGATATGTGCTTCCCCCGCAGGTGCCTGGACAGGCCACCATGTCCTCTCCGTACGCTGGAGCTCAGATGTTCATGCCTCTGCAGCAGCCCATGGGTGTGGGGCACATGGGGCAGAATGTGCCCATGGCCTATTACCCCATAGGAGCATTGTACCCCCCTGGCTCCACTGTAATGGTGGAAGGGGGCTATGATGCAGGGGCGCGCTTTGGTGCAGGCAGCAGTGCTTCTATCCCAGTATGTACCATCATTTTTACCTGTGTGTCATATTTAAACTCAGTCTAATGTTAATGCTGTTGTCCTTTTAGCCACCACCTCCCGGACACCCCCCCAATGCCGCACAGCTGGCCGCGATGCAGGGGGCAAACGTGGTCATGGCACAGCGCAAGAATAACTTCTTCTTGGGCGGTTCCAGTGGAGGATACACCATCTGGTAACAGCAGCTCTGCCCCATGTCCCAACGCCCCAGTTCTTCCTGTATCGTTTATGGTCAAGGCTGCTTGTTCATGCCACAACACTGAGTTCACATAAGGAATGTACTATAAGCCCATGTAAAAGGTACAGTACTCCACTTCACTACAAAGAACAAGAACCGAAATAAGGCCTATAGAAACCAGTGTGAAGTAAAGCGACTCCTGCATTCTGTACATGTGATAAAATGTTTGTATATCCAATAGCATTACATGTGTTAGTACTTAGCTGCTTTCAATACAGTCTAAATGCATCTACAAAATGAAACATACACTCTTAGAAAATGACTGTAATTTTTCGAATTTTAGTTTAGTGCAATACTAGCTGTGAAGTGGTAAGTGTAAGTACTAATGGGAAGTATAGATCGAACTATAAAAATCTGTATCATTAAGTGTCAATGATGTTTGTACAAGACCCAATTACAATAAAAATGTTGTTATCAAGTTCCATTTTAATGAAAAGATTCGTGCAACATCCATAGTGGTCTACTGTACCTTGATGGGCAATTTTAAATTAATGTATTCAAGTGCCAAAGAGCACCGGGGACAACCCTAATCTAAGCAAATTAGCTTTAGGAAAGACACTTTGCTAAATCTAACTAGTTTGTTGAATATATTGGAGTGGTTGGTTTAACATTATTGCTTTTCATCTTTCTATTTGATAGTCGGATACCCAGAGGTTTTTGGGTTTTTTTTTTTCATATTATTGTTTTTTTAAATTTTTTGATAAACTGGAAATTCCACTTCCAGTTGTAATACTTATTTATTTCTAGTATTTTTTGTAATGAGCATGTTTTTAATGTCAGGTAACTTTGTTGCACTTTTGTCTCATTTTCCATAATTTTGAGGGTGTGGTTGGTGAATTTAAATTTACGCCAAAAACAATGCACTACAAAAAAGGACTTTTTACATGATGTTAAATGACTTGAATTCAGAATGTTAATCTTTCATTTTAACCATTTGGAATTTATTTACTTAAGCTTAAAGGATAAAATATGTTAAACATGTCAGTGAATGGGGTAAAAAATGCACAGTGCATTTACAAGGAATGATAATAAAATGTTAAAACTAACTAGTCAGATGCTATGAAGTAAATACAATAACCTAATATATCAATAAATTGTGATAACTACTATAAAATATGATTAAAAGTCTGATTCAAGCCATTTTAAAAGGTCACCTGTGTGTCTCCATGTAAATGTTATAGTTTTTCCTGGAATTTTCCACAGTATGTATTTTAACACATTTATCTTACATTTATTATTTCAGTTACAGGTGTTACTACATAAATATACCTTGAAAACCATTCATTCCTACAGTGAGAGATTTATTCTCCATGGATCTGACCTGTAACTGGTGAAGCCTGGTGGCATGGGTGTAAGCTTCAAATTCTGGACCCTGGGTACTCATTATTTTGGTGGGCCCACACTACATTTTGTCTTATGAAAAATGCACATTACAGGCTTTGTGAAGGGCCCCTTCTTGCATTGGGCCCTGCGTTATCAGTACTCTCCAGTCTGACGCACCTGCCTGGTGATCTCACTTGGTTGTCTATGACAATAAATAACTTCAATGCCATACTGTGGAAATGTATCCATGGAGATGAGGTGGTTTTGAACCCTTCACCAGAAAATATACATAGTGTACCTTGTGTTAGATCTAGACTTTGGTGTATTAGAACTCTCCATTATTTGGTTAATGGGCCTTTAACATGACATAAGGTGAGAATATATGTCCAATATGGCTGATTCTTTTATGTTTAGAAATTGCACTTTTTTTGTGTAGTCACAACCCACGAAGGATGAGAGAGTATCATTTTAGTGTTATGATTATGAAAAGTAATAGATTTTTACAAGATTGCAATTATTGATACCATGGGCCAAAGTCAAAGCTTGGCCAGTGAAATAAAAACTAACTCCTTCAATTAATAATTCAACATTGAGCTCCACTAGAATTATTAGACCAGCTTTATTAATGCTAATTGACATAAGAGAGATTTTTATATAGTTTCATTATACCATAACATAGATAATCTTAATTGTACAATCGATTTTTCCTGACATCCCTAAAGCTAACTCACTTTTAACTGTTATTTCTATCATGCACGGCAAAAACATTCAGATGGAGAGGTGCGAGCTTTTCCTTATTTTTTTTCCATTACTTTTTGTATGTATTTCTTGTATATCGAGCCTTCATTATAATGTTGTGCTTGTTAGTATAGTAAACTTGCACTGACTCTTCTATTTCACAGGATGACTGTTTTGTGCTGCTAATACTCGGAGCAACAACTTTCCATATGGTGTTGTCTAGCCAGTTTAAACATGTGCCAGAAGTAGAAATGCCATTTTTGTGAACTTATTTTTTTGTTAATACATATTCATTTAGATTTCATATTAATTAAATGTAACTGGGTATCCGACATTACGCTATGTTTTAAAAGCTGTGGCCTGTAGAAACTTTGGTATTGAATCAAAATAATTATCTTAAACTGCAACACTTGGATCTATAGGGGTTAAAATGACTTGAATTCACAATATCCATCATGGTTTTAGAACTTTGTTGGTTTAAAGTTTTGAGAGTTTTAAAAAATAGATTTCAAGGTATTTGTCACACTTCCTACTGCAGTTGGTGGAGTAGTTTTTTGTTTTGTTTTTTTCAGTTCAATTTTCATACACAATTGGCAAAATGTGTTTAAAAATGAGAAAAACAATATCTTGCAACCAATCAAATTAGGTCCAACCATTTATCACATATGAACTATTAATTTATTAATATTCAAAATTCATACAAGTAAACTGTGTAGATTTTCCTTTTTTGCTCTAGGTGTCAGTAGTGAGTTTTGTATGTTTTATTCCATAACTTTATACATATCTGACATAACCGAGAATAAACACTGGCCACTGCTTTTAAAAAATATTAATTTCATCACATTTTTACTTGTATTGCTGCATAATAGTGCATTTGTTCTAGCAATATAAAGTACTGTAAATTACAGCTGACCAGTAGATGCTATGCCAACCACAGCAAATGGAAAACTCTTGAAGGAGAATGAACATTTATAGTTCAGGGATTCTTTTTACAACATTTTGTAAAAAAAAAACAACAAAAAAACACACATGTACTGAAGTGATGTAATGTTCTTTGGTACTCATTTTATCTTTTAAGATTACAAAAAGGAGGAGAGTGTCACTTGAGTTTTGATGGAAAAGAGAGAAGGTGCACTTAACTTTTTTATACTAAACTTAAAATTTAAAATGGTTTGGTTTAGAATAAAGGTTATTTTGAAAAATTAGACATGTTGTATTTTCATTGCTGATTTTTTCCATCGCATAGAACCATGTTGATGTAGTAGACTGTAGAAGCCCATTTTCAGCTGTTCATATACATTTTGATATGGTAATTAAACATCTTAAACATGAATTCATATTGCAGGTGTAAGCAACAGAATGAGTCATTTTTGGTTTTACAACAATTATTTTACCCATTTTGGTCATGTGCTTTGTATGATGTGCATGTTGATTGATTTTGAAAGTACATAATCCTAATCTCGAGACAGTCACGATATGTCAAAAATACAGATATTCAAATTCAAAATCTTATCATATTGGCATTTAGTTAGTATGCAAGTTAATGGTATTTTTGTACCAAATTACATCTTGAGCTTAAAGCCATAATATGTCTTTTTTTAAAATTTTTTTTAATTGTGGATGTTTTATAGCACTGAAAAACTGAGCATCTCCACAAACTGGACCTTTATTTGACCCCTTCTGCTTCTTTCCATGGAAATGTTCCTTTGGCAATACTAGTCCACTTCCTGGCATAAAATGTATCCATCTTCATAGAGAAAATAGGTTGTAACTTCCTATTTTCATGGAATCATGCAGTTAAACCATAATTAGGACTAAAACCAGGTCTAAACTAGGGGTGCAAGATTTCACATTTTTACATTTTTTCCAAGGGTATAACCATTTTGAGTAATTTTGAAATAGTGTTCCAATTCTTTTCCATTTTAGTCTAAAACCGGACTAAAACACATCTAACCAAACCGGTCTGTACGTCTGTAAGTCTGAAACACAACTAAACTACCCCAAAATGTCTCAAATGAAGAGGAACATCTTTTTACTCCTCACACTAGTCTTAGTATTAATATTTGAGAAATGTAGTGTTGTTTTCCAAAGGTTTTGTAATGAAAAACCAGACAAATGTGAAGTTCCATTGTACCAAAAGTTTACTGGCTCCCACATGAAATATAAATATGGAAATTGTCATTAAACTTTTCAGTTTAAACCAAACCAACAGAAGAACATAAAACAATCTGAAACAATCATCTTCTGTAACAAGGTTATAAAAACAAAACTTAAAATGCTCAGAAGTTAAGAGTGAATCTTCATTTAAACAGTAACTAAAATCATTTTTCACTTTACACCATTGTAAACATGGCAACCTGTTTTCCATATGCTTCAAATGCTTAACATTCAAAAAGATCCTTTTCTATTACATCATACTGGACTTTCAAGTATGCCTCCAAGCTTCTCAACAAGTCTTTAAAAAAAAAAAACATACCTTACATGTAAAAAGTGGCATCCTTCCATCAAATAAAATACCAAAAAGTAACTAAACTGTTGAAAAGTCTCTTGCGTTCAAATGAAGTACTCCTTTTTCTCATTTCCTGTCTGATTGTGGTGGTCTTCGTCGAGGTCCTCACCCGGAGCTAGCTCACCTGTCGTCCTGTACGCGCCCTTCTTGTGGCAGAGATATCGATAGAGCACGAAGCCCAGAACAGCTACAGTCAGCAAGATCACGAAAATGACCACTGTGGAAAAACAAGCCGGTTAAACTATTTTTCATTTCAAACAGTGAGAAGAAGAAATTAAACTATTGCAAATGCTTGTAAAATCTCTAGTGATTTTAGCTGGTTTTAATTTACCCAACTTAAAAAGGGCACTACTGAGGAATGTTCCAACAGTATGGCATTAAAGTTATCCATCTCCACGGAAATAAGCAAGCAACACAGGTCAAATCTGTGGAGAGAAGATGCTGTTTGCAATAAGAGTACATGTTTATCAAGGTATTTTCCAGCTATAAAAACACCTGGTATTGAATTAATGCAAGATGGACACGTGTGTTGCTATACTATGGAGCATTCCAGACAAAGACATTAAATATGTATGAAGACAAGCAGGTTCTGTACCCCACAGAAAAGTTACATAATGTACCTTTAATAATGCATCGGGCTTATTTACTGTTTTTTTGGAGATTCAAAAAAAGAGCTGTCCAGATATCAATTTTTTTGTGTTTGAGAAGAAACATAGCGATTTAACAATTATTTAGAATTTAAGACATTATGGCCAAACAGAAGTAAAATCCTTCTAAAATTCTTTTATTAACTCCATTTACTAGATCACTGTTGCTTAAGTATGGGACCAGCTTTATGAAATCAACATTATTATTTATTAGTTGTTAAGACTTAAATAAATAACCAAATATGGAAACTTCTACTGTAGCCACAGCTGCCCTGGGATAGGCTGACAAGAGACATGGCTACCAATCTGCACCTACATTCCCTCTGCCCGTGACCAATCATTCACTAACCACTTTCAAACAAGGTGGGTGTCAAGCGTCTTGCTTAAGGACACAATGGACCAGTTTTGATAGACATTCAATGTATGTAAATGTTTAGTCTTTGTTTGAATGGACAATATAACAATAACACATTAAGCTTATAAACACATGTTCTGCACTAAATTACAGCTATAAAGCTACTTTCCATCTGCAGTCCCTGAGTAGTTTACATATTCAATACAGCTTCACATTTATTTTTATTAACTAATATAATATTTATATTATATTATATATATAATAAATATAAATATAATAAATTATATTATTATCTATAATAATACAGCCTATACTACGCTATTTTCTGATGTATGTTATACTGTCCCCTCCTTGAACCGTCACCTTATCGTGGTGGAGGGGTTTGAGTGCCCGAATGATCCCGGGAGCTATGTTGTCGGGGGCTTCATGCCCCTGGTAGGGTCACCCAAGGCAAACAGGTCCGGGGGGGGACAGGTCAGACGAAGAACGGTTCAGAAGCCCCATATGATGAGTACACCAGCAAGGCCAGTTACGTCGCCCAGATTGGCGTCACCGGGGCCTCACCCTGGAGCCAGGCCTGGGGTGGGTGCTCGCCAGCGAGCGCCTGGTGGCCGAGCCTCCCCCCACGGGGCTCGGCCGGGCTCAGCCCGAAGGAGCGACGTGGGGCCGTCCTCACGTGGGCCCACCACCCGCGGGAGGATCCATATGGGGCCGGTGCAGAGAGATCTGGGCGGCAGTCGACGGCGGGGGCCTCGGCGACCAGATCTCCGGACATGGAGACTAGCTCTGGGGACATGGAATGTCACCTCGCTGGGGGGGAAGGAGCCTGGGCTTGTGCGGGAGGTTGAGCGTTACCGACTAGATATAGTCGGCCTCACCTCCACGCACAGTTTGGGCTCTGGAACCCAACTCCTTGAGAGGGGCTGGACTCTCCATTTCTCTGGCGTTGGCCGCGGGGAGCGGCGGCGGGCTGGTGTGGGCCTGCTCATTGCCCCACAGCTCAGTCGCTGTGTGTTGGAGTTCACCCCGGTGAACGAGAGGGTCGCGTCCCTGCGCCTTCGGGTCGGGGACAGGTCTCTCACTGTGGTGTCAGCCTACGGGCCGAACAGCAGTGCTGAGTACCCGGCCTTCTTGGAGTCCTTGGGAGGGGTACTAGACAGTGCACCGACCGGGGACTCCGTTGTTCTCCTGGGGGACTTCAACGCCCACGTGGGCAACGACAGTGACACTTGGAGAGGGGTGATTGGGAGGAACGGCCTCCCTGATCTGAACCCAAGCGGTGTTTTGTTATTGGACTTCTGTGCTAGTCACAGTTTGTCCATAACGAACACCATGTTCGAGCACAAGGGTGCCCATAAGTGCACGTGGCACCAGGACACCCTAGGCCGGAGGTCGATGATCGACTTTGTAGTCGTGTCATCTGATCTCCGGCCGCGTGTCTTGGACACTCGGGTGAAGAGAGGGGCTGAGCTGTCAACTGATCACCACCTGGTTGTGAGTTGGGTTCGCTGGCGGAGGAGGAAGCCGGAAAGACCTGGCAGGCCCAAGCGTGTAGTGAGGGTCTGTTGGGAACGTCTGGCGGAGCCCTCTGTCAGAGGGACCTTCAACTCGCACCTCCGGGAGGACTTCTCCCGGATTCCGGGGGAGGCCGGAGATATGGAGTCCGAGTGGGCTTCATTCTCGGCCTCTATTGTCAATGCAGCTGCTCGGAGCTGTGGGCGTAAGGTCTGTGGTGCCTGTCGCGGCGGCAATCCCCGAACCCGGTGGTGGACACCAGAAGTAAGGGATGCTGTCAAGCTGAAGGAGTCCTATCGGGCCTTGCTGGCTCGGGGGACTCCTGAGGCAGCTGACAGGTACCGGCGGGCCAAGCGTGCTGCAGCCCGTGTGGTCGCGGAGGCAAAAACACAGAGCTGGGAGGAGTTCGGGGAGGCCATGGAGAAGGACCATCGGACGGCCTCAAAGAGATTCTGGCAAACTGTCCGGCACCTCAGGAGGGGAAAGCAGTTCTTCACAAACACTGTTTACAGTGCGGGGGGAGAGCTGCTGACCTCGACTGGGGACGTTGTCCGGCGGTGGAAGGAATACTTTGAGGATCTCCTCAATCCCACAGTCACGTCCTCCGAGGAGGAGGCCGAGGCTGGGGACTCGGAGGCGGACTCATCCGAGGGTTGGATGAGATCCGCCCTGAGTACCTGAAGTCTCTGGATGTTGTGGGGCTGTCTTGGCTGACACGCCTCTTCAACATCGCGTGGCGGTCGGGGACAGTACCTCTGGACTGGCAAACCGGGGTGGTGGTCCCTCTATATAAGAAGGGGGACCGGAGGGTGTGTTCCAACTATAGGGGGATCACACTTCTCAGCCTTCCCGGTAAGGTCTATGCCAGGGTACTGGAGAGGAGAATCCGGCCGATAGTCGAACCTCGGATTCAGGAGGAGCAGTGTGGTTTTCGTCCTGGCCGTGGAACACTGGACCAGCTCTACACTCTCCATAGGGTGCTCGAGGGTTCATGGGAGTTTGCCCAACCAGTCCACATGTGTTTTGTGGATCTGGAGAAGGCATTTGACCGTGTCTCTCGTGGTGTCCTGTGGGGGGTGCTCTGGGAGTATGGGGTTCGGGGCCCTTTGCTAAGGGCTGTCCGGTCCCTGTATGACCGGAGCAGGAGCTGTGTTTGCATTGCCGGCAGTAAGTCAGACCTGTTCCCGGTGCATGTTGGACTCCGCGCTGCTGTTTGCGGACGATGTTGTTCTGTTGGCTTCATCGAGCCAGGACCTGCAGTGTGCACTGGGGCGGTTTGCAGCCGAGTGTGAAGCGGCTGGGATGAAGATCAGCTCTTCCAAGTCCGAGGCCATGGTTCTCGACCGGAAAAAGGTGGCTTGCCCTCTCCGGGTGGGTGGAGAGTCTTTGCCTCAAGTGGAGGAGTTCAAGTATCTCGGGGTCTTGTTCACGAGTGAGGGAAGGACGGAACGTGAGATTGACAGGCGAATCGGTGCAGCTTCGGCAGTGATGCGGTCGCTGTATCGGACCGTTGTGGTGAAGAGGGAGCTGAGTCGAAAGGCGAAGCTCTCGATTTACCGGTCAGTCTTCGTTCCTACTCTCACCTATGGTCATGAGCTCTGGGTAGTGACCGAAAGGACGAGATCGCGGATACAAGCGCTCGAAATGAGTTTCCTCCGCAGGGTGGCTGGGCGCTCCCTTAGAGATAGGGTGAGGAGCTCAGTCACACGGGAGGAGCTCGGAGTAGAGCCGCTGCTCCTCCACGTCGAGAGGAGCCAGTTGAGGTGGTTCAGGCATCTGTTCCGGATGCCTCCTGGGCGCCTCCCTCGGGAGGTGTTCCGGGCATGTCCCACCGGGAGGAGGCCACGGGGAAGACCCAGGACACGCTGGAGGGACTATGTCTCTCGGCTGGCCTGGGAACGCCTCGGGGTCCCCCCGGAGGAGCTGGAGGACGTGTCTGGGGTGAAGGAAGTCTGGGAGTCCCTGCTTAGGCTGCTGCCCCCGCGACCCGGCCCCGGATAAGCGGACGAAAATGGATGGATGGATGGATGTTATACTGTTTCCTCATCAAAAACATACCTGGAGTTGCGCTGTTTTTCATTCAGTTTAGTTTGTCATGTAAACTGACTAATAATGCAGGATTACCCAAACATGTGTGAACTCTAGGTATGTTTTTGAGGTGATAACAACATTCCAACATGACTAAAAGCTAAAGCAAGACTAAAACAAGAGTCCATTTTGCATATTATAGGACCTTCAAAAAATTCTCTATATAAATGTATATATAAACACACACTAAAAAAATCTACATCTCTTACCTCCAACAATCGTGCTGTCTGAAATTGGTGGCAGCGCTGTTGTTACCACTGCAGGTAGAGAAAATGCATTCATTTATCAAGTTAGTTAGAATAATTGGATTCTATTAAAAAAGCCAAGATTACCCAGGTTATGTGTGGTGTTGGCTTCTGTGTACAGTGTTGTTAAAGATTTTGTAACTCCTTTTGGGGCACAGAAAAGAAAGAAAAAAGTTATTAATCTTACAGGAAATTATTTTTAAGGCATCTTCTAATATCCAAAAAGTACAAAAGTAGGACAAAGCATGCATACAAAAACAATGTAATACAAAATAGAAAAGTAGTAGTAGTTTAAATTCATCTCAAAGTGCACATTTTAAGCACGTCTAGGAGCATGACTGTTTGACAGAAGAGCTAAATATGAAAGCTAAACTAATACAAAAATACCATGCATCTCAAGACATGTTTGGAAAAGGTCTAAACTAGAGGAATAGCAGGTTTTATACATAAGAAAACCCTATGGCATTGGTGACATCATTTGTTATTTACAAAGTAGCACAAAATATCAGCACTGAATCAAAATCACAATGTGTTTTGCATATATCAAATCACAAAAGCAAAAATTATTGTTATGAATGTCCTCGTCAAAGAACAAAATATTATCTTTTTATAGAATCTTGTTGTATGCCAGTAGATCTCTACAAACTGGTTCTGAAATGCAGAGGATTCTTGTATCAGTTTATCAGTTTTCAATCATCTCAAATGTTAATGGTCCTAGAGCACACTCTGAACAGACTCCTACTTTTTAAATATATAATGCAAATGTGATCAAAAAGCACAATACAGAATAATTGCAATTGTGATTTTCTTCCCCATAATCATGCAACCATAGTGCAAAAGAAGTATCAATGACTGTGTGTATGGGCAAAATGGGCACATCTAAAACACTGCAGAGATTTTGATTACAATGTGATACCTGAGACTAGTCCAATTAAAAAGTATAAAAATGGGAATATTGTAGCACTTACCTTCTGTCACTGCGCTTGTCGTCCCCTCTGTTGTTGAATTGGCCATATCTGTAACTTCAAAAACAAAGGTACAGTATGTTTAAAATGTTAGTGTCTCCTCTACAAGTGAATGAGAGACACTTGTGAAACTGCACTGTTCCCGGTGCAAACAACAGAAATTTAGGAATTGGGGCACTTTAATCTGATTATTAAGATCTCACACCAAAATAAAAACCTGTCAGGCCATTATATAATTCTCTCTAAACCACTAGTTGAGGCAAAACCAGGTCTAAACCACTATTTGGGAATTAACGTGGACTAAAACAGGTCTAAACTACTATTTGGGACTAAACCAGGACTAAACCAGGTCTAAACCAGAACTAAAGCAGGTCTAAAATACTATTTGGGACTAAACCAGGACAAAACCAGGTCTAAACTACTATTTGGACTAAACTTTGGGATAAACTTTGGGATAAACTTTGGGATAAACTTTGGGATAAACTTTGGGATAAACTACAATAAAAAAATAAATAAATCAGATTTAGACAGTATTTTTTTTTATCCAAATATAATACAACATAGTCACATTTCAATAATTACAACGTGTTCTTACCATTCATTGTTGCTTCTCAGCTGGTTTCACCTATGAATAAAAAGCAAAACTGTACACCCAACTTTTGCAACGAGGTTTTGAATAACACGAAAAAACCCTGAGGTGTTGCCCGCTCCTTGGGAAATAATCACTCATCTCGTTTGTCCATATTGTTCACTCACGGATCAGATGCTTTCCTTTGTTTCAGAACATTGCAGCTGTTAGCATGACCCATACAACTTTTTGATAAAATGTCAACTTCTACCAAAATAGTTTGTCAATTGCGGTGTCTTAAGTTACAATGACACAACTTCTATTCTAACTATCAGAACAGATTTGACAAGAAAAAGACAAAACAACTTAACAATCAGGGAGAGCGCCAAGTAGCTATTACAGACAAAATTGACTTACCTGGATGCACTAAAGTTAAAGAGATTTTTCCAAACTTGCTACCGAAAAATCGTAGAATTAGTCGACCACTTTTACGGCGAGAAAAAACTTGGATCGTTGTCCTAAACTCGGTATGAGACGCCGGGAAACATGAGGTAAACTCGTGAGAAACTAAATGAGAAGTTAGTTGGCTTTTCGTCTTCGGGTTCGTGCGTCGTGCGTCATGCTGCAGAACACGCTTTGGATTTCCGCCCCGCCCTTTTCCTCCTCAAGCCTATCCAAAGATCGTTTCTGTATGACATCAAACTGTTTTATCAGTTCTGTTTTAATAGAAAGTAATATTCATCAAAAAAACACAGTGTCTGTTTAAAGAGCAGGGTCAAAATTGATTCTTTAATCAGGTAAGAATTTAGGCAAATGCAAGACATCATTTTGTGCGTATTTCTGTTGATTAGATTACAGACACAATTGTTTGCTTTTCAAGAGACGTGAAGATGTACAGGATAACATAAACTTACACACATAAAATAGTTAGCATTTAAATTAAAATAAATTAAACAATACAAACATAGTTGACTTCTCCAGCAATTGCATGATTTGATAGAATTTTAAACTTAAACATATAAAATGTAGGTCTATTTTAATAAAATATACAACAACAAAAAAACTAAAATTTGCCAGCTTGGTACTGGACACTTGACTGTAGGGTTTCTTTGGGCTGCAGCTGGTGGTGTCAGTCCATGTCTTAGCTGAACTCTACACACAGAGCAAACACAGGCTTAGTTAAACAAATGAACAAAGGTATGATGAATGAGAAATAAACAAACCTGCAGACAAGTATGTCACACTGCTGTGCTTTTTGAGTCTGCCTGATCTACTGCAGTATCCTGGAGATGAGGCAAAAATATAGAGCAAAGAATTAGTTCAAAAGCTTAAAAATATGTTTATTTTTCTGTGTGGATTGGAGAAGCACATTAGACTGAAAGACATCATGTTCTGTCCCTTTGCTGACTCATCTGAACTACGCCACGGACCTGAAGCGGGTGCCACTCAGGTATAGAAAAAATGGATTTGGTGAAATGGATTTGGAGCTGCTAGTTGTCATCTCAGCCACTCACTGCAAACTGGTGCAGTGAGAGAATGCTGATGAGTCTGGCCTGAACAACAGATCAATTTACCGGTCAATCTGTTCCTGACCTAATTCCACCTCTAACCAGAAGCTTTGGGGCATGACCGAAAGGAACAAGATTCTAGAATTATGTTGCTGAAATGTAATTCCTCCACATGAGTGGAGAAGAGCTCAGTCACTCAAGAAAAGCTTTGCGTAGAGACAGTGCTCCTTCACACTGAGAAGAGTCTGCTGAGGTGCCTCTTGGACACCGCACATTAAGTGAGCATGTTACACCAGAAGGAGGGACCTGACCTGGGAACGGGTGTGTGGTGTGGTGTATTTAGAGGCTCTGACTGCTGCACCCATGACCCAACCTTGGAAAAGATGGTGGGTGGCTACACTGAAAAACATCCTCATACCATTTCAAGGCGCACTAGTGTATCATAGTATGGCAGGAAACTTATCTATCTTGGATCGATTTAAGTATTTCTTTTGCACAATAATACCTAGAAAAATATCATTCTAGGTTCACTTCTCCACAGATCTGACCTGTGATTTGACCTTATAGCATCAACTCTTAATCTCCATGGAGACAATCAGGTGGTGAGAAAAGTTACAACATTAATATATTCTGTTATTCTTGTCTGGTCTATAGTAGATTATTAAAGAGATTTATGGAAGCCTGAACAAAAAATGGCTTCTAACCAAATAAACCAGTATTGTACACATTAAACTGTCTTGTATGAATGCAGCAACAATGTGAATGCAGAATTGTATATGTGCAAATAGTGTACGGATGTGGTGAGTGAATGGGACTAGTTCTATTTAATGATTGACTTGATGATTGTTTTCTGTATATCTTGTATTTTATTGACACATGCACCATTTATGACATGAACCTTTTCAGGGACTACAGGTGGAAATTAAGAACTTTGCTATAACTTTGGAAAAACATATTACCTCTTTTGTCTAGGTTTGTGTTTTATGTGTATTGCTCCTGATAAATAAATAAACAAAACTAGGTTTGAGTGATGCCAGATAGAATGGGGTTCAGAAAGGGAACAGCCAAAAGGAAATAAAGAAGACTTATGCAATATATAATTACCAGACTAACCTTGATAGGGGTGCTTCTGACTGGGACCTCTCCATTCTCCAGTCCGTTGGTTTTTGGAGTGTCCAGGGCCCTCCCAATCCCCTCCTCCTCCTCCTCTTCATCAATGTGCAGTGGGCTGTGATCTGCAGCTTCGAGTTGCTTCTCCAGACTCACTGAATCACACGACTGGTCTGCTTCAGAGCTGCTCTCACTCCCAGGATCCTTAAAGAAGAGTGGGATTTAGTGAATTATAGGTTAGCAATATATTTTCTACATCATAATCATATGAGAGAATGAGAGCCTCGCACATCAACTACTAGAGACGGGTGCGTTGGAGGAGAGGGAGCAGCCCCAGAACATACAGAAAAATCCCGCACACCGTCTTACTTGCAAACTGTGAAATTTATTAGGACAAACCGTGCAACGTTTCGGCACTAGGCCTTCGTCAGGCAAACAGCCTGTTTGCCTGACGAAGGCCTAGTGCCGAAACAAACAGCCTGTTTGCCTGACGAAGGCCTAGTGCCGAAACGTTGCACGGTTTGTCCTAATAAATTTCACAGTTTGCAAGTAAGATGGTGTGCGGGATTTTTCTGTACATCATAATCATATAAAATGTGTAATTATAATATATTGTCTGTAATAAGAAAACTAGAAAAAGATTTGTTCATTGGCTGACCACCACCAATCACACACATTATTCATATAGGCAAGGTAGGTAGAACTATCTTGCCCAAGGACACCACAGTATTCACTAGTGCCACTACTGTCCCACCTTGGCACTTACCATCAATTCCCAATCCAAGTACTAACCAAGACCAACCCTGGTTATCTTCAGAGATCCAAGGAGGTTTAATTTGACAATTCATTCACATATTGTGCAATATTTTTCCAAGTATGTTTCTGCCCATATCTGCAATGTCAATATCATTTTCCATCTTTCCACCCACTATTCCCAGAATGGAACCAGCTACCAATGGAAGTAGTTATAAGACAGACTTTGAACATCTTTAAAAGTTGCCTGACAAAATGGTAACCTCACGTACGCTCTCTCATCGGAGTGACATGAATTTGGAGCTGGAGTGCCAATTAATAAACCAGAACCAGAATCAAAAGAATATTATTTTGGGGGGAATCTTTACAGGATTATCAACAGATTAATTGTGTCAATGTTTTGCTAATGTAAATCAAAATAAAATAAATTTTCCCCAAACCTTTTCCTCATCATCTTGTTTCTTTTCAGATTCAGACGGTTCCTCCTCCTCTTTAACTTCGGGTTTGTCTTCTGCTGGGCTGCTCTTTTCAGGTGAAGATGAAGCCGCCTCTTGTGATTGTGAACTGTCAGCCTCTCCATGGCTCCCTGAGTTTTGCAGAGGTGAGAGAGTTACTTCAGAATTATTTTACTTAAAGGTGCACTATGTAACTTTTGTGGTAGAGGGTCAGTCACCAGGTGCTTTCATCGAAATGCCTGTAATGTTCCACATTATGTGACATTAAACATGTCCATGGAGACAGGCAGGTGAACCCACCAGGTCAAGTTACAATGATCAGTTTACTGTTATTCTGTGCAACATTCCAAGCAAAGTATGGTGGCAAATCATCCCATCAAGTAAATATATGTACTCAAGTCCAGAGTAACTGTTAGGTTTTTCCAAAGAAGGTATTGTAGCCTAACTGTCTACCCACCAGTAGTACTATCCAGGTCTACAGGCTCAGGGCTGGGGGGCTCAAGTTTGGGGTGCTCTGGGATGGGGGGCTGTGGGGAGACCCCAGTGCTGCTGCTTTCTCGAGACAGAGTTCCATGTTTGGGTTTTTCTGGAGACTTGAAGCTGAACCTTGTTGGTTTGGGATTATAGCTTCTGTGGAACTCAGAGAAACTGGCCTTCCACGCTCTCGGAGACAGCAGAGTGCGTCTCAAAGAACCGTACCTGAAACAGGAAGGTCAAAGTTTTGTTTTTGGAAATAATCTAATGGTGATTTTTTTGTATCAAATTTGTAAGATTCAGTTTAGAGAGCATTGTCTCTGAGCAGACTAAAATATTAAGCACCAAACTTATCCAAGAAACATGTTTTTCAAAATTACTTTGTAAGGTTTAATCTTGTTGGTATCCTATAAATGTTAGAAGTAAATTTGTGGATTTGATTCGACTAGGAAATTTATCTTGTAGCTCTAAATGGATTTATTGTGTATTGAGCTGTGAGACAGTTATTTAATTAACACTTTAACATAAAAATAGTGGCAATGTTTATTTTCTAGTCTAATATATTACAATAACAATATGATATGCTTTGTTTATTTGTTTTAATGTTTTGTTTTGTTTTTTTAAGCAGAAGTCACATTTTGATCACCAGTTGTTGCTTCAATAACCCTACAATGACTTCTTCTTAAGTAATTCACCTATTTATTTACTAAACCAACTGCTAAATACTAAGGTTAAAAACACTGACCTTTGAATCCCCTTCACAGAGAACTGCTTGTCTGGGTGTTGGGCCTGCAGTTCACTTATCACATTGTGGAGATCTTGGTTTAGCTAAAAGCAGATATAGGTTCAATTACAAACAAAGTTAAACAAATACATGGCCATTCATTTACCCCTGCACATACCGAGCTGACTTCTTTGTAGAACGTGTCCCGTAAATTGGAAACAGCTAAGAAAACTGACACGTAGCACCCAATACGACTTCACGCCCAAAGATATGCAAATGTATTGTTAGTAATATATAGATAACATAATACAATATATTGGTAGAATGGAAGAATAATTACTTATCATGAAGCGTGGGCAGTTCCTCTTTGAGCTCATTGTTGATGCCTTCGTACACAACTTTGGCTGCATTCATCTCCTCCTCTGCCTTTAGTGAATAAGACGATGTTATTTTATGAACAGTACTGCTACTATTTTACACCCAATAGTGCTGTCTTTCCTCTATTTTTAATGAATTATGTCCCTGAGCAGCAAAGAGCCAATTAAAAAACATCTGGTATTTGAGGGCACTTTGTTGGTCAGCTTTTCATTTGTTTTATGAGATGCTGTTATGACATTATTTAGACTCTTTAATACATATACTCTGCTCTTCTGTTGTGATGTATTATTTAATTTTCACAAAGCTCTGGGGACCCTGTGCAGTCAGACCTTACACAGTGGACATATTGTACATATCTACTAGCATATAATATCTGTCTTTGCTGCTTGACCTTGCTGATCTTAACGTCGTCCCTCTTCTTGGCGCTCTGCAGGGCCTCCAGATGGTGTTTCGCCGAATCATAATCCACCAGTTTTCTGCCCCTTTTGGCAATTTTCTCCTGCAGAAGAAAAAGAAATTGTGTAGCCTCCATATTGGATTTTGAGTGTTTGCTGAAGGCCCCTGTTTCTAAGTGCGTGTTTACATTAGATTTTCTTACCCTGACGTCTGGGAACTGGCTCACATAAGACTCCATGGTGCGAATGGCCTGGTCTAATAGTTTCACCTCAAAGTCATTCCACAGCAGGTCCTCCCCCTGATTAAACAGAAAAGCATAAATTTAACATTAATTATGTATAAAGAAAGTGAGGAAAAACAGACTTTAGTTCCCTGGTTAGAGAGTGGGACATTGCTTTTAAAGTTTCTAAGAAAATGTGCTAAACACTGCTGCTACACTGCAAAAGTGGCTGAATTAGTTTAAATGGCTAGAATCAAATTGAGTAGTTTCAACTCTTCAAATTTGTTTCCTTAATGGGCCTAAATGATCTAACTTGATTGTTTTAATGCATTGCCTATTATTTCAAGATAACACATTTGCCAATAGGGAAAATTGCATTCACCAAATTCACATGTAGTTGTTTTAAGATGGATTTTCCTGAGGCTGACATATAAAACTACATTATGAGCAAAAAGTTCCAGAAGACCTACTTGTTTCCATGGAGATAGTTATTGCTTTGCTAAGAATGTTCCACTGTATGGCATTAAACTTTGCTATCATCATAGAGACAAGCAGATGACACAATCAGATCTGTGGAGAGGCAACCTTTTTTTAAGATATTTCTAAGTAATAAAAACACATGTAATGAACTAAATGCAAGCTAAATATGTTTAATGCCATACTGTGGAACACTGGACAAACTGGAAACATATGGAGATAACAGGTGCATTTAAAGGTTAATTTAAAGTGCACCTTTAAATTAAGAATCCAAGTTATCTGATCTAATACTAGATATTCCTCTTATGCAGTGTGTAGAACGGCACTATTCTCTCTATATTATCCATCCGACCTTTTCACATCTTTTGCTGTGTGTAAGTTTAGTTCTTATCTAACCTCGACAATGGCTCCTAGGTCCTCCTCTCCGACCCAGTCCCCTTCATAAACATCGAACAGAGACTGGGAGAGGCGTCTCGAAGCCTCTCTCATGTCTGAAGAAACAACAGAAAGTTTAACATCAACAAAACCTACAAGAAAAGGCAGAAATTGTTTTATTTTATACCTCTGACAGCATTGAGGTAGGTTCTCAAGTCTTTGTGAATGCGGTTCCCATCAGTCTGCAAAATAGTTTATATGTCCGTGCTAAAATGTAACAATATCCAAATCTGTCTTTGAAAATGGTATTACATTACAATATCACTAAAATGCTAAAGAAAGCCCCTAACATGTATTAAAGGGCCCATACGCTATTTTCTCATCTATGTTATGATTTTGTTCATCAAAAACATGCATGGAGTTGTGTTTTGTTTAAAACACACAAGATTAACAAACAAACCCTGCATATTTAGGTGTTCTTCTAAATAGGAGTTCTTCTCTCAGAAAACAAGCTCTGTTCCACCTTGTGATGTCATGTGGTAATACAGGAAGTGCTCCACTGTGTTTTTAAACTCCATATACCTTCACAAGAATCATTTGGATAATTTCCCATTATTCATTTTACAAAACAAAAGGTAAAAGGTAGCGATTAATTTGAAAACTCCCGCTTCATGACATGACAAGGTGGATCGGTGCATTCTGAGTTTTGGCGATGTAGACAGACTAATAATGCAGGATTACTCAAACATGTGAATGAAACAAAACACTACTTCAATTATGTTTTTGAAGAAGTAACAACATTATGGCTTAAAACTGACAAGAGTCAATTTTGAGTAATATAGAACCAAGGAACAAGGATTAAGATTAATTTGATGCAGTTTGATGGAACACATACTAGCTTATCTTTATTTTTGGGGGGTAAAAGAGTCAATGAAGTTAGTTACAAAATGAACTGTTACTAGCAAATTTCAAACATTTAATAATAATATAATAGTAGTGTAAATTGCTTTTTCTCTGTCATTTTTGTCCTGCCATTTATGTAATGACAATATGCATCTGAAAAGCCACTGTAGTAATGAATAACAATGAAAAGGTGACTGTCACAATACTTGATACTGGTGACTTTACCTGCTGGTCATAAAATCTCTGAAGATACTGTTCAAATTCCTCGTCTCTGGTTACCTCCGCTTTACCCAGCTTTTGAAGAACCTGTAACGGACCAATGTTAACAATGTAATCTGCCATATTATTATTGAAAACCAGCTTAATCAATGAAGCAATAATCAATCAGCAATCAGCCCTACCTTTTCTTTGCCTCTGCTCAGCTGTCTCTGGACCTTTCGTGCAAAGACGTTGGAGCCACCTTTTGGACTCTGACTTTCAGCCATTTTTGTTTATGCTGCAAGAAAAGAAAGACACGAGTAATTATTAGGCCTAGTGGGACTTTGCTTAAAGATTAAGACATGTAATGAACAAAAATGTCTTATTGTTATGGCTGCAAGATAATTGAACCAGAAAATCAAGTACGTTGTTGCTTCTAAGTCCCAATCCTAATTTAGAGTTTATTTTATCCACTTTTTGTCTTCCTATGGATAATTTCTTATTTATTATTACAGTGAAAATTATTTAATCAACTTTTAGACCTGGTTTAGCCCTAGATTAGACCTGGATCTGGTGGTACGTGGAAAGCCAAGTCTTTTCTTTGGTGGTACTTGGCATGAGAAGTTTAAGACCCACTGGCCTATATTATGACACCTATCACCATAATGAAATAATCAGTTAATCCTGATAGAACAAACATAGACAGCAAACATGTCAATAAATCTTTATCTCTGTCTGCTCCATGCAATGATTTCCTGACCTTTACTTAAGTCTTTGCCGCATCACTGCAAAAAGGAATAGACTACAGGCCTGCAATATAGTTAGAATAGCTTGACTTTTAAATGTTTCTTATTTAATGAAGTTGAAATTAGACAATATATAGCATCAGCAAGTTGGGTTTTTGTAGTCATTTTCTTACTCTATGGGTTGAACATTTACAAAAGAAAAGAATAAACAATATTTACATATAAGCTGTACTACTACTACAAAATAAATAAATTACTAAGAGCATAACACATTTGAGGAAGACTTTTTGCAACTTTATAATTTAGTTCTAATATCTATCATACTAAAAGCTTATCTATAGCAACCTAAATATATTTACATATAAGCTGCACAACTACCTTAATATACAAAATAAGTGTAACTAAAATCTAAACATAAATATATACTAAATATACAAAAAATAAATAAATACTAAGTAGGCATAATTCATCTTATCATATTACAAATTCTGAATAAGATATGCAGGAGTTCGAAAACTTTTCCTCACCAAAGTAACCAAGTGAACAACTCAGGGCCCTTACTGTAAAACGAAAGTGAACTTATATCTCGAAATCAATATTTTTTTTGCAGTGTAAGTTGTAAATAAAACCACTAATCCTCTTTACTACAACTCCCATAATTCCTTGACCTCAGCCACGCCTATTTATATATCGGGGATGAACTTTGCTTTGGTTAGTTGATCTTTTCTCGTGTTTATGTCATATTATTTTACCCCGGAGTTCGCAGGCGGACTGCAGAGCCTGATCATGGGCAGCGTGTTGATCAAATGCGCCCTGACCGACGTGGGCATCCAGTGGGCAGGCTGGGCGATAGCAGCAGCGTGCAAGACTGAGAAGTTTTACGACTTAGCAGGTAATTTTATGAAGATTGTTTTAGCACACTTTGAATAAAAAGCCGTGATCAATCTGTTTTCTTAACCTACTGTTATTATTGCATGTTGTTTAGCATGTTGTAGCACGTTTTGAAAAATATAGCAATAGCTTTTCCTGTATTTTTTCAAGGGCAGAATGCGCCGATTTACATGCATAAAAAACCTAAAAGCAACACAAGAATCTATTCAGAAAACCGGTTAATTGAGAATAATGTAGTCCTTTGTCCTTTATATTGACTGATCACTGTTACAAAACGCATGTTACCTAAAATGACTGGCAGAAACGCGCCCTCTTTAGGCTAAGATGGGAATAATAAGCATAGTTCAAGGAGTCATTCAAGTCATTCTAGTAATGCAGTTTTTTTTCCAGAATTGCCAGTGTCTTTTATGAACCAGAACAATTAAAGTTATGTAAATCTCAACACTCAGTATTAGGCTTGTTGAAAATCTATATTACAAAACAAAAATGTAAAAAAATAATAATTAAGTAAATATAAAAAGCATAAAATGTTTGTGGAAGACTTTTTGCGACTTTATAATTTAGTTCTAATATCTATCATTCTTATAGCTTATCTATACAGCAACCTAAACTGAAGAACTCATAATCAGCATTGCTATCTCTGCAAACTCAGTAAGTTTTCATTATGGCAAAAAATGAGCTTCTGTGACAAAAACAGGCTGAAATTAAAACCAGAAATTTATCAAGAATGCATTATAAAACATTTCATACCTGGAGACGTGGATGTATTTCCCTTTTAACTTCTCAAATCCTAATCCACACACCACAATCTTCCGAACTCAGAGGCATGTACCCTTGAACTTTGGAACCATTTGTCTATAAGCATCCTGGGTAAACGATTTATTGAACACGCCTTTTTTTCCGCCAGGTTATAGGCCCATCTGCCATTTGTTCTTTGTATGGGAACGGGAACTACCTTCTTACAGTACCTGTTCTGTTAACAGGGTCTGGGACATTTATACTGCTTGTTCACCTGAGTCGTATTTGGGGTGGAGCCAGGCATGTCCGGCAGAATGTTCAGACTGGGCTAGTGACTACCTGGGGCCTGAGGTATGTAATGTTAATGTTATCTTACTATTAGGGCTGGGCAATTAGTCGTGAGATCGAGAGATTGTGAAACACTCTAATCTCCAATGATACGGTTTTTCAATGGGGAGGTCCACAGCCAGTTCTGTCAGCAGAAACATGTGGTTTGGAGGAGAGTTCAGACTTTGGGGGGAGAAATTTAAACTTTTGTGTTAAATGGCACAGATTAAAAGTCATTTATGATATCAATACTATACAATACGATTGATTTAGTTTCTGAAAATAACAAATGCAATTGAATAAAAAATCGAGATTGATCAGTATAAGGAAAGAAATCATGATCATCTTTTTCATAAAGCCCATATTTACTTATTATTATAAACATCAACAACAGTGTCGAAATCCCACTGTATTAACTTCTCAATTAGGCGTGGGCAATACTGACAGAAATGAACAACTCTTATTTTTCTTTAGTTATTCCAGAGACAATATTTTGACAGTAGGCAATCCTGCTGGGGCTACAAAACCATGACAAAACCATAATTATGATTGACTGGCTCATAATTAAAACCTGAATTATTTCAAACTATTATTTTGATATTGCCAAAATGAATCAGTAGTTTAGAGAAACTATAAACCTGATAAATTAGACAAGGGCCATTGATTCAGGTTTTGCAGGGCAGATCTACTGTACAAGTTAATTAATTGTATTTTCAATAAATTACCAATCCTTGTTCTGTATCAGAACTGGCATTTTACAATAAAACAAAGGGAAAACACCCATTTAACTTTCATTCACACTAATTTATGGTCTTATCTACAGTTTGGGATCAAGTTATTAGAGAAAAAAAAATCTTCTGATGTAACCGTAAAATCTCTCTATCCTGACTTGTCTATCTTTATCTGGTTTCCCTTGGCAACAGTGCCGTTGTATTTGATCTGTTTAAATTATGACGGGTCGCTGGCAAGGTCACAAGAGAGTCTGCCAATAAATATAAAACCTAAACTCATGCCTGGTTAATGTGTAATAATGTTGTGGTTAATATATGAGTGTTAACTTTCTTTCAGACTGGGGACATTTCTTTTCCTGAGAATCTTGAAGGACGGACGTGATCGCAGATTCAACAATGTCAGAGATAGCCCAGGGACCTTCTTTATATACTGGACTGTGCAAGGTACTCCAAGGAGGGTTATGGGTTGTTAATTCCTCTATTTTATGAGCTCAATCTGCCTCAGTCTTCAATAACACAGCACACATCACAGGAGGAGGCCCATTGGATAAATCTGTGTCTTGTTTTGATTGTACAGCTGGTTAAAAGTGTTTCTAGGATTAGTATTAACGCAACACCCTTTTGCATTAGTTATTTAATGTATAAACAATATTTGTCTTGGCTGAGTTTGACTATTTGGCTACTCTACATACTACATACTCTACACACGAACAGTAGACACTGCTCTTTTGGAGGCTCTGTTACTCAAATCAGGCTTTAATCTGACCTTTATTTTAACACAGTATGACCACAAAGAACTAATTTAGCTGGAAATATAACTGTAGGGTGACCAGATTTTCAAAATCAAAAACTGGGACACCCCCGGTTTCTGGTGGTTAGTAATAATAGAATTGTGAAACGAGTACATAATTAAGGAAAATTGTTACGCAAAGACCATTCATGACTAACATGTGAGCCTGTATAGTCACATTTTCTTTGTGTTTTGGTCATTGTTAAGCAGCTTTTCTGAAATTTACTTAAACAAATGACAATTTATGTCTCTTTTTACTGTTGGCAGGGATCAAATTCGTCAAAAACAGGGACCTCTGAGGCTTTGCTTTTATAAAACTGGGATAAATCACTGGTTTTGGATAAATCTGCTAGGACAGGGGGCCCAGGGCTCAAAACTGGGACTGTCCCAGGTAAATAGGGACATCTGATCACACGATACAACTGGTGAGCTAATTTGCTGTTAAACAAGTCTCCAACAGTTCAAGTCTTCAGTTAGCCAACAGTTTTTCAGTTGGTCACTGTCACCATTTTAGTTGAAAATCAAACACCAAAACCGGCCCTGAACGCTCATATTGATCACAGGCTCCTGAAAATATGCCGATCAAATCCATTTTATAATTTTTCTTGAGTTTTCAGACAACCTTAACTTTTTTGAATTGTATCACTATAGTAACTCCACCATTCCACCATAGATTCATGTAGAACACCTCCAGCGTGATGTCACTACAAAGTATAAGTAACGTGCCATCTATGGAGCTCAACAGAGAACGGTGAATTTTGACAGCCTTTTTGGCTATTCATAATATATTCTATTTCTGAAAACAATCTTTACTTTCTTTTCTTAAATGCAATATTATTGCCTACGAAGTTAGGTAGGTCAGGCATTACATCACAGCTGGATAGCATATGTTGCGCCTTTTAAACTTTTAATAAATTGTTTTTTACAAATAATTCATTCTGACATCCTTAATTAATTACAGCTAATAAACTTGTATTTTTTTCTCTTCTCCCTATCCCAGCGGTGTGGATCTTCACGACACTGCTCCCCACTCTGATATTAAACAGTGAGAAGAAGGACAGGCCTCTCGGGTGGAAGGACTACGTGGGCTGGAGCCTCTGGGGCCTGGGCTTCACTGTCCAGGCCATTGCCGACCAGCAGAAGTGGAGGTTCAAAAGTGACCCTGATAATGCTGTAAGTAACTCATACATGTCTGCTTAACTGTGAGTAGGTGCCGTTCTCAGTAAATTTTATACTGTCTAGATTTTTAAAAGATGACAAGGTGATAAACAGAAACTTTCACTTTTTGTGAGATTACATTTGTTTGATGAATTGCAAAATCAATCTAATCTTTATCATCTGGATGATCCCAAAAACAAAATGTATTATTTTTTGTTGTCAGTATTGTTCAGCCTTTGTTTAAGAAAATGTTTAGGGTTAAAAACACAAGAAGTGAGAAGTTCAGAGGGTTTTCTTAGTTAAAAGTTCAGAACAGGTGCTCCTCAAGATCAAGGCTCAAAGGCTAACAAACAGTGAATATGACCATGCTTATAGTATAAAAACTTAGAGTGATAGAGTAAAAAAGTGGTCCAAAAAAAGGTCAGAGGCACTCTATTGGAAATATTTTAATGTTTAGGCTTGTAAACATAACTTGACCTATCCACAAGAAACAAAAACTGGTACAAATTTTAATACGTGTTTTTGTTAATAAATAAACGTAAGTGAATACATTTCTCCATCATGCCAGAAAGTCATTTTATTATTCAAACAAAATGCATGGTATGTTTCTACAATAGTAACTTGTATTATTTCAGTTACAAGTGTTTTTAAAGCTCAAAAAATCCTTGGACACCATAAATTTACACTGTGAGCTGGGTCACCTTTCTACAAACCTGTTACTTGGTCCTAGTGGTGTAGTGGTGTACCGGTTTGTCTCCATGGAGAGAGAGAAGTCTGATCTCATACTGTGGGACATTCCAGGTAAAGCAGTAGTTTGCTCCATGGAGACAAGCAGGTGGAGGACCCTCCAGTTGCATAGTGGACCCATAAACATTTTCCTTGGCCCACTATAACCAGTCAAGATTTTTCTGTTTATTTCATCAGCCAGCAGTTCCATACTGAGATTTTAACATCAAATTCTAGCTGCCTATAGACCTCCCAAACTGCATTAATACCTTGTACCACTGTATATAATCTGATTTATGTCTATTTCCCTCAGGGCAAGTTCATTCAGTCGGGACTCTGGGCTTATAGCAGACACCCCAACTATTTTGGAGAGATCCTGCAGTGGTCTGGCCTCTGGCTTTCTGCTTCATCAGTGATGCAGGGGAAGCAGTATTTAAGCATTATTTCACCCATGTTTGTGTGGTTTCTGCTGAACTATGTGAGCGGAGTGCCTATCCTGGAGAAACAAGCCATGAAGAGGTGGGGGTCTGACCCGGCCTATCAGAACTATGTCAGGAACACTCCCGTCCTTTGGCCCAGGATTTTTTAGATTTTAAATAATGCTGCTGGTAGTGTCCTAAGACTATGGACGAATAAAGGTTTACATTTTTTTTACCTGTAAGCCTAGTTTCATTGTCACTTTTATCAATTGTAAACACCATCGCCTATTTCTCCTATTTTTTCCATTAAGGTCATGTAGGCAATTGAATAAACTCCTGTTGTTGTAATAGCATTTATGACTTTAGTGAAGACCAATGCATGTTACTTAGCTTCCTGTTCTGGGGACTCAATCAAAACAATATTTAAAATGACTATGGCAACAGTCCTAATTTCTCATCATTCTAAAACCCATGGATAGGCCTGTAGTGGTTGGCACTGTGAAAGGAAATGTTATCATTCCACATCACAAAATCTGCAGATATTTAATACAGTGCAAGGACTGAACAAGCTCAACGTGTGAATTTTTGCAAAAACACCGTTAATTGAATGGTGGGAGAGACATGACAGGAAAATCAATTACGGCCTGGTTTAACCAAAATCACGAAGTGTAAAAAGAGAGAAAAAAAAACCCCACAGCAACTGACAGAATACACTGTATTTTATAATTTACACAAATCAGGTTAGTAAAGGGTACAGTTTTGCTTTAAAAATGCTCCCAATTAATTAACACGAGTTAAAAATGCTCCCGATTAACTAGCCTGAGTAAAAGTCAATAATCAATACTACAGTCATCATTTCTGACAGTACACTGCAACATAGGCTTTACAGATGTTGATCAGGAGCTGGTGTATGAATCAGGACACATTAAATACAAATAAAAAAATTTAAAAAAAAACAGCACACATTTCTTTAAACCTGACACAGACTTCAACCTCTGAGTAACAACATGGGCTGAAGCTGATTACATGAATGTTACTGAGCAGGTCCCTTTAAAACAGGTCCATGCACAAAGTGTTATATTAAAACTGAAAATGACAATCAAGTCATACCAAAACGGTGCATAGATTCTCTTCAAAAGAAAAAATATGAACGTGACACTTTAACACATGTTGAGACAGATAATATACTAGAACAAATTAAATGAATATGGGTAAATGTTAAGCAGATTATTGCTGTACAAAGCATTAAGATGGACGGACTTATTTCAGAAGAGGAGAAGCGAAGAATTTCCCTTGACGAGGAAGTCCGACAGCCGACTTGCTTTTGCTCCCAAATCTGTAACATTAAGAAGAGTGGTCAGTGGCTAGATATATCCAATTGGATAAAACAATACCACACTGTCCAAATATATGCATTTTATTCCTTCAGGTGCACTATATAATTGTTCTAGTGGAGGGTCTGCCACCTGCTCGTCATCTCTATGCAGAGGTTATGGCTTTGGCAAAAATGTTTCACAGAATGACATTAAACCTATCTCCATGGGAAGTAAGCAATTGATGCAGCCCGACCAAGTTACAAGTCAGATCCAAAGGAGAGAAATGTTACATAGCGCACTTTATTAAAATTTTCAAGCTGTTCCGTTTCTTACCTTGGAGTGAGGGTGCGCATGCGCTGAGTCAGGGAGCTAGAGGATGGAGTTTTACTGAGCTGATGCTCTGGAGTGGTCAGAGGTCCCAACATACTCACTGTGAAGAAAAATAAAACAGTAATGTAAGCATTTTTCTTTCTGTCCATTTTTTCTTACACTACAAAAACTAACAATAGTCAAGGACTCCATCTAAAAACACTACAGGCCTATATTTGAATTTCAACCTCCTGAATGTATAGGTGACATTTAACCATTCAAAAGATAAAAATGTTAATATTATCTTGTATGGTAACTGTGCCAATATCACTCAAAAACCCATGGATATAATGTGATGTCAGCCATTAGAACCCACCTCTCTCAGGAGTGGCATAACAGTTTGCATTCTCAATAATCAGGTGGTCCAGGTTTGGCTGTACATTTTCCGCCATCACAAACTGGCCCCAGTAGTCAGCAGGCAGAGACAACAGACGCTCCACAACCTTCACAGAGACATCACAATAAACACAATAATGAGATTTCAGTAGATTGTCTCAAACTTCGCCAAAATGAGCAGACTGGTTGTAAAAACACTTTTTGCAGAACAGTGGGGGATTTTTGGTGGGATGCAATGATCTTGTTCTAGAATATTTTTTTTTAAAACCAAGCTCTGTTGGTAGTGTTGCCGTCAGTCAAATAATAGCTGGAAACTTGTGATGGCAATGGCTGCAGTGAACAATTATTTTGCTAGTTGATGGTACTGATGACATGGTAGTATTGTATTAGATCAGTCATTAAAAATATATTTTTTTAAAACATTTAATTGCTGCTGTAATTTGAGTGAAAAAACAAACTTGAAATTTTGGTATACTGGATTTATTTATTTTTTAAACAAAATTTGGCCTAGACGAAGGTGATCGAGTTTTGAAATAGTTTTCTTTAGAAAAAGTAAAAATATATTTTGATCATTGTGTGTTACTTTTCTTTACAATACATAAATTTGCTTGTAATGTTTTAGATTTGCATATCGTTCTAACAAAATTAGCAGCCATTTATTTCATCATTTCAGTTAAGTTAGTAGTGGTTGTTTCAGATATCTAGTCTAAAGTGACCCACCTTAGGCTGTCTCTTGGTGTCCTGGAGGATGGTCATGGGCTCTGGGTTTGGCACAGCATGGCCCACGATTGTCGGGCCGAACACTCGAGCCAAGTTACTGATGTCCATCCGGTTTTCTTCATTGTCAGCCACTCTGTGTTCAAATTTATTATATTACATACAATTCATACATAATTATTTAATAAGAAGTGGGCAAAAGACAAAAGTGAACGATAAGACGATAAGAATGTTTTTTTTTTTTTAACCCATCAAAAATTGGTTAAAAGCTGCTTGTAAATGTCTTAGTTGAGACTCAGAATCAAAATG
Source organism: Boleophthalmus pectinirostris (assembly GCF_026225935.1). Lineage (NCBI taxonomy): Eukaryota > Metazoa > Chordata > Actinopteri > Gobiiformes > Gobiidae > Boleophthalmus > Boleophthalmus pectinirostris. Next base: position 34,004,617 of record NW_026571515.1, on the reverse strand, counting down.
ATCTGAATGAACTACATACAAGTGTATCTTCCTTGCTTAAACTACAGATTTGCTATATTTTAATCATTCCATTCTTTTGGCATGATTTGTTTTTATTCTTTTAAATTACAAACTGTATACCCAATGTTCTGATTTGGTATATCTCAAAACAGTTATTTTGAGTAAGTTGAGGAGTTCTTAACCATTTCAGTCTCAGGGCATGGTGGCTTTTTCTGCACGAAACTAGAGCCCAATCTCATTAAATGCATTATTCTACTGATTGTTGAGCCCTCAAAGAGGTGGTTGCAGCCTTATGGTTAAGAATCACTGGTAGTAGTACACTTACCTCTGAAGATGACGCACCAGAAAAGCCAAAGTGTCCCTGTTCGGCTGCGGCAGGTCACTGATCGTTTGGTACATCAGAGCAATGCTGTTGTCGTCATCAGAAACCTCTGGAAGAAAATTATATAGCCCTGGGTCAAAAACTATAAAATGATTGTAAGTTTTCCTCTCATAAATTCACTGAAATCAATAAGTAAGTAGGAAGAGGCCAAGAAACGGTATAATCCCATCATTATTACAGGGATTTCTCACATCAAAACAAAGCTCAGACCAAAAAAGTGAACGAGTCCGTTGAGTGCAGTTTCACTCTCCATTACAGAGTCTCAGGAGTTTCAAGGACTACCATAAATTCTTTTTATTTTCTGTTGCAGTGTTTGTGCTCTGCGTCACCAGTACACACATCTGTCACTGCAGTAACACTCACCGGTATAGTCCCATGCAACTGAATTATTTTTATTTTTTTTAAAAGAAAGCAGTAAAAATGTCTGAATGATGTGGGCACTCATCTCGAGTTACAGTGCCAAAAATTGCATGATGAAATATTCATCTTAAGGTTATTAAATCTTTTACAGCACATAAATAATTAATTCAAATAATCACTATGACCCAAACAAATATAATTTTCCCCCTCAATAGTTTTAGAATGACTTTGTACTGTATCAGAACTAGTATAAGACTACTTGGTAATATTATCAGAGGAGTAATGAACTTTCCCTCAGGATCGAAATATATAGAGGTTATGCAGGTAACATCACAACCTTTTGAAATTTAGTGAGTGCCAAAGGTATACAGGTGTCAATGGTGAGTAATGACATTTTCTCCTTTAAGATCTCAAAACACATCTAAAAAAACAAATATAAACGTCTACAACTCAATCAGTAAACAGTTTGCTAAATAGAGACACTGCAGATTATGCACACATTTATCACTGGTACGGTCTTTGTGATCACACACAGGTGAACTGAACCTTTCTCTCCTTAAATAACATGTTTCCGAGTCCGTGCATTGAAGAAATACTTGTTGTAGGACAAAAAAAAAAAAAAAAAAAAAAAAAAAAATTGGCAGGTAAAAAAAAATAAAATAAAATAAAAAAAAAAAACACACACACACATTTTGTCAGTTGCCCATAATTCTGCCTCAGTGCCACTCAGTAAAAAACTTCAGGGGCATTTTTCATCAGTGCATAATCTGTCTACATTATAATATATTGTCACAACTTTGGCCCCTACTCACCAGCGGCGTCCATGAAGGGCTGGTTAAGACGGAAGGTGAGCAGAGGCTCCTTCAGGTTTCGGAGGAAGTCTTTAAGCAGCCCAGTGATGGCGTGAATGTCGTCCACTTTACTCAGGACAGGAACAGTTTTATTTCTGAGGAATTTCTCCTTCAACTCTTTCACTACGCGGTCAGCGCCGGACACACGGTACAGGCCAGCCTGAGGGGTGAATAAACAAGAAACAATGAGGGGGGAATAAGCTTCAGCTACAGGTGGAAATGATGTACACAATTGTTTGTTTGGAAATGCCCATAAACTATTTATAGCTGATTTAAACTTACAGAGTAATCATACAATCGCACATTATGGATGGCTAAAATACAGTGTGATCATCATTGTAGTGATAATTTTTTTTAAAACGGTCAACTGTTACTATTGCCCACCCTTAGCTATGGTATATTTAGAATGAAGATAAGAAAAACAATAAACAAACCCAGCAGAGCAAAGTAATTGAAATAGCAGTTGCATTCAGACATCAGTCAGTGGAAGTATAGTCATTTCTAAACAGATTGGTCGCCCAAGAGCCAATTACAAATTTAATCTCCAGGAGAACAGATTGTTAAGTCTTGGTTACTGCTCTGTGTGAGCTAAAGAGATGAACATTAAAGCTAACAGCTAAGGCCTGAGGCTTAACAGTCCCATAAAAATGTGTGAAATATTAAAAAGGAAAAAGGCTCACCTCATGCAGCCCTCTCTGCTCAATTTCACTGATGCAGTGAACAACAAGAGGAGGGATCATGGGGGACATCTCTGGGACATAGTCAGCCAGCACCCCCTGGAACAGAAGGGAAATTAGGATTAATGCTTTCACCATTTGCACTGGGGCTACAAGCTTGATTAGCTGTAATCAAATGGAAATTTTAGCTGTCGTAATTAAGAAAGTATAAAAGCTAAGATTATTTATGCAATATCATCTTCTCTGCAAACATATCATAGTTTACATGGGGTCTCTTGCATAACACCTGCTAACACTGTAGTTTATGATTACATAAACTTGTTCTGAAACGCCAGCTTCTTGTGTTAGTTTAGTAGTTTACATCGCTCTCAAATATACACCAAATATAAATAATACTTGCAATTTAACTACTGAGCCCTCTTATTCACACAGAGTAGCCAAATGTGTGGCAAACTTTGAAACCGCCGCAGTCTGCTCACCTCTCCGATCTTGACGGGTGTGGCTGGGAGAGTGGGGATGCAGGGCAGAGGGCAGCGCTCGCGACACTCTGGGTGAGACACCACTCTGCAGTCGCGACACTTGAGAGAGATCTTCCCAAACTTGATCCTCTTTCCACAAGGGACGCACGACTCTGGTTTGATCACCTGTAAGAAATTAACATGGTAAACAATATATACAAAACACCAGTAGTTCAGTAAAAGTGGAAGAGCCTAATCTTTAGTGCTGTGTACATATTTTAACAATTTTAATATTCTGATTTATAATTGGTATATGTGGATATAGACACATTAATATCTTTATTTTTGAGTGAGTTAAAGTTCATGTGAAAGTATTTGCAAACAGTTTCAAGTAAAAAATAAATAAATAAAAATCATTTTATTGTGTGTATTTGAATGCCCTGTTCAGTCAGACACTATTGAATAACTAAAAACTTGCCTTGCAAACTTATTCCCACTCACTGTCGCTCATGTAGGTTTGATAATTTCTGATTCAATGAATTTTTTCTCAATGATGAATTTTGACTGAGCTAAATCTTGACTGTTTTATTAGATTTTGAGATATTTTCCCCTTGCTCTGTATATAATCTGGTTACTCCACAAAATCGACTTACAGTTTTGGAAGTAAACTCATGAAGGCGCACACCTCCATTGTTCTGGGGAGTGCTTGGGTGAGTCTTCATCTCCCCCTCAGGGAGGCTTGGCTGCTTAAACACATCCTCAGATTTGACAGATTCAGAATCCCACTCCATTGCAGCTGTGAAAATAAGAAAGATTACAGTTATATGCAACTTCTCAAACTAAACTTGAACAATATATTCAATTTGCCTATTTTATATTTGCACATTCTGTAGATCTCTTTTTTTGTTTAAATAGGGACCCTCATTTTCAGACAGATACAATATTGATGAAATTATAAAATGTCACTAATATTACCTATAGTAATTTTAATTTGTATTATTTAATCTTATACAAACTCTAAAAGTACACATGTCACCATAATCTCCCTTGTGTAAATCTGAATCTTAGACCCCATTCATTTCCTTACCTAACTTCTTACATTGTATGGTTAAATCCACCAATTTTATTTTACTCAGAATAAATGGTAATTTTTTTTACCACTTTTAATTTCAGTGCTATAATTTGCCATGTAATGTTAATAGGTTTTATGTTGTATTTTTTAACTAATTCCCCTTGTACTGTAAATCAATAAAGACTGTCATTATTACCAGTCCTTCTGCGGCTGCGAGTCCAGTAGGGCATAGTCTCAATGGTGGAAATGGCCTCGACTGGCCCTCCATTGCCTGGAACTAACACAGTGGTCTTTGTCACCAGTGTCTCATTTCCCTAATCACAAACACAAAAAGTTAAAAATGTTTAAAGTAGAATTGTGTATTCTCCAAACAAATAGCAGTAAAGTAATAAAATATTTAAAAATTCTTACCACTCCTGAGGTTTTTCCAGTTGATCGAGACCGCTTGGAGGCATTTGGAGGTCCATCAATGTGATGTCTGGAGGAGCGCTGAAATAATAAAAATATGGCTTCGTAAAATGTATTGGATGAACTTAATACAAGTCTAACAGTAAATTTTGATTTTATTCACTCCACAATCACACTCAATGAAGGAGCACTCTGAAGTCACAGCTGCCCTAGCCCAACTGACAAGAGATATTTTTAAGATAGGTTTCACCAAGTTGGAGAAATGTCTTGCTTAAAAAGGCACAAAAGTAAGTATGTTTGTATGTATGCAAGTACCAGTAACTTATAAGTTACTGTGTTTTTCATTTTGCATTTAGGTCTTGTACTTACACGTTTCTCTCTCTTTTTGAGCCTCACTGTTCTCACAGTAGAAGCATCCCAGTCCTGTCAGATACACATCATGAGTTATATAAAAGTCCTGAACAGCTGATTGTTTAGATAACTGAAGGTGAAAAAAACTTACCAGAGAATCGTCCGTTTTATCATAGCTAATGTCTGATAAAATGGAGGCTGATTCATCTATTGTCTGAAGTCTGTAGGAAAATGGAGCACGTGTCAGTTCTAATCAAATAATCCTAAATATACCAAAAGAAATATTAATTTAATTTTAATGTCCGAAACATTTGCTTACCTGCGGCTTGTATTGAGATTAGATGCTGCCTGGTTGTTCGTATTGAGGAAAGCCAAGGCTGAGCGCTGTTCTGCACTAAACTGGATACTGGAGGAACCTTCACTGATGAGAAGTTCTCGGATCAACTGGATTTGGCGATCCTGTACAAAGAAGGGAGACAAATAGTGCACTATATTAGAACTGTATTTATACACATGTATGTGAACTCATCCTTTTCATACTTATACAGAATGACGTCTGATGTTACATACCAATTTCTCACAGTCAGCTTCAGCCTTTTGTCTGCGCCGGATCTCTACATCCACCTGGTTCCGAGCGTGTTTCAGTTTAACCTCCAGGGCTCCTCGTTCGGTCTCTGTTTTGGTGAGCATCTCTTTGCATGACCCAAGGTCCTGCTCAGCCCTCAGCCAATTACGACGGCAGTCATCGAAGTTTAGGGCCATCTGGATGAAGCCTGGAGGATGAGGAGTATTTGGATTATATCATATAAACTGGAGTCTTGTTATATACCTTTCTGTAAATGTCAAAGATGAAACTGAAAGTACTTACTGGGCTCAATGCTCTCATTCAGCACGTCCACCTGAGTGAGGAGCTTTTCATATAAGCTCTGGAGGTTGCCCAGAGCATTATCCATGGTGACAGATCTACCGAAAAGTGGACATTGGGTTATTTTAGAGACCTCCAGCTGGTGATTAATAAAAAATTAATGTGGATGGTGATATAGGACGTGGTCAAATATAAGATAAAGGACTACAGTTGATTAATCATCAATGTCTTTTAGTGAGTTTATATTAGCTGACCAATTATAGACCACAGCAGAAAGGAGTATGTAACTAATGAGTTTGCTGGAGTTGCTGGAGTGACTGAACCTTTTGTAAATTGTGCCGATCAACTGTACGAATTGTAGTTTTGAAAGAGAGCCAATAATTCTGAGAGCTTCACCATCCCACGCCCTCCTTTAGTCGATGCACAGAGCATGTCTAGTCGACAACGGCCCGAAATCCAAGCAACATCGACAAAAAATAATCAGTCAAATAACGCTACTGCTTGATCTTTTGCAGTAAGTTAACCATAAGTTATTGCACATGAACATTAACGTACCTCACTGTTTCTAAAGACCACAAAAGATCGAGATGAGAATGGTTACCGATAGAAGGCATTCGTTTTCTACCATTTTAACATAATAAACGGAGGTGTTCATTTCACAGTGTGTTTTGTTAACATTGCCTTACAACATTTATGTAATTTCATCAACCTATGAATAAAACTTAATACTTAACTTGTAAAAACGAGCTTTAGATTGTGTTATTAGCTTGATACAGTACCGTTAGCACACGCTCCCTAACGTTTCACAACTGAATTTACTCCGTAGTAAGTAGCAAAAGTAAACAAAGTAATTTGCACTTACCGTTTAGTTTAACAACGTTACGTCTGCCTGGATCCTGCCTCGTTATATCGTGGATAAAACTTGTTTAGAGACTCTTGTTACCGATAACAAGTGGAGCCTTTGTCCGCATCCTTTGGTTTCCGCACCAACCGGACCGCCACGCATTTCAAATTTTGCTTTTAGCCAATGAACGGAGAGGAACGTGATGTATCAAACTCACGTCGCTGCAGGAAGTCACTAACACGGCTCTTCACAGTAAAAGTGTAAAGAATGTGTACCTTGGTGAATTAAACTAAACTAAACCCATTATCTTTATAGTTTGAAGATTAATTTTAACATTCGAGTGCAACACCAATACCTATACGTAAGACTAAATCATTAAAACGGAGGTATAACTTTCCATATCCGGTAAAAATCCTACAACATAAAATCACCAGCAGCCAACGGCGACCGTAAGTCACTGAGAAGCCTAAATATTTCCGAATTGTAAGTGGAAAAATAACGACCACACGATTGGCTTCATTCTGCAGAGAGGTTTGAATAGTTGGCTTTGTGCAAACCGGGAGTGTAAATTATGAATATGTTTTAAATTAAGACTACTTGTGCATAAATTAACGAATTACAATATTAAACAAGATTAAACTGCATTGATTGGCTATTTAATGTTTCTACTCCATTTAATAGACTATCTAAATGAAGATTAAGAATGAAATATTATAATTTAACAAGATGCCTATGGGCGGTTTTGAATTGTAATATCTAATTTAGCACGGTGGATTTAAATGGGAAATATATTACCACTATGCATCAAGTGGATGACGAATTTTCGGATTAATTGCAAACCGATTAATCTTCGAACAATCGATAATTTGTGCGTTAAGCAGTTTGAAAGCAGACAGATGGATGACTGATGGTCTTGTGAATTACACAGAGAGAGAGGGAGGAGGAGAGGAGAGGAGAGGAAGGAGGGAAACCCAGAGAAGAGAAGAGAGAGCCCCGTGTGGGAAACTTGCGGAGCGAAGGAGCAGAGCAGGTGAAAACAGCAATAGCGGTACTCTTCTGGCTTCAAGCTGTGAAACGGACTAAAAATGATCGCTACAACTCAACAGAACATGACTACAGAGCTGGTATGTCTTTAGTAACATTTTTTCATTCACTCTTTTATATTTTTTATTTGCATTTGGACGCTATTCTTGGTTTGCACCGTCCTACAGTTCATAATATATTCAACTTTCTATTCACTGCACGCATGCATTTTTATATGAAAGTCACAAAAGACAAAAGATACCGATGTTTTACTCCAAATTAGACTTTTGGTCAATTTATCCATGATTCGCTGGACAGGACTGGACCGCCTGTGCATTGCGGTGTAACCCTATTGATGTCCACTACTGCTGCCTGCCTCTCTGTCCCGTACTGACTTTCACGGAGCAGCAACCTGGTTCAGAAATAATGCGTTTTTTCACATCTATTGTTGCATGTAGAGATTTTTCCTTTTGTTTTCATTCAATGAGGAGTGAGGATCTATGCAGTGACAAAGAGACTGCGCTGTATGATTGATTATCCCTGTACTAAAGATTTGTTCTCAGTGGAATAGCTTTATATATATATATATATATATATATATATATATATATATATATATATATATATATATATATATATATATATATATATATATATATTCATTCTACATAGAATGTCAGGTACATGTTTTTGTTAATGTTATTAATTCCTTTCTTTATAGCGTGTATTTCTTTAGGTTACAGGTACTTAATTATTTAGCTTCTGTAACAGTTCTTGAATTAACTGAGTGAATCTCCTAACTTTCATGGCAATGGAATAAATTATGCAATCAAGTTCACATGCTGATGTACATTTAATATGAATGTAAATGCATAATTTTTTAGCCATATATCGATTACAAGATAGCTGGTTAGGTCCTGGTTAGGTCCTGGTTTGGTCCTGGTTCAGTAGAATGCTGTAGAAATGGATTGGTTCTGTTCAAGTCATGGTTTAGTCCTAGTCTAGTTCAGTAGTAGTTCAGGGTTTATTTCCAGTTCTGTTGTGCTGTATTTTGCAAATGTGCAATCAGCCTTAGATTATATGCTCCCTGTTGCTTTGCTTCATATAAATTACTTCATCATTCAAACTTTCACAGGTGCTAAATTGACCTAAGCTATAAAACTATTTTCATTTTGCCAAATCATTAAACTTATCAAATATTATAATGATCTTCCTTATTTCTCACAGGAAAGCAAAACCAGTCATTTCTGTTATTGCCTGGTGGTTAAATGATGCTCTTTTATTGCATGCAAAATGATGCTTGACAATGAACACATTCACAATACAAGTGTATTTTAGCATTGGCATTAATGTGATAAAATCTCTGTGAAATGGCCTATTCCTGCTGCATTATTGTCCTTTTCAAAGGGGCCACACAGCAGGCTCCAAACAGCTACAGTCCATCTAGTACCTGGAAATGTCGCAGCCTGCCGTGGTCCTACACTCAGTCAATATGATTAGCACAGTAAAGCAATTAATGAGGCAGTCCACATCTTCTAATTTTCAACAGAGCTTCATTAGTCTTCAGGTTGTCATGTTGTATTTTCTGGAAGTGGGAGGAGATTTGCTGCATTTTTAATCTATTATATTACATGTGTTTTGTCAATTAGATGCGAGATTTGACCTTTAGAAAGAGGTAGTGTTGGGTGATATTACAGAAAAAATATGATTTCTCTCTTATTGATAGATCATGTTTTTTCTATTGATTAGATAGATAGATTAGATTGATTAGAAAATAGCTTTCAGTATTCATTTCCTGTACATAAAGAAAATCAGACTTTTGTGACATGTAATAACAAAATATTTCACTTTATTCCTCCAAAGTCTGAACACTGCTTCAAATCACATGCTTTTACTGACAGACAATGGCTGCAGACATTGCAGTTAAAAAGCTGATAATGAACTATTAGGAATGAGAAGCTGAATCTCATACATAAAACATCCCCACAACCCATCCAACCCTGGCTACATTTCCTCTGTGCTCCACCGCCCTGCCACCCAACAGGGATACCATATTCTTGCTATAGTTCATTTATCATCTGGAGAATGCATTGTGAAGATCCTTGGCCAGTTACAAGTCTTTAGTAGGGCTGTAGGCCTTTAGTTGTATAGTCAGTTAATTGGTAAATGGTCCCTTACGCAAACAAAATTCATCTTCATTACTTCTGTTGTTACTTCTCATACGGTTTGATATAAGGGTCTAATCTTATGGAGTCTTGTGTTTGGTATCTTCTTGATGGACTAAACTCATTTTTGATCGACTAAAGACATGTCCTGCCAATCGATCATCGTGGCAAAAGCTCCAAAAATATCGGACCCAAACTGCACTCACAAGACTACAACTGCATGGAAGTTCATGTAAAGATTTATGCAGAGAAAAGTACTAGAAAAACATGTATTTATATAAAGACAAATTCAATTTTGGGAATCATGAGTGTACGGTAACCTGACTTTTTACATAAATACACAATATTCAACTAATCTTTCATGTGCTTGTCCCATATTATAATCTAAACAAAATGTTTACTTGACTAATACAAATGTTGGTCAACTAAGATGCAATTGAACAATTAATTGACTAAATGAACGGCTGTTGTAATTATTTTGTTGTTTTTGACTTTTTTTTTTTTTTCAGCCTAATTGCTTTATAATGGAAAATTCTGCTCTATACAAAATCATCCTCTCCTGTCCATGTCATGTTGGTTTGCTGAAGGCCTAAAACTAACCAAGAGATGCTTCTAAATAGATGCCCAGAGCTGACCCATTTTATATTTTTCTTCATTTTTATTTTCTCATTTCATAAGAGCAGCCTGCAAAGAAAAACCCACAGCCTTGCAGCATATGGGCTCAAAAGGCAGGTCTTTTATTCCACTTAGACTGTGCTGCATTGTCTGCATGTAACCTCCAGGGCTCTTGATGGTCCCATATGTCACGCGCACCGCCACCTACTGCTTTTGGTGATCCAAAAAATACTTGTAAAAGCTGGAATAGTGCTGCAGTGAGGTAGAGAGGAGACACTGCTTAAGATAAAAGACAGTATTAAGTGAATTAAGATGTAGTGGTTGTAATTAAAACATTTATTGAAATTTGAATCAGTAGAATTGGCAAATAACAAAAACTGCAATTATTTAGGTAATATAATGTGCTATGCAAATAACAAAATATCCCTTCTACATAGTGTTTTTTTCTGTATAAAAGCTGCTTATCCTGAAGTTTGGACCTTTACAAACATGTTTAGAAATAGGCCTGTAACGATAATACATCTCAAGGAAATATAGATCTAAACAATGATATTGAAACTAATTGATTATCCCTCCCAAAAAACAATTCTAAATGTACCATATTGTTAAAAAAACATGAGGTGCAAGTATAGTTAGTGTCTATAATGAGTTAGAAGTTAGTTATTCAACCCGCTACAGCTCAAATCTTAAAGCTTAAAAAGTATTGTTCCAGCTATTGAACAATAAGTCAATATAGTAATTTTGATGACAGGCCTATTCAGAAATGCATTACATTCCTGTATGGCAATTCATATTCCATTTTTCTTTTCCTTTTAATATCACAAATGTAAATACAATGCAAAAAAAAAAAATCACAATAAGTAATTTTTCCAAAATGATTTTGCACTACTACCAGCACTACTATTTTTAAAACCCTTTGCACAAATGACACCCACCTCAATGACTTAAAGCTATATTGACATGCAGCTATACATAGCATGTGTTCTTTCTATGTGTTCTTTCTTATGTGTTCATTTAATCTACAGCCTTCCCATGTGGCCAATTATAGTGAATATTTAAATTAAGAACTGCTCTGAGGGGTATATGGACATGCCTATTGATTTTTTTCCATTTTATGTGGGTAGCTGCTTCACTTACTGCCAGTGTCATGTAGTGTGTAATAAACATCATTGCTGCCGGTGGAGCTAGACTCTGGATACAGGGCCAAAGCACTGCTCCCACCCTCATTCCCGTGCCTGTGATTTATAGCAGGATTCATAGTGCCTCAAAGACACAGAAGATGGAGTTAAGGGGGTCTCCTGAGTCTAATTTATGAATTCTTAGTACTGCCCGGGCCCCAGTCTGTGCTCTGCCTAGATGCTATGGCATCCGGATTAACTATTAGCATTTTGAGTGGCTTGTTTTTGTAATTTAGGGACTCAATCAATAACATTGGTTTGATTTTCACTGCTGTGTTAAGTAAAAATGAAAGTCAGTGTTGAGAGCTGCAGAGGTAATCCCAGTTGAATCTAAACAGCAGTTTCAATGCTTGCAATTACAGTATCAAATTGCAAAGGCTGTAGTTAGGTAATAGATTTTCTTCTGTAAACAACTAATTATCAGGTCTTTTTATGAAAACATTGCTACCCCTATACTCTAGACCTCGGTACATGTTATAAAATGCATGTATTTCTAGTAGTAGTTTAGCAGTTCATATTTAATTTTTCTCTCTAATGTTCATACTCCAGAACATGATTAAATTTAGATGTCGTCATGAGCATGTTTTTGGTACATTTTACAAAAGTGTGTTGTGATAGCGAGTATTTCATAAACAGAAAGTCCATGTAGTGGTTAAACAAAGAAATACGTTGTAAAAATGTATTCCTTTTAAAGCAGTCATATATTGTACAATAGAATGTGGAATATATTGATTATCACAACTATTTTCTTTTTGTGATTTGTGATATTATTGTTTTGCAAGCTGCGTATCATATCAAATCAATTACAAGGGACCCCGCAATATCCAGCCCCGTAAAATGTACACTACTGAACAGAACCCTGATTTGAAAACATAACATTGCAAATCCAGCTAATTGCTGGATTCAGAAGACATCACATCTTTCCATTGGACAATAATGTTTAATACAGATGGGGGCAGTTAAAAACAACATTGTTGTAAAATTAATATTGTTGTGAAATGCAGATTTATTTTTAATTGTACAGCAAGTCAGGGGTTTAATCACTGATTTAAATGAACAGTTTCAACATTTGTGACTATACATTTTGGATATTTTCTGTCATATATAGTGTTATCAATAGGGAAAAAGTGGGTCTTACATCTGGGAGTATGGCATCATCACATTCGAGAATATGAAAACCATCAATTTATGGGTTTCAATGGCAATGGTATTCTATGACCATAACAATAAAAGTCACATATTAAGCAAAATTGACTCTTGTGAGCTTTAAGCCATGTTAGAATATTGTTCCCTCTTCAAAAACCTACCTGGAGTTGTTTTTTGTTTCATTCATACATGTTTGAGTAATCTTGGATCATAAGTCTGTCAAAATGCTTTCTTCTACCTTGTGATGTCATGAAGCAGTAGCTTTTGTTTTGAGAGCTATCTCTTACCTTTTGTTTACTAGAGATTTGAAATTCCAGGGCTGATATTGTCCAAATGATTCTAGTGAAGTTGTGTGGAATTTAAAAGCATAGAGGACTCCTTGCTGTATTACCACATGACATCACAAGGTAGAGAGTGTTTTCTGTGTGAGAGAAGAATTCAACCTAAATATGCATGGGGTTGTGTGTTAAATATTTATGAATTAAATAAAACCCAATTCCAGGTATGTTGTTGATGAAGAAATAATATTATTACATAGACCAGAAAATAACATAATATGGGCCCTTTAAGCAATTCAAATCAAAATGTTATATCTTTTGAATGTGGTCCTCACAAAGTCCTTCAAATACAGTAGCTTGTCTGAAAAACCCATCAATAGCAATCTCAATAGTCAGAAGAACCATCCAGCCCTAATAGTGATTTCAGAGGGAAAGGGAGAATGAGGTGATCCTAAATATGTCCTGGTTAAATCAGGAGCCTTATTATGTTGAGCTGAAGGATGGGTTGAAGTAGTGAGTTTATTAGAGAGAGCTGGTGTGTTGCTTTGCTGAAACGATGCTCCAGAGCCTCACTACGTGGAAGTCTCTTTTATGGCCATATTAATTGTTTCCCTGTGGACCCTGTAGGACTGTATACGACGCATCGATTTGCTCATTTGGTTGAGTGAAAATCCTTCAGAGCTGCTGGCAAAGGTAAAGCCCGTCCTCTGTAATGCCACTTTTGTGTTTTGCCTCAGAAGCTCTCATGGGCATTTTGTTTAAAGGGAGTGTTATCTATAAACATAAAGACCTGCTTAGGGATTATATTGGACTATGTGGTTTGGTTGGTTGTGCATCCTCACTGATATTTAAAGATGTAACAACAACACATTTTTTCTGAAATAAAATACTTATACTATACTTGTATAGTAAGTCTCCCACTGTATTGCCCACAAACTCTCCATTTTGAGCAGTCTGCAGTCTTCCCCAAAGACATTTTCTTTACAGAGTGTTATTAATAAAGAAAAATAATACAATAAAATTGTGGAATTCATAAAAATTAGCTACTTGGTCACTAACCTGAAGGCTGGTGGTTCATTTCCCCACTAATTGCATTTTGAATACATTATACGTCATTATGTCCCTGGGCAAGTTGGGGTGACTGTGTTGGTTGTGTTGGTAAATGGTAAACGTTCAGATTTTTATATAGTTATAATAATTGTATATTGTTGTTAGGGGAGGCCAAAGCATTTGGGGGGGGTATTCAACAGATTGTGAGAATTGTGAGCCTGTGATTCCCAGCCCTATATTCCTACGATATTCTGTTAGCACTACAGGTAAACACAATGCACAGCTCTGGATAGTCACAGAGCCTACTGAAATCCCAGTGCCTGTACTTGAATAAATGACAGGCTGGTGCCACTGTAAATCAAATAGCAAATTCACTGCCCAACTGGTAAACATCGGAAACTCCTGATAAAAAAAGAAGAAGCAGGCCAAAAGGACAATACAAACATCCATAAACATAAAGCCTTAGTCTTAGTGCAGCATGTGAAGTTTGAGTGACACCTCATCTGGATCTGCTCCCGAAGGACAGAGGAGCTGAATAATGGAGCACGCTCAGAGGGAATGATTAATATTTGATCTGTCCAAGCAGAAATGTGGTGTGAGAGGACTTCCCTGTCTATGAGTGACTCCGGGAAACATGTCTGCTACTATGTCACACTTTTGACGTTTAAATGCACACCTGAAAAACTGGGTACCTGGTCTAAATGTGGCTGCTCTTGTGTCAAATTGACTAGTTATGTGCTGCTGCATTAGATCCTGTTTGCATTAGATCCTGTTTGCTCCTTCTCAACTAGAGAACTCAGAGTGCACTAAGCAACCAAATGCCAATTGTCTTTGCCCCAAAACCAGACCACTCTTGTAAGGTGAGAACTGGGGGGGCTAAGAGATATTCAGGTGTATTTACAATGTATGTTTTAATAATAGGATGTTCAGATTTTAAATGCATCCAGAAGAATGGACAAAAATACTTATACTGTATATTATTCACATTTATCAATCATACTTGCAGCCTTCCCCTGTGCTGTAGCTGAATGGACAGTGGGATCATGGGTGAAGGTCTCCTGGATCACATTACTTAAACAGTCCCAAGCAGAGGTTTGTTCGTTTACGTTTTCCATAAAGTGCTCCTGCAGCACCCCACAGTGCCCCCTCGTACTGCCGCATGTGGTTGTTTGCCACTAATTATGATTTACTATGTTGAAGCAATATTTTTGAGAGGTGCAAGCACTGCATGGTTCAAAATAACATGTGTAATTAAACTAGAAATTACATATTTAGTTGTCATTTGCAAGTGTAAAACCACCTACTTCTTGCTTGATGAAGAAAAAATGGCAACCATTTTGTTATGCTAGTGTAGTTGTGTAGTTTACTAGTCGTGGGTTAAATGTAGAAATAAATTACAATACAGTAACAGTGCTATTTAACATATTTATCGCCTTGGTGACAAGCAAGTGACCCCAACAGACCAAGTTGCATGTTAGGTGTATTGTGGAGATGCGAATGCATGATTTCATTCAAAGTGACAACGCTTTAACATTCAAATATACATTGCACTGTCAATGTAGCATCAGAAACCCCATAAAGCAGCCATTCCCAGCTATACCACAGTCCCAATCAATCTGAAAATCATGAGGGCCCCCAAATAATAATTGGCACTACTTTTAATAGAATATATATTTTAATGTTTTTTTCCCTTAGATTTACATGTTAGTATTATGCCTGTAGGCATAATACTTAGATTTACATGTTCGTATTATACTGGTAGGCATAATACTAATATAACGCAATACATTTGAACTAATATTTTTATGTAAGGTTAATTTCAAACTTGATTTACTTTTTATGCTTGTTTTGTGAATAACATTTGGGGCCCCTGTGCAATGCCTCTGAGGCTCCCCATTGGCCCCCAGACCTCTCTTTGAGAACCACTGCCATAGAGTCACTACCTGTGAAACTCATTAAAGTGACCCCTAATGTTCCAAAATCAGTATATATCAATACTGTACAATAATGACATTTCATGACACGTTTGTAAACTTCTAATACAGAGTTAGCAGTTTTTATGCTATGATTCTCAGAAAATGTCTTGTGATTTGCTAATTGCATGCATTCAAAACGCGATTTCGATTGAATTGCGATAATCTTGTAGTCTGAGTTCTCTGTGCAAGTGAATGTACTGACTGACCAGCTCCACCTCAACAGCCTTGGTTATGTGCATTAGATCCTGTTCTCTCTCTCTCTCTCTCTGTCTCTCTCTGTCTCTCTCTCTCTCTCTCTCTCTCTCTCTCTCTCTCTCTCTCTCTCTCTCTCTCTCTCTCTCTCTCTCTCTCTCTCTCTCTCTCTCTCTCTCTCTCTCTCTCTCTCTCTCTCTCTCTCTCTCTCTTTCTTTCTCTCCAGAGAATCGCCTGACTGCATCTGGGGCTCATTTGCTGTCTGACAAAACTCCTCATTCAAACAAATACGGTATTCTCTGTCGGTTTTAACTGTGAGACGACCTTAATTGGAACTGGGGCTTAATGTTCGGGCCCATGGGAATGAAGGAGCAGTGCTTCCTATTACAGCTCTCTATATGGCTGCACAATGAACATATTGGTTAGAGCAGCGCTTCTCAGACTTATCCACTTAAGAAAAAATCTTGCTCTCCAAGTACCACCAGATCTAAAATAGGTCTGTAATAGGTTACAGTAGTTCTAACTAAGAAATTTCCTAAAGGAGGAACACAAAGTGGATAAAATTTACTCTAAATTAAAAGGGCCCATATTACACTACTTTCTGATCTGTTGTAATGTTGTTTCCTCATCACAAACATACCCAGTGTTGTGTTTTGTTTCATTCACACATGTTTAACACATAAATTCTATATATTTAGGTTAAGTTCTTTTCTCAAACAGAAAACACACAGAAGAACTTGTGATGCCATGAGGTAATACAGGACATGCTCCGCTATTCTTTTAACTCCATACACCTTCACTAGAATCATTTAGGCAAGGCAAGATAAGTTTATTTGTATAGCGCAATTCTTACACAAAGTAATTCAAAGTGCTTTACAGAATAAGAAATACATTAAAATCATAATAAAACAAATCAAAACATAAATAATCATCATAAAATGTAAAAGAGAGAGAGAGATTAATTACATAAATTAGACAGAAGAGTGCAGACCTTTCAGTCATATGCACAGCTAAACAGAACTGTTTTGAGCCTGGATTTAAACATAGTCAAAGTAGAGGCCTGTCCCACATCTTCAGGAAGACTGCTCCAGGTTTTAGCTGCATGAATCTGAAACGCTGACTCCCTGTGTTTAGTCCTGACTCTGAGCAGCAGCAGGAGGCTGGTCCCTGAGGTCCTCAGAGTGAGAGATGGTTCATATGGCACTAACATGTCACAGATGTACTTTGGTGCTCAGCCATGGAGAGACTTGTACACAAGCAGAGCCACTTTAAAGTCTGTCCTCTGAACCACAGGAAGCCAGTGCAGAGACCTGAGCCAGGCAGAGACCTGAGCCAGTGCAGAGACCTGAGCCAGGGCAGAGACCTGAGCACAGGACTTATGTGCTCATACTTTAGCCATTTAATTTCAGCCCTGGAATCTCCAATCTCTACTGAACTTAAGGTAAAAAGTAGCTGCCAACTTGAAAGCCATCACTTCATGGCGTCACAAGGTGGAACAGAGCAAATATTAGCAAATATTAGAAGTACAGACGACCTTGCAAGAAGTAGTTTGTGTACCACAGTTTGAGAAACACTGGGTTAGAGGTTTGTATAAGAGCAGTCTTGACACAGAAAAGGAATTTTATTTTGTAAATAAGAATACACTCTTATTAACTTATCTAGAAAAGTTAAGATCAGTTTCTAAGTTTGTCCACTTGCAGGTTGGTGGCCTGATTCCCTTTTAAAATCTTAATAAAAAATTGGAATGGTCAGAAAGACTGCAATGGTTTTATCTGCAAACAAGAAAACTTTCCATCTTATTTGTCTAGAATGTATTACATTGTTCAACCCTAATTTTTGCTTCTGGCAATTCATAATATTTGATAATTTATCCTTGGGCAAAACATGTCACCCACCTTTACTGTATTAATGTGTCAGTGTGATTTTGTAATTGGTGGTATTGGCATCCATGTCTTTCAATAGTTTTAATATATAGTTATAACTTGCAGCCAAATGTCATGTTTAAGGTATTATGATGGGTTTATATGGAAAGTCTGGGGGACAGTCATCTAGGCTCAACATTGACACATTTGAGTTGAGTTTGTATTCACGTGGCACATTTGAGAGTTGACACCCACTGAGTTGGAGGTGTGGGTGGAAAAACAGTGCCTGTTTAGGCAGGCTGTCAGTTGTCATGTCAAATATATATTTTAATTTAAGTATTTTTAACTTACCTAGGTAATTTTTAGCAGTAAAATAGCAGATTTTTATTAGACATCAGCTGATATGGATTGTTTTCATGGCTGATATTGATTGTTTAAAATACAGAGCACCTGATGGCCATAATGTTGGGCCGATTTTGATTATTTTCCCCAAATCCCCCAAAATAAATATATTATTCCCCTCAAACCCTTTTTATCACAAACTTATACGAGAGCAGTGTAGTCACGTTTTGTGCAGCTATCATTTCATATTAAAGTCTTAGTATGTATTTTTTAGACAGCAGATTGACCAAAGCGAAATATTGGCCTATGCTGGAAATTTAAGGCCGATAAAAGTCAGATATATCAGTCCGATATATCTGTCCGATATATCAGTTGGCCGGTATATATTCAACCAATATCTATCTTATCTCTATATCATTCAGCCCCCTTGCAAATAATAACTGCTTGTAGTTTTCAGCATTAATCTACTGTTTTGGTGCAGAAGAGACAGGACATACCCCTTTATAGCAGAGTTCTGTAAATGTTTATGCAACACCATACACAATACTCTGATGAATTACCATGAGGAAAGTGCTTAGTGGGGAGTTTTGCTCGTGTATTCTGCTCACCATCTCCGCGCAGCTTGGGTTATCCGCAGCGTTTAATAGCAGTGCGGCGTGAGCCAAAAGCTACAGAAAATGAGATAACGGTCTGTGTTAAAGGGCCAGCAGATAGACGCCACCAGGGGCATCAATCAACACAGCACTCACACAAACCGCCCCACACATGTTTGGAACAGGTGTGACCGGAGATGCCTCTAATCTGAATAGTTTTTCAAAGTGAAGCTAGAGTGATCTGTTCAACATGAGGCAATGGCTGGAGGTAAACAGAGGAGTCTCATATGCTTTCATCTCAAGGATAAACTATGAAACATTTGTTCAACCTCAAAACGACCTGAGGCAGTTTTTTCTTTTTTTTTTTTTTTTTTTCTTCTGTGTTTGAATTACCATCATTTCTCCCACAAACAAAATATCCTGTCTTATTCTGCATAAGAACTGCTAACCTAGTAGTTTATATCTGTACAAAAATGTTTTGAAATATGATTCCTATATTAATCTGTTCCTATTTTTAAACCATAAATTGCAAATCTATTCAAGGACTGAACAATTTGGGAAAATATTTAATTGTGATTTTTCTGACTTATGTTTTAATAATTCTATTCTAAGTGCACATTCTAAAAGTATCCAGAAAATTTGACAAAACTACAGAAATATGAACTCACAACTCTACAGCTCAACTAAAAGAGTATCATATCAGAACATGTTTACATGTGTACATCTGAAATACAAGGTTAGCAGTTTTAATGCAGAAAAAGACAGGATAATTTGTTGTTTGTAGAGGAAATTATGGTACTTCAAAAACTGCAGCCTTTGCTATTTGCTAATTGCATCCATTAAAATGGTGATTTCTCTTGGATTGTATTGCAATTAATTTCACAGCCCTATACTATAATTAAATAAGTAGCATAAATGAACAGCGGTTCACAGCATTATCGATGAGTCGTTGCAATGCTCCACTAGGTCGAGTATTTGCCCACCAACCAGAAGTTAGCTAATTCAGTTCATAAGCTGGGCTGTAGTGTGAGTTTTCAACCTCAAAAATCCACCTTGTTTAGAGATGTGCTCTTTGATAATGAAAACTGTAAAAAAAAACTCAAAGTATGACACTATTGTAGATTTAACATTAACATTTATCATGTCTATGTCATATTGGTTTTCTTATAGACAGACAACTTAATCAGTGAGATGTTTGAGCTGCTTGCAGTGAGCCATCCTCAGAAGTGTCTCCTAGCTGTCACATATCAATTGTTGTTACTTCCACACTTCAAGAACCTTTTCTGCTTAAAAGAAACCAATATGACTTTGTTTTGTTGCAATACCAAAATTTCAAACTGGATTTTGATACTAAGGAATAGATTTGATATCCAATACTTTTCCAGTACTACTATGATATTAAAAAACACTCTTTCTTTAGACTAGAATGTCATTTTCAGCATTAAATAACAGTACTTTTATGTGGCTTTATATCTGAGTAATCCCTCAGTCGACCAGGTGGGTTCCATAGTGGTCCATGGGTGTATACTAGTTTATGTGGTCTTATACTTATTCTGATACAGTTTAAGATTGTTCTAAAGCTATTCAGGAACAGTTCTTTTCAGTCCTGTGAATATGAACTTTTTTAGTATCAATTAGTAGCTAATTGTCAATAATTTTAACAACCGTAATATGTCTATTATATATTTATTTTTATTAGTTATGCTAGGTCTTTGCTGTGATCGGCTCCAAATAGATCCAGTTAGCTGCAAATTGTACTGAAAGTTTTTCCTCATCCCAAACATTTACTCTTGCTTTAACTTAAAACCCATCAAAAGGCACCAAATTAACAATAAGCCCACCACAAAATTGTCTTGCTAGTTTGATTTTCTAATGCCAAAAGCTGTTACGTTTATTCCACGGCCATGTGCACAGGAAGAGGATGCAGCGTATGGCACTGTTTTGTGGACAGCTGGTGTGGGATGGTGATGGTGGAGCATGATAAGAGCAACAATCTGTCCCATCCACACACACCCAGAGCCCTTGCTTCTGTAGCCCAGAGGAAGGTGACCGAAGCGGGGAAGGTGCCAGGGTCAGGTCCTTTGGGTGGTCGTTACAAAGGCAGTTTTATGGAGCTCTGTGATTGAGCTCTCACACTTCACTGGGCATATGCCATCTACTCACAAATGGGAGTCAGTGCTAGAGGTTTTTAATTGTGAATAATAGGGCTGGGGCAGTCGATAAGGATGAAAATGAATGTCTATTTTTATTAGGCCAATTACCTGAGCACTATATTACTACTATTACCAGTAGCCTTTATCAAGTTAATTATTCATGTATGTATGAGTCTTGGCATGGTTGTGTTTGCTATACTGGACTAGTGTTGTCAAGATTCTAAAATTTAAGACTTAATTTCGATACAAAGGAATAGACGTGATATCAATACAGATTCTGATACCACAGTGATAATAAAACAGTGTCATTTTCAACATTAAATCAGTACTTTCTTTTATATGACCATGTGGTCTTATATCTGTGTAATCCCTCAGTGGTCCAGGTAGGTTCCATACTGGTCTATGGGCGTATACTAGTATGTGCTCTTATACTTGTTCTGATACAGCTCAAGATCATTCTAAAGGAATTCAGAAAAGGTTAATTTCTGTCCTGTGAATGTGACTTTTTTTACTATTGATGTCTGCTCAAATGAGTTTCTAATTTCGATCGACTTATCTGTCAGTTAAAAGAATGTAAGTTTTTCAAGGCATCTAAAAAATGTTTTTACTGTTATTGTAATTGTGGTACATTTTGCTTTTGTCATTTTAATATTGTTTTACTATTTTGTTCTGGCTCATTTACTTCAAACTTGTTCATATGTGAAAAAAAGCTTTTTACACAATCACTTATACTTGCCGAAATGTTGATGGAAAAACTTCACAGTTTGGTGTAAATTGCCGCAGTAATTATGGCCTGGTGTCTCCATGTGAAGTGATTTTATGCCGTTCTTATTCGTAAATTAGTCTAAATCAGATAAATGTGTGCAACTGAAGACTGAAGACTGGTGTGGATTCCCCAGGCACGGCTCTGAGACTCTGTAAATGAAGCAGCACTAATGTCCCCCTCCTCTTCCCCACTCACATATATCTCTGTGTCTGTGTTTGACTCTGGGGAGGTCACACTTTAGTTATTGATAGATTTGATTTGATTTTATTTTGAGTACAAAAGGTAACCCAAAGATTACATTCTTGAAACAGGGCATAATTAGTAGTTTTTATGTTTCTTTCGAATTTTTTATTCATACTGTGGTAAAATGACATGTAGCAGTCAAGTGGAATTTTGTCAAGAAAAGAAGAAAAAAAATTGTTGAAAATTGCAGGAAGGAAGCAAGCAACTCTATCTGAACACAAAATCCATCTATTCAAATGCAGGGACAATTTATGCATAAAAGACACATTTTTCAACATGTTAAAGGTCAAGAAGCTTGAATGCTATTTTAAACTTGTTGCTTACAAACATGTTCCATCCTAATGGGATGAACATTTCTAATAATAATTCATTGTAAATTGGATGAATTATGTTTTTACCTCTGTATGCGTGTTGTGTTCAGGACCTGGGCAGCTCAGATGGTCCGCCGAGGAACTGGAAGGGCATTGGGATCGCAATGGTGGTGATTCTTGCTGTGATGTCCCTGGTCATTCTCTCTGTCATCCTCCTCACTCCAGGTAGGAAAGCACCGCCAATAAAGATTAACATGTCTCTTTTGACTACAACTTTGTATTACAGATTTCATATTTTATTCAGGAATCGAGCTATAGCATGAGTACATAATCATTTTACATTACCACAATATTGATCTACAATGACTTAATAATAGAAATGGGGCCACTGACTTCCTCTCCAAAACCTCAGAACTCAATAACATGTTTATTGTTTTTGAAAACACATGATGTTTTATAACCCTACATGATCCAGTAGTCTTAGATAGGTGAAAACAGGGGTTTTCTGAGTACTCAAGCCCCAAATAGGATGATACAGAACAACAAAAAAACGCATAAATTGCACATGGATGATCATTAGTACTCATAGTCTTTTTAATCTACAGCAGATCCTTTAGAGAATTTTTGTGTTGTATGGCCATTGTTGTATAATTAAGCAATATCTCCACTATTTTAAACTGTTGAAATCCATTCATTACAGGCTAAAACAACTATATTTTCAAATTTAATCCATAGTAGTAACCTCTACTGTAGAATTTCTAGTTGTTCTTCACCTCAGTTTCAAACTATAGAGCCCAATGACACCACATGAATTTAAACTTTGTTAGTCATATAATGCACCCTACTGTGAATCAGCAGAGGCACTGTAAAATAAAATAAAAATGCTATCACAGGTCCTCTATACCCAGGCTGCATAGCTCATCTCTATTATTATACATGTGTTTAATAACCACCACATTGTTCTGTCAATATGAGCTATGTCTGAACAACTCTGGAAAAATATCAAATTGGAATTTCTCTGACAATCATTGTAATTCAATTTTGGATTCAGTGCGCATTTTAAACTTGCCAGGGAGTTTGAGAGGAGACTGAAATATGAACTGCTAAACAAATACAAGAATCACATGTATTTTTTTCTGAATAATAATTCTTGTGTATAATTTTACCTTAGGAACTTGCCGTTTTACCTTTTTGTGTATTAATAACAGCTGCCTTAACAAGTGAATTACTTACGTTAAGAGATCAATAGGTTTCTATTAGCTAGAAGATTCTAAAAAATTAAAAATTAAAATTGCAATTTGTCTGGAAAACTATATTTATTTTCCAAAATACTTTACAAAATAGTTCAGTCTTAAATTCAGTCCTCTTTTATATAATGAAATTGTTTTTGTTTACACAGATGAGTCCCACCTGTTACTGCGCTCCCATCTGACCATGGAGGACATAGAGAGTGAGGAGTTCAAAGTTCATGACCCCTCGGTGGTATGGTTGAATGGTATGGATCAATGTCCAATTAAAAGTCTTTGTCTAGTCGCAAACACAGCAACTTTTCTAGTGATAATCATTTCTGTTATTTATTTGCCTTTGACATCATCATAAGTTAGGTACTGAGAAGTAAGGATTACAGTTAGTCAATCCATTATTAACATCAGCAGCTGGCAATTATTATAACAAAATATTGTATTTCTATTTTTTGGCTAAAAGTTACATACTAAATTCATTTTCAAAGTATTTTTGGAGCTCAAGAGTGACCTGCTCTAGTTTTCGAAAAATTTTAATATTAACAGTTCAAAGACATGGCAGAGGCTAATGGCTACGTGCTAACCAATATCCATAACGGGTTTGTTTTAAATCCATAAAGAACTTTCAAAATGCAAGATTACACAAAACTTTGTGGTAATGTTTCAGAAACAGATTTTGAATAAAAATATTGGTTTTCATTAGTTACCACATAGCTGATTAGCCCTGAGCAAACTTTCAAACGTTTAATATCATTTTCTTTTTCAGAAAGTCTATGGGGAAAATGTATGAGAAAATTTGTTCTGGAACTGCAGGACGGGCGGTCACTTCTGAGCTCCATAACACTTAGTTAGTTAATACATCTTACCAAAGTTGGATTCGAACAACTTTCAAACTCTCCTCAGATAATGAAGTCGGGCTGCGTACCAGAGAGGGCCATGTGTTATCATTCAGTCTGAACAGCAACATCACCACTGCTCTGCTGGACAACTGCTCCCTGGTGAGTTATTACACCCACACAAACAGGTCCACATATCGATCGCTTCATATTTACACACAAGCACAGCAATTGACTGGTGGATAGAGAGGTGCTTACAGAGGCTGAGGTTGCATACATACAAGAGTTGCCAAGTCTGCTTCTTTATAGCCACTTTGGGCTTTTTTTTTTTGTCACTTGTGAATTTTTGACATTCGTGGTTTGCGGGGGGTTTTGTGGCTTTCTCTTGAGAGGTACTTTCATGTCACATAGTAACAACAAAACCAGTGACCCATTAAATAATGCAAAATATGACTCAGGTGACAGTTCACACTTTAGGGTTGTTCAATGGATTTAACAAAATCTGACTGGAAACAGCAAGGGTTTGTTATAGTTTCACTGTAGCTCCTCCCTTCAGGCATATTTACGTATTTATCTGATAGGGATGGTGCATGGTAATAAACAGATAGGTGACACAGAAAACAATTACAAAATACAAAACAGTTGCAAAGAAACATAGCACACAACAGTCAAAGGATAGATTAAAAGTGTTCACAGACCTGCTTTTACTCAAAATTGCACAGTGATAGACTTCCCTTATGGTCAGAGGAAGACTGTTTCAATACTATATAACACAATGACTTAGCAGAACTCTGTCAGAACTGAAGAGGACGAAACATATTGCGAAACATATTCACTCAGAAAACTTTGGTCCAGTTGACAGAATTCAATTTTCCTTTGTGATGGAACCTACCTGGTCGACTGTTAACAGTGTAAATCTGCCAGTTTGTAGAAAAGATGCTGTTTTCCATCTGTTGTTCCGAGGAAGGTAACACAGACAGCAATGCCAAAACATTAAAACATTACTAATATATATATATATATATATATATATATATATATATATACATACACACACACACACACACAACACACACACACACACATAGGCCCATTTATGACTGAAATACAGCCTGTTACTGTTTTAAATATTGTTAGCCTCAGTTAGCCAATGACACCTGCACAGGCAGTTTAATGTGGAGAGAAGAATGAGACAGAAAACGAATTGTTGCCAAAATCTGATTTAGGTAGTTATGCTATGAGGCCAGTGGTATGTTAATTATATTAAACAGGTGATTAAAAATTGCATGTCATTGCTTGTTATGCACCCACAATATTTTGGCAGATTTTTTGGTTTATTTTTCTGTAGCATGGTCTGGTGCTTTTTCTCTGGTGCTTTTTTTTCAAGGCTTGGTCGCTTGTTGCTCTCACATGACAACTCTGATAAATACAGATTTGGCAAGGTGACAGTCTACCCTCCCTCCACTCACACATATACGCAGACATACACACACACATATATACCCACAATCTGGCTGCTCCGTGGGGCCTAGCATGTTCCTTCAAAGAGAATTTTCAGAGCGGGGGCTTCATTTTGCACAGCGCCGCAGCACGACACATCTGACTTATATGGGTCACACGGAGGAGCTCATATCGGGCCTGCGCTGTCAGGTTGGGAACAAGTCTCTCATCTCGGCTTTGATCGGACGTGACGTTTCGGATGTTGTTCAAATGTTCGTCTGGAAATCTGCGTTCTTCTACAGTACACAGATACACATGTAGTAACACGCACTAATGTACATGGGGACATACATTTGATGGTGTTGTAATCATGCAACAAGTTCTGCCGTGAACTCTTTCACAGTTATAAATCAAACCTAAATTGTCTCATATTACAACAATAGAAAACAATTCAACTAACAGTTTTCTTTGAATGAAAAGGTGCACTGCATATCTTTGCTAGTTGTCTCCATAGAGATATGATTGCTTTGCTGGGCTTAAGAGTCTTCCACTTTATGGCATTAATTGTTTTTGATCTTGCTTTTTTTTCAATTACCAATAATACCAGGCAATAATTAGTTTTACTCCCTGCGTCTTTCCTTTGGGATAGAGTGAGTTTAATGTTATACAGTGGAACATTCCAGTTAAAGCTACAACATCACCATGGAGTCATGCAGGTGGTGGTCCCTCTACTAGAGAAATTACATAGTGCACCTAAATTTCTGAATTCAATCACTGCCTAGCCTATTCCAATTACAGTATTTGGCTGGTTACAGAAGGAAAGGCAGCTGGTTTGCCCTACTGACCCCTTGTGACCGGAGAAAGTACAGGCGGTATTAGTTACTGTTGGTACATTGTTGTTCCTGCATTCTGATAAGGGTGCATTCACATTTGCAGAATCATGAACATTGGACCTAAACTGGAACTAAACCTGAAACTAAACCAGGACTAGACCAGGACTGGACCAAGGCTAGACCCGGACTAGAACAAGACTAAACCAGGACTTCACCAGGACCAAATCAAGCCTTTGTTATGACTGAAACTGTGCCTCGACCAAATGTGAACATGCCTTAAGCCAAAAAATTCTCCTTTACCAAAATACAAAAAGCATGCGGGTCAGGACTGCCGTTACTTGCACATAGGTGTAGTGGCTGAGGGATTTTACAAACAAATAGCACAAACTCTAAATAGGACAAACTCTAAATGAACTGTGCAATTTTGTTGTACAAGTTGTATATATTATGAATAAGAAAGTGCTTAAAAGACACTAAAAGTAATAATACATAGCATATATTTCTTTTCAAATTACCCAAAGATGCTTGACGTAAGGAGACAGACAAAGACAAAAGATAAAAGAAAAGATGATTGAAAGATGATTTTAAAGAGGCTTAACAATTGTCATATGAAACAAATACAGTTTGTTAAAGAGGGGTATTATGCAAATCTTTTATTTTTAGCTTTCTATTTATTTTTTTTAGCTTTATTCCCTCATCAAAACATGCTCGAAGCGGTTTTAGATGTCATCTGTGCACGTTTCAGTAATTTGGCAATCTCTCCCAGGCCCTATTCAGATCCTCCGTGTGGTTAACTGTAAGATTCTGTTTGATGCTCATCCCACAAGCCTATGTTACCCATGCTCCCACATGACAATTCTCCATAAATATACAAAAGCATGATACAAAACAATACACTATAGCTTCACAAACCTGATGCGATGTGCAGTAGTTTCATTAGCAGGATGCACTCTGATTGTGTTGTGATAGTGCTCTAAAGAGGGAGTAACTTAGTGCAGAGAGCAAAGGAAGGGGAAAGTCAGAACATCAGAAAACGAAAGTGAAACTAATTCAACATTTTAATGTGTTAGCAATTAAAACCGATTAAAAGTAAAATACCCCCTCTTTAAGCATCCAACTGTATACATCTGCTTACCTATTGTTATCTTTCTTCTTTCCCAGGACCTATCTAAGACCAGATTCCAGGTATCTGCAGACATGAGGTTTGTCCTGTTGGCGTACGACATCCGACCGGTGAGTCTTTGCTTGTGTTATATTTATTCCCAATTACCTCACAAAAGGACTTAGGCAGCTACTACCTGCAGAGAACAGGACCCATAGCCCATTAATTATGCCCCACTATCAAAGCTTTGTACGTGGTTGAGGCTTGTGGTGTCACTGTTAAACTACTGTGACAGGCATTTTAATCAAAGAAGCAACAAAGGAGCAGTGAGCCAGAGACGACA
Source organism: Boleophthalmus pectinirostris (assembly GCF_026225935.1). Taxonomy (NCBI): domain Eukaryota; kingdom Metazoa; phylum Chordata; class Actinopteri; order Gobiiformes; family Gobiidae; genus Boleophthalmus; species Boleophthalmus pectinirostris. The sequence continues at coordinate 33,976,661 of NW_026571515.1, read as the reverse complement.
AAAAGGAGGCGGTAGAGAGAGAGAGTGCCAATTGTGCTACTGCTGCAGTGTACGGCTTTGTAATGCAGCCTGCCAAGTGACTGGGAAACATATGGGGAGTTGAATATTTAAACTGGCTCATAGTAGAGGAGGAAAGGTAAAATGGTGGAGGTTAGGACTGCTTCGTGCTTATCACTTATTTTGCTGTTTAAAGTAGACTTTACAGAGCTTAAAAAACATTTTGTCTTTTAAAAAAGATCTGTGTATGTTTGTCATGTTCTTCTTAACATGGCCCAGATTCAGCTTCCTGGTGAAGTTGTTTTTCTGTTTGTATAATGAATAGTGTAGGGCATGCATTTGATATTTTAAATCTAGTTACTATTGAATATACCTTCAAATTTGTATATATGACTTCCAGAATATGGTTATCGTTAAATGTTTTCAATGATATATATAAAGTATTAGGGCTGTTGTGGAATAGCATTATTTTTGTATTTTAGTTTTTTCTATTGTACATTTTAAAAAACTTAAAGGTGCACTTTTCTGTTGGGTTACACACCTGTTTCTTTTCGTGGAGATGTTTGGTTTGGGTGGTCCACAGTGTGCCATTAAACTTGCTTTTTTTCAATTACAGGGGTTTTCACTGCTAAAAATAACTGCTTTCTTACTGTGAGCAGAGAGAGAGGGAGGGAGAGAGCAGGGACACCTCTCCACAGATCTGATCTATAACTTGACCCAACCTGCTTGTCTGCACAGAGATGGATAAGTTTAATACCATACTGTTGAACATTGCGGGGAAAGCAATAACATCTCTATGGATAGATGATAGACCTCAATGGAAAAGGCGACAGATGCGCCATTATAAAAGTTACATAGTGTACCTTAGTCAACAGGTAGAACATAATTTGCCAGAAAATATCTTGACAGAGAACGGTTGCAAAAATAAACCTTTTTTTTTTTTTTTTTTTTTTAACAAAATGTTCATCCTTTAATTACAAGACTTTCCATTGGTTAGTCTGTTTACACTCCAGATCAGCGCTTATCTCTGTTTAATTAGTTGTCTATCATTTCTATCACCAACTAGTCACGTATAATCCGATCAGTTGTTATAGCTTTATCTCATTTCTTTCTCACATCATCCAGCCCTAGTGGTTGTGATGGTGCTGGGGGATTACTAGAGAAAAGCTTCAACTGATCTGTGCGAAGTGATGGCAATAGAATGGAGTAAGAGAGGGAGTAGAGGAGGGAGGGGGGTTGGTAATAGCAGGTGGAGGGGGGTAAGAGAGGGAGGGAGAAGAGGGTGAGATCAAGGCGATGAAGACGCGGTAAAGTTGGTGTAATGAAATCTGCTCACTGCATCGGAGGGGAATTTTAATGAGGATCTGACGAGAATCACAATCGCAGGTGGTATTGTAGAACAGGACTGCAGGACACTGATCTCTCTACACTCATTTAGCTGTTTACAAATGGCAGGACAGTATGTTGTTGGCACAGTCTCAGGTGGGAACAGGAGGCAGTATTCCTATATCAATTATATGATGTTCTCAATGGAAGTATCCACAAGGGAAATGCTCAAATGTTGAACCAGATTATTCATAGGGACATTGTGCAATATTAATCAAACCACAGCACACTATGTAGATTAACAAGAATCATTTTGCCTGGCTGCAACATAGCAAAGCAGGACTTTATAATGCTATCTTAAAGGTGCACTATGTATCTTTTATGGTGGGGGGACTTCCACCTGCTTTTCTCCGTAAAGATGCTCCAAGAGGAAAACTTGAAGGAGACAGAGCATTTTCTGTTGCTGGGCCTAGATTATGGAATGAGTTACCTGTTCACATTAGACAAGCAGACTATTTTTTTGCTTTTAAATTTCTTCTTAAAACACAATTTGTTTTCTTTGGCTTTTAACTAGTTTGAGGTCTAATACCTTTTCTATAATTGTTGTATTTAACTTTTTTTTCCAGTGTATTATACATATGTTTCATCCCTGTGTATAGCTTTGCCTGGAATGTTCTACAGTATGACAATAAACATATCTATCTAATTTGAAAAAGATGCATACTTACTGTGAGTGGGGTCATTTCTCCACAGCTCTTATAACTGTAACTTGGCTTGGTGGCTCTAAATGCTTCTTTCCATAAATTAAATGTGAAACATTTCAGGCAAAACAATAATATACCTTTCCATGGAGACAAACAGGTGGTAGACCCCAAACAGAAAGTGTACACAGTGCTCCTTTAACTCCACTTCTGGTTGCCCTAGCAGTTTATAATGCCTTTTGGCTAATTTCAACCTTTTTTTCAATGCTGGCTTGCGATATTTGATTGACATAGAAGTAGGTTTTATTTATTTATTTATTTATTTGAGACAGAGACAGCGCACAATTTTTACATTAACCTTAACGGGAGAGATGCATTGTACCAGGCTGTAGCATCAGTGCTAATTTCCACCTGTCGTCCCTGGGCAGATTCATTGATTGATTGTATTTAACTGACCTTGACTATCAACTGTTCTCCCTGAAGACCTATGTAACATGTTTTGGTTTGATGGGGAAACCGGAGTGCTCAAAGGAAACCCATCCAGACACTGGGAGAAACATGCATTCTTTTCTTCTGTTTCTGTCTGTTTCTCAGACTGTACATTCAAAATTTTAATAATTTTGATTAAATTGTCACCCTTGTTGTTTTTAATTAGCATGAAACAAATTTTATCCATTGGTTAGCAATTTTCCAAGATGTTATAATTATGTTATAATAAACATGTGTGAGTTATGTTTTGATAAGGAAATATGAACTGACAAACTAATACAAGAATCACATGTATTTCAGAACATGCTAATACTGAGCTATACCACAGAGTTAGTGCTTTTTATGCAGAATAAGACAGGATTTACATCCTAATTCTGTTTTTATTTGTGCTGTTGTTTCATTGGTGCTTGGGTTTTCCATAAAGCTACAAACCCCATGCAGCTTTTCCACTGTGCAAACTCCATCTGCATTAATAAACACTGGCTCTTTCCTCAAAGGGCAAAACTGGCTTGTGTAAGGGCTGATCGCTACGGAAACTGAATTAAGGGGCGAATAAAAGCCCTCAGCTCTACATTTTATTTAAATTATTCTGCTGTTCATTTCAGACTCAGTTTTTTTCAAACATAGCCTTTTTAATCATTTCATGTTTTGTTCTGTTTCTTGTTCAGTGGTAATTAGTCGCTCCATCATTGCCTCTTTATGAATTATGAAGCTGTTAACATAAGTTCAACCCAGGACTGAACTTGTCTAATTGCAAATTTGTTGACAATAGTTGTGTTTTTTTGTTTAGGTTTGTAATGTATTGTTTTGATCAAGATTCAGTTCCCAATGCACATTGTAAACAGCTCCAAGAGTATTAATAATTGAGAGAAGACTGAAATAGGAACTGAGAAAATGTAATGCAAAAATGTATCACAGAACATGTTTATAGAGGTCTTTTTTTTTTTTAGTATTACAGATATGTGATTCAGTTCACAAACTGCATGGTTGGCATTTTTAAACTGTATGTAAAAGGCTAAAACAGGGTTAGCATGTTTTTTTAATATAGGTATGTTTTTGATGAGGTAACAAGATTATAACTATATTATATATCTGAGCATAATTTGGTCTCTTTAAATAATGCTGTGGTCTCAATATTGGTATCAAGTATCAAGGCTTTGGTATCAAAATTCACAGAAATTTTAACATTGTGGCAACACTAATTTAGATAACCACATCCTTTGCCAATTGCGACCATCTGAATAGCATTTTTGTTTCAATAATAATTCTTTGCAGTCCTAGCTTGAATCCTTATCTGCATTTGCTTTATAATGTACAGTATATCATACGTCATTGCATTTTTCTGTTCATATCTGCAGCTATTGTCTGTTCCCATGAATGCTGTATGTACATTGAGAGGAGCAGTGAAATGCCACCCACAATCATGTTTAGGAATGATATCAATATACCAAGTGCGCCTGCTCGACATTTATGTGCTAATTCATTCACCTCTCCTCCCGTGGCCCATCTTCTCACACTCTTCTGCTCTGTCTATCTCAAGGGGAATTTATGCTGAGCTAGGCAGTTTGCAATCGCTTTCGATAGTGGGGAGAGAATGAGAAAGAGGGAGAGAGAGGGGGGAGGTGGAGAGGAGGAGAGAGGGAGAGTCATGGGGTAGGATAGAAAGAGAGAGAAAAATGTGTTATGCACCATTTGGCCTTAGATACTATATGATGCCCAGAGTTGAAATCAATCAGAATAGTTATCAGAGAATGACAGGAGATGCTATGGGGTTCAGAGCACTGCAGTGGTGAGAGATAGGAGAGGAGTGGGTGCAAGTAAAGGGATTTTATATTGCCTTTAAATGCTTCAAGGCAAGCTTTTGTGACCAGCGGGCGAAAAATAAATTGGTTTTCATACGAGAGCATGCATTTTGAGGTAAAGGATACGACCACATAGGGACAACTCCTCCTCAGGGACTGTGTCTGTTTGAATATGTTGGGTTTACATGACATCACAACATTGTATAATCCCCATAGATTAAAATTGATCTGGAGGACAAGTCGGAATATAGTTCAAAGTATTCTCTGTCAGTATAAATAAACAAAGGTGATTTTTTTTTCTTCACAATAGCTTCAGAAAGTGCTACTATTATTCAATCCCCAAAAACGTGATAGTTGTCAGTTGAAATGACTTTGAGACATAAGATTTAAAGCGCTGTATCTGATTTTTACAGTCTTAAAAAAATGCAAAAAAACAGAACTAGTTCATTTTAAACAGTTGCACACATGCATTCAAAGCATCCTTATTTTTCCCATGATAAGTTTATAAGCCCTTTTCAGAACTTTGTTGTGAAGTTTAGCTTTTTCAACTCTGCACTACGTAAATGCTCAAGATGTTGCATAATCGTTTAACCTGCCTAGGTGTGTGTCATCCATAGACTTCACATTACTCTGATGTCACGGTCTGAATGCAGCAGTAGGGTGTCAGGTTAGACATTTTATGTCATACTGTTGAATATTATAGCCAGTGGAACAACATTTCCATGGAAACAGGCAGGTGGAGATGCAAGCATTCTCACAGTTAGAACACCTGTGTCAGTACAATTACACAAGCAAATTGAAAAAAAACCCCAAAAAAACAAACAAACAAAAAACAGTCTTTTGTTTTAGCTGATTTTTATGGTTATAAAGCTTGAATATGGTTAGTGTGTACATGGAGCCAATTCCAAACAAATAATGATGTGGTTAAAAATGTGGATCATAAGCTTGGATATGTCTTTGATATTAGTAAATCTCCCATAGAGTTATACAGGCCCCTACCCTCCATGTGAAATTATGACACAATCTAATTCTAAATTGTGAAAGCAGTTTATTAAGCAGAAACAGAGGAGGGTGTTTGTCAAGAACAGAGGTGAAAATATATAGTTTGGGACTTAGGGAGGGATGATGTGTAAGACAATGGAGCGCGCCTGCCAAGATTTCTCAGTTTAAAGACAAATAGAGAACCAAGCTCTGCAGCAGTGTTCGCCGATGGGGGTATCAAAGGCTGAAAACACAAGTGAGAGAAAGGGACAATATACATAGGAAACAGGCTATTTTCTAAGCTCTGTACATGATCCTGCAGTGGAACAATCATATCCACTCTCTGGTAGAGAAAGGAACTTCTGTAATTGTGGATTTCTTTTGTCACTGCGTATTCTTACAGTCTGTGCAATTCTAGAAACTAAATAGACCCCCCCCCTCAGTGTTTTTACAGAGAGGGGCATTATAGCAGGTAATGGGTATAGGAAGATAGAGGATTTGTGGAGAGAGGGGGAGAGAGATGCTGACTTCATATACTACAGCTGTACATTAGGGCTGCAACTGTATCTTGTGTATTTATTGGTGAACATAAGACACTGTTTATTCTTTCAGCCAATGTTTCAGAGTCTGTAGATTCTAGACAACCTTACGATTATGATCTTTTTATAGTCATGATTAGTCGATCCATTGTTGCAGCTGTAGCCGACCAAGTGGAACATGAAATGAAGAGGCAAGATGGTCTTTTGGGGAGACCAGTCAAGTCCGTGTCCTCGTTTATTTTGAAGAGCCAAGAGAACCAGAACCATTTATAGGAGACAGGCGGGTTCTAGATGATGGAGCAAGCCTACATAAAAAATCCCTCAAAGAGCCCTATATGGATATGGTATAGGCAGGTTGGGAGATATTAAAAAATCAAATCATGATCTAATCCCGTGATATGCTATCTCGTGATTCAGTTCTTTTCTGTTTAAAGGGCCCATAGTACGCTATTTTCTGATTTATCATGTATGTCCTCATTAAAAACATACTCGTAGTTGTGTGTTGGGTAAAAAGGTAGCTGTTAACTTGAAAACTACCACTTCATGACATCACAAGGTGCAACAAACCATTTTGAGCTTTGGATTAACGTCTGAATCAAGCAAAACACATCTCTGGGTATGTTTTTAGGAGTTAAGAGCATTATGGCAGTCCTGTATTTTTGCAACATAGGACTTTTGCAGTATAGGACTAATGCCAGTATTAGATTTACAATTAGACAAACTTTATTGATCCACAAGGGAAATTATTTGGACACAGTAGCTGACACATCACAATATAATATAACAACAAAGTGAAAAAATATAAATGGTAATAATGAATTCTAAATAAGTAGCAAAAAGATAGCAAGCGACCGGTGTCAAAAAGACATAATTATATAAATGTATATGGACAAGTCAAAATAAATAAATGTAAAATCACAACTTTATACAAGAGGTAATAGGAAGACAGTGCAACAATGATATGATTATTAACAGGACATAGGGTTATCTGTTACATAAGGGTGAGTCGTTGTACTGTTGTATGGAGTGTGGTTTGAATGTAGTCCTGTATCTCTCACTGTTTGAGCGGAGCTGCAGGAGCCTGTTGGAGAATGAGCTTCTCTGTCCTTCTACAGTCTGGTGCAATGGGTGAGCAGGGGTGTCCATGATGGAGAGCAGTTTGTCCAGTGCTGTGGTGCTGTGTGCATTCGCAGCCATCTTTGTGTTTGTGTTAGGACCCTCGTGAAAAAGAAATGGATCCTCTCAATGTGCGGTCTTTAAATAAATAAATACAATCTGGAAGTTGCCAGGGGCTCTGGTATTATCATTCTGGTTGTAAGAAGTGGTTTACATAGAGCTGACGATCTCAGTAGCTATTAATAAGTTCTACACAGACTACAAAGCCATTTTCAAGGCATCCAAAGAAAGAGTGTATTGTTGATTTGTTGGTGCACATGAACATCAAATCAATCTATTTTATATATTCTTTTAGTGGGAGCCCTTTCCTCTAGTTATTTATTGAAATAAATAGAATTCCTGCTAGATCCTGGTGATGTAATTACTAATATATATGATTTCTTGGTGTAATCTTAATTCTTTCACTGCATTTCTCTCTTTTGTAATCTGATTTCGTATATCCCAGAATCCCCTGGAGTTTTCCTGCAGAGGGAGCAGGTAGGGAGGGCTCTATTAGAAACACTACAGGAAGAATATTTTTCATCATGATTGCAAAATGTATAGGCTATACTCTTTTCTTGTGCTATTTCATTTATTTTTTAATTATGGTGCTGTCATATAACATGGGCTAGAACCTTTTAAACTACAAATCACTATTAACAGTCATTAAATTAGTCATAAAATGAATGATTGATTAGTCACTATTAATCCAGTTGTTGCAGTCCTATATCACAACACTAACACAAATTCTTTCACTGCATCTTTTGCTCTTATAGGTCTGTCGACTTAGCGTTCAATACATGATAAATGGAACCATTATTTTTGGGGGTCAATATTTATCATTTTTACTTTTTGCTAGTAGTGAGAAACGTTTTGTTATTGTTTTGTTAGGGTCATCAGAAGTATCAAAAATCAGATACTAATAAATAATAAAACTAGTATCGAAACTAGATACTCGATTGAACAGTATTGATACCAAAAAATTACATGAACAGGACAGAAATCAACCTTTCATGAGTAGCTTTAGAATTATCTTGCTGTATCAGAACAAGTATAATACCACATACAAATGGACAACTGGGGATACACAGATACACAAACCACATGATAATATATAAGAAAGTATTATTATTTAATATTGAAAGTGACATTGTACTGTCTACAGAAAGAGTGTTTTAATTATAATTGTGGCACATTAGTCTATTCCTCCTTTGTAATGAAATGGAGTTGGAAAGTTTTGTATCGTGAGAACACAATATTCTGCACTACGATCAGATTTGAGCTTTTGGGGTGGAGGGCAATCCTACTAAGGGTATAATGGCATTCAGTATTATCTTTTATCAACATATTTTCTTCAGCAATATATTGTACTTCAAAATGTGTTATCGTTTTGTGTTATCGTGACAGGCTTACGCTCTTGTAATCTGATTTCTTATTACCCAGAATTCCCTGTTGTTTTCCTGGAGAGGGGGCAGGTACAGCTCGAGTAGAAACAGAGGATAAGGAGGAGCGATGTGCAGAGGATTTATGACATGTTACTGGCAATCACATTAAAATTCTCCAAGCCTCCCAGAGACAGATGCTCAGGGTACCACAGTTTATCACCTCGACATGCGATTGTGCTCACCTCCACAGCAGCTTTTACAATGTTAAATCATGGCCTGAATCATGGCATTTATAAGCAGATCATAAACGCGGTACAGGTGGCAGTGCCCTTGAAGAATGCTTTTGATGAGTTTTGCCGACTGTACTTGTTTTCTGCAGCGTTTGACCTTTCTATGTCTTTTCTGGTTGTTTTCTTTTCGCTCTATCATCAAGTGGTTCAGCTTTATTCGCACAGTGGCTTTCTTGTTCAGCTCCTTACGCTTTGGTCTTGAGTTCAAATCAAATATACATTAATGCCCAAAGGGAAATTTGTCCTGAGGAAGTGCTGAACAAATTGCAGCTGTATACAGTATATACAGTAGAAGAAAACCAACAAGGATATACATTACGGGGCTGACCTTGCCTGGCAAATCCAGAATAATATATCTCTCTGTATTTCTTACAGATTGATATCTGTATGGTCTCCACACCCTCTGTTTTGTCTTAATCCCATCCAAAAGTGATTGTCCAATCAGAATGTCTAATCAGTAACACATGTGCTATGAATGAGCTTATTGGTCACCTATTATTTACAAATTCCTATTCCTTTTTCCTTTTGTGCCCCCATATGACCAGACCATGTGTATCCCTGATCGGCTAATCCACATGTCAATCATGTACATTTAAAAACTGGGACTTATATCTTCATAAAGTATTGAGGAAGTGTGTATCCTTCCCAGGCAACGGCTAACCAATCTGATCACCTTTTCTCTGTTATGTATTATGTATCCATCCATCCATCCATTTTCGTCCGCTTATCCGGGGCCGGGTCGCGGGGGCAGTAGTCTAAGCAGGGACTCCCAGACTTCCTTCACCCCAGACACGTCCTCCAGCTCCTCCGGGGGGACCCCGAGGCGTTCCCAGGCCAGCCGAGAGACATAGTCCCTCCAGCGTGTCCTGGGTCTTCCCCGGGGCCTCCTCCCGGCGGGACATGCCCGGAACACCTCCCGAGGGAGGCGCCCAGGAGGCATCCGAAACAGATGCCCAAGCCACCTCAACTGGCTCCTCTCGACGTGGAGGAGCAGCGGCTCTACTCCTCCCGTGTGACTGAGCTCCTCACCCTATCTCTAAGGGAGCGCCCAGCCACCCTGCGGAGGAAACCCATTTCAAGCACTTGTATCCGCGATCTCGTCCTTTCGGTCACTACCCAGAGCTCATGACCATAATGGTATTATGTATCCATTGTGTTTTAATTGTAATACTGAACATATTCATGAGGTTCAGTTTCCTGTTTATAGGTACCATTTTGAGTACTTTTACTATTCACAAGTTAAAAATGTGTTGTGCGTGAGTGATGGTGATGGTGCAGATTGGCAACTGCGCTTCCGTCAGTCTGCCCCAGGGCAGGAATTGTAGCTTAGCACCACCACCGGGTATGGAGTGAATGAATAATTCTCTGTAAAGTGTCTTTATGACATATGTCTGTGAAAAGGGCTATATAAATGAAAACTTACTTACTTACCCCCATTTCACAGTTGCTACTGACTGCTATTAAAATCAGGCAAATCACTTAGCAAAAAAAAAGTCAAATCTGACCATTTGAAGGTGTACTCTGTAGCTTTTCTTATTAAAGGTATATCACCCGCTTGTCTCCATGGAGATGTTGTCACCTGGAATGTATGGCATTATACTTATTTAACTCTGTAACAAAAAACAGGTGATGTTACTAATCAAGGTACAGGTCAGATCTGGAATATTTCTTTTCTGGCAATGAAAACTCTAAGCAATAACATTTCCACAGAAACAAGCAGATGGCTGACCTCTCCTCTCAAAAGTGACACAGTGCACCTTTAAGTGAAAATGATGCAAAAATCCTCTAAACAAATGAATCCATAAGCTTCCTTGAAAGGAATGGACAAAGCGATCCATATTGGTTTTACATCAGTGGCTCCGTACCTCCTCCCATCAGAAACAATATGAAGACTTACCACTTTTATTTCTATTACAACAACCCCACCATGTATTTCCTCTTGTATACCTGCAGCTTTACTAGTGCTAGATCCCTACATTTCCCCACAACAAACAGCTGAGAAAGAAATCCAATTTTGTTGCTAAGTGTGCTGTGCAGAAGATGTGACATTTCATCCCTTTGGGGACTAGTTTTCATGGAGGCTAAGGCTTTTACAGAGCCAATGGGCAAATAGCCTGCTTCCCTTTCTTTGTGTGCGGAGAGAAGCAGAGCAGATCAATAAATAACGTTGAATTCATCAGGTAAAGTTGTGATCAATGGAGCCAGAGACACACACGGACACGCATACTGAAGCACCCACATCGATTCTGCTCTTTAATCTGTTTCGCTGAGTTAATTTAATTATTCATCGAGCAGCTGCGATGGAGTCAGTGGAGTCAGGGTTGCGACAGCCTCTGTGAGATAGATATTAACTGTAATGATGCCACTTAATGAGAAAAGTCCTGTTAAGACTTTCTCCGCTTTGTGTTTTCTGTGAAGACCCTCAGGCTCTGTTCATGTGTGACCTGACGCAATATCATGTACAACACACTGACTCAATATAACTGAAGTTTAGTGCTCACTGACTGGCTTTATAAAATTTAAGTTGAAAATACTGAAAGTTATCTTAGAAGTACATGCACAATGTTTCACTTGCTGCTGCTTTATTTTGATAGAAAACACATTTTTGTACTAACAATGTGTTTGAGTAATTGGCTTCGCTCTGCAGCCAGAGGCGCTGCCTTCAGAGGTTTAGAGTCAAAGTAAAGCACGGTCTCTTATGTTGCTTTCTGCTCAGGGCCTGTCTCATTCACTTAGTGCATGTGTGAGCACTAAAATGTGTCTGTCATTTCAGTGCTGCACACCCGTTTGCATGATATGTTTACTCTTCCAGGTGTTCACTCAGTCCTTCACAGCCTCCTATGCCATCTACAATGTGGCGTCTGGGTAGGTAGAATGAGGAATGCTACTGCATGGATGCACTGGGCATGAGACCCATGGACTGTAGACCTGACCCCAGCATCTGAGCATCATGGCGTCAGACATGCATCTCTCATCCGTCTGCTTTGCAGGTCCCACAATAAGGTCTGAAACAGAAGTTAAGTCTTTGCTTGACATCCATGTTCCCCATAGACTCAGTGAAATACTGCTGGAGGAAGATTTTTCTCAATATTTTTAAACCTGGTTTAACGTTTTCAGTAGGACCTGCAGTATTGATCATTGCCTGTAAATGCCTTGAAGGAAAGCGCTTGCCTGTTGAAGACTATAATCTTCTATATAAAAGTGTTGCATGAACCAGCCGTTGTTCTTTAAATGTTGCATCTACACTTCTATACTGGTATTGACCTGGTCCTCTGTTCTCACCTCTGTTATTGTGTGTTTTAGAGAGCTGCAGGATCTGAGGGAGAAGGCCATGCTGCAGTACGCCTCCTGGGGACCACAGGGAAACCAGCTAGTAAACCTCTTTCTCACTTTAAACTCATTTAATTTATGAACAAGATCCTATTTACGCTCTGCATGTTTGAGCGAATTGGAAACAGTTCATTTTGACATTTTCTTAATGACAACATCATTACCTGTCATCATGAACTGGATCTGAACTCAGACCTGATAGTCTTCTGTAATGACTGTTTAACATGAGCTATCATTTATCTGAACCTCCCTGTGCTGTTATTAGCCCCTAGCCCCTGAACATTTAGTGACTGGTGAAATATAAATTGGCTCACTTAGATTCATTCACACTTGAATACCAGAACGGTGTCTGTTGTGATTGATTCTATTAAAAGCCCTGCAAATTATTTCAAACCATGAGTCAGGAACATGTTTTAGTTTGAACTTTTACTCCCAACCACTTAGACCTTTCTGCCACTGTGCACCTGTCTAGGATAGTGTTATGCACTTGTTTCCTTATAGTTCTCCAATCTCTGTTTTACTACGGTACTTGCTTTTTGTGACTTTTGAAAATGCTCCATGACAGACAATCAAGTGTCTGGGATAGTGTCAGTAACAATGTGCTGGATTGGAAAAGGTGACCCGTTTAGTACTTTTGTATTAGTTATTATTCAAGAAAGTCAAATTTTCTTGGTTATTTTACAGCTTTTACTATACAGTGCATGATGTAAAGAGCATTAATCTATAATACATTAAAATCAGGTACAGACCCTTTAATTGTGAATGAAACCAATAATAACCATAAGCACTGTTGTAAAATAATTATCACAACTGTAGAGGCAACAATCTCTGATTTTCTATATTTTTCCAATCAAGATTGAGTTCACACTGCACATTCTAATTGTTTTTGGAGCTCTAAATAGGGTTATTAACACCAAGGACACATAATTGGAGACACCTTCTGTTGTTTGCAGAGGAGATTATATCACAAAAAGCAGCCCTTGAGATTTGCTAATTGCTCCATTAAAATTGCAATTTGGATTTCAATCCAATTGCAATTAACCTTGCAGCCCTAATATAAATAACTTTTTTTAAGTAGCACAAATTCTTTGAGGTAAAAAAATATAAAAGGTCTCATGATGATAACATTTTACACAGTTTTGTTTTAAAGGTGCGCTCTGTAACTTTTCTGATGGAGGGTCTACCAAATGGTTTATTATTTTGCCTGGAATGTTCCACTGTACGCTATATATTTTCTTCCACTTATTCTATTGCAAATGAGCGTGCCTCTCCATCTTACCTATAACTTGGCCAGGTGATTTTCCCTGCGCATCTCCATGTCAATACTTTAATGCCATACTGTGGAGCTTTATGGGCAAGGCAATAACATTTTCATGGAGTCAAGCAGGTGGCAGACCTTCCATGTTTTACTGATCTTCCTACAATAAATTTGACACAGTGACATCCATATTGGCAGAAGAGAGATGTACTGACTCTAACTTTAGTGAGTTGGCCACTGATTCATCCACACTTGGAGTCCAGCCCGTGTTCACAGAAGCAGCCAATGGGAGCCTTTAATTTTCCCATGTTTGATAATGGATTTACCCCTGTCTGTGTCTGTGCCAGGCCTATGTGTTTGAGGGCGATATCTACTACAAACAGAGTGTCACTGCCAGAGCCCTGCGCCTCACCACCACAGAGCCAGAGGAGCACGTGGTCAACGGCCTCTCAGACTGGACCTATGAGGGTAAGAGCAAAACCAGCTAATTTATATAGACACATGGAAAATAATGAAGATTTAATCAGGTTAAAGCTACCACCTTTAACAGTAGATGGCAGACGTGAACCCTGTTCCCGTCTCCTCACCTGGCCTTTGTTCAGGCTCCCTTGTGCTCTCTGGTCTTCTATCAGGCCAAAGATGGCACACTACCAGACAGCAGTAACACAGATAGCATCAAGTAGTGTAATATGGTGTAATGTGAGAATACAACAAGGTCTGGTCAATCCATGTAACTGGAAATGATAGCTTTAAAGAAGACTTATTGTGCTTGTGTCTGCTATAAATTTATAATCTATGACACCCATGGATCATTATCATTAGAGCTGACAAGTCACCCAGGAAGTGTCCAATGGGAGCTAATGTTGTCATAAACGTAAATGCCATGAACAAGAAGGCTTGAAGTTATTGGGATCTCCGATGGATAGCTGCAGATCAAACTAGCTAGCAATAGATTTTTTTTCATTTGTTCCAAAATTACTATGCAAAGCTGCTGAATCACGTGCGTATCATTGATTATGTAAATAAAATTGTAGAACGCTGTGGCTGTGAAAATAGGGATTGATCGGCAAAATGGTATCTGGCGATTAAAGATTGGTCAAACATGAACAAATGACTCCAAATCCAACTTCGGGTTTTAGTCACCTGAAGTGTGTGGAGAAACAACTTGCGTTTTAGTTATGTTTGAGAGAACAGGGTGCAGAGAAAATGGGAAAATGGGAGCTTTGCTGAGAGCTTAAAGGAAATAGAAGAATCTAAATTTAACCGGGACAAATTGTTTCTTTTAGTGTTATTACAAAGTTGCGGGATAATACATAACAATACTTATGACTCATACTCAAACTTACATAAAATGTATGACTAAGTTTTATTTGTTATTGCCGTGTTTACATTTTCTCCGCTTTCTTATCTTTGAATCACTAAATTTAATAAAAGTTTTTTTTCATTGATCCCACAATCTTACACTGTGACTGAACCGCAATCTCCTACATTTACCTCTCAGTAGTATGGTCACCCCTAAAGCCTTTCATATAAACGCACTGCCTCTGTCCTTCATTCTGCCTTTTCAGTTGTGCCCATCCTATCTCCACCACAGCAGCAGATTCATCAGCCTCCTTAGCCTCTCCGTCTCCTTCTCTTCTCCACCACCACCAATGTGTAAGCTCAAGGGAGGAAACAATTTATTTTACAAGTCATACTCTCTCCCTCTAGCATTTGCAGAGATCTCTCTATCTGCATTTTTCATTCATAAAACTGTCCAACATATACCAAGTGATGTCATGTGATGTGATCTTATCCAGTTTAATATAACTGCAAGAACTAAAATTAATTATTTTGAGAATTTTAGTAGCAAAAATAAGTGATTTTAATCCAATCTATACTAAAATATTAATTTTAAGTATTTTAACTGGCTGTTAAATTTTAAATGTACCCAGGAGAATTGACATGAATACAGAAATATGAACTGACAAACAAATTTGTGCCGTTCTAAACTACGGGGTTAGCAGTTTTTATGCAGAATAAGACGGTAAAGTGTTGTTTGTGGAGGAAATGATGGTACTTCAAATGTGCTCTACTGTACTTGACTCTAATGTCTCTACTTCTTGAAATATGCGTGATATGTTGTGTCTTTCTCAAACAGAGGAGATTCTTCTGACATACGCTGCCCACTGGTGGTCTGAAGACGGTGCTCGGCTGGCCTATCTCACCATCAACAACTCTGCCACTCCTGCCATGGAAATACCACACTTTTTAGGCAGTCTTTACCCGTCCAACATCTTTTTCCCTTACCCAAAGGTAGAGACTGATTTGAAAAGATTTGTTTCTGACATGGGATGGTACTTCATATCTTTTTGCTTCACTTTTGCTGACAGGCTGGTTCGAACATCCCATCTGTGAGTCTGTTTGTAGTCAATCTATACGGTCCAGCTCATACCCTGGAGATGTTAGCGCCGGACTCATTCAAATCCAGGTAGCCGACTTCGGGAAAATCTACACTGCAAAAAGATGAATATTTGCTAGAATTAAAATTGCTTACATTCACAATTTTTGTCTTGATTTGAGCTGTTAAAGTAAGTGGTCAAATGGTTGCCAGCTGGTCTACTACTTAAAAGACTTGTACCTGATTTTGAACCATGAGTCTGGAACATGTTTTAGTTTGAACTTTGAGCCTTAGTCCTTTCTGGTGCTGTGCCCCATATTGCACCATAATACAGAAACAACTGTCTGGGATAGTGTCGTGTGATTCTTTGCAGACAGCTCTCCAATCTCAGCTCTAATTTTTTTTTATCACTTTTGATAATGCACCATGACAGAGAATGAAGTATCTCCCATTGTGCAAGTTGTTTCCCAGGAGTTGTATGAAAAGTAATGTAACTCTGACCTGTTGGTAGCTTCTGTATTAGATGCTACATTACAAAATGCTCTGTAAAATGCATAGAATATTTATTAGTGTCTCAATTAATTTCTTATTTAGCTGCTTTTACTATATAATCCATGATGTAAATAGCGTATCTTTGTCTAGAACATATTAAAATCAGGTACAGGCTCTTTTAATCTTATAATATTCTGAATTTGTGCTGTCATTTTGACTTGATTTTTTGCAATGAATTCTACACTTTTAGACTCATGATGTTCAATGCAATCAGACACATGTCTAATCCTCATCTCTTGCATCAACTGCCAGAGTTATACTGCAAGACTATACATACTAAAACCAGTATCAAAACTAGATACGCAATTGAACAACTATCAATAATGAAACAATCCCATATATAGGATAAATTTTCCTGAATAGTTGTTGTCAGTCTACTTCATCTATACTAGAACTAGTATTAAAAACTATTATTTTGTTTGGAAAATTACAGTACAAAATATTGAGCCTTTTCTTTAATATCAAACTTTGAAATTTGAGGTATGTAACATCGCTACTCTCTGCTTTGTTTTTTCAGGGACAGTTACATCTCCATGGTGACGTGGATCAGCAGCACACGTCTGGCCGTTCGTTGGTTAAACCGAGCTCAGAACCAGTCAGTGCTGTGTGTGTGTGAGGCCACCACTGGAGCCTGCTCAGAGGTGAAATACTGACATATGTGGCTTATAATATTCAACCTGGTTTGGACATGGTTAGGTCCATGGCGTGGGGGTCTGCTTCTGCTTGCTGAAATGTTTTATAGTGCACCTTTAACTTGGACTAGACTCAATCACTAAAGAATAAAAAGGACCAAACAAATTCTAAATCTGAACTAAACATAACTGTAAACGCACCCTGAAGAGAGACCTTGTTAATCCTGGTTCGGTTAAAGCTGATTTTAACATTTTAGGGCGCAGTCACACTTCTGTTTATAGTTCAGTTTATATCAAATTTGGGACTAAACTCAGAATTAAATCTGGTGTAGACCACTACTAGAACTTGACCAAAAGAGGTCTTCACCAGGACTAAGCTTAGCTCAAACCAGGAGCAAACCAGGACTAGTGTGAACACACCTTTAATCCTGGCCTAGACCTTGTTATATTTACATTGTCATAACGTAGTCCTGGTTTGTTGTGGTTTAATCCTCAATAAGACTTGCCTTAATCTCTTTTAGATCTGGTTTACCGTAATTCATTGTGTTTCCAGTAAACAGACAAATACTGAGACCCCAACCTCTGAGACCTCCCTGGACAAGTCTAATCCCAGTTAAATTTGTAAAGGCGTTTTGGGAAATCTGCTCTATTTATTCTGTATTGTAAATTGAGATTGATTTTCTACACTGTATCTCACAAGCATGAAAGAGCTCTTCTCCTCGTCTCCTCTCCTCCCAAAGGTTTTCTAAATCTCACCGATACTGGATAAATCAATTTTGATGTATCACTTGGCAAACCATTTTCTGCGTGTATCTAATTAATTGCCCTCTTGCACAAATTGATTATTCACCATGTATTTGTCAATGAGTTCTGTGCCCATCTAACATTCATTCAACATGGGTATGAGATGAGCGACAGTAATGTGTAAAGTAAGAGACTATAAACATAATACTAAATGTCACTGAAAGAATAGAAAACATGTTTTACTTACTTTACTTTTCCCATGTATTTGAGCAAAATCTGTCTTTCCCCAGCACAGATATATTGTATAAGAAACTCTTAGTGTCAAAATATGTCTGCTGCATGCTGTCAGCATATAATTATTTGGAATTTTATTGTGCAGTAATCAGGAAGTGTGTGTTAGGATGCTGGTGGCTTAATTTTGAGAACAAAGCTAACATTTATTTTACAGACCAGAGTAGCAAAAATCTACATGGAAAGTTGTGAAAAGTGCTTAAAACTCATTATGTTGAACAAATAGGATGCCCAGAATGCACGGACTTGTGCAAACTGTTTAAAATGAACTAGTTCTGTTTTTTAAGTTACTTTAATACCAATTAAATCAGCAAAGTACAAGAGACTTTTCTATGGTAGTTAGGTGATCACTTGAAATTATGTTTTTCTTGAAAGTGTGTTTTTTTTTTTTTTTTAAAAAAAAAAAAAAAGAACAAAAAGCAGCTTCTTGCCATTTAAATCATAGCTTGGGTCACAAACTTTCTTATATCTTCAAATCTGCATTTCAGTATGGGAAATAGACAAGAATAATTTCCTTAAATGTTAAAATCTTTACTGACACATTTCAAAATGCCCTCTCTACTGAGTGTTTGCTGAAGTAAAAAACATTAAGTGAAATATATTTTATACCATATTGCAAGTTATGATTGATTTTCTTAAACCTTTAAATCTCCTGGGCTTATATTTAAGGCCATATGTTGCGTGAGACGAATTTTCAGTTATATATCCCAGGATTTGTTCCACATTTTAAAAGTAGAGCATTTTCTTTTTCTTAGTTCCAGTTATCTGTTGAGGCTGTTTTGAATAATTAATAAGAGAGAAAAGCTTTGTTTACACAGTTCTGCAGATGCTGTGTTGAATTCAGTGCTCGACTAATGTTTATTCTATCTCTCAACAGAAACACAAAATGACTATGGATATAATGCAAAACCAACGGCAGGTATGTGTTCATATGTTACTAAAACTAGGCCTGATACTTTGCATCTGATGTGACAAGCATTCTCTCTAAAGTACTCTGTTACTTTAGTTTCATTTGCACTTTGTTTTAATGCAGTCTGGCTATAAAGAACTGACTTGCATGGAACTACAACAGATGCACAGATTTGTACAGTTCACATTATATTCAAAAGCGAGCACACATTAACAGTTTTTCATTTAGGCACTCTCACTTTTTACTATTGAAAATCAAACACCTAAACAGGACCATGAATGCTCATGTTGACCACAGGCTCCTGAAAAACTGTTGTTTAAATCCATTTTGTATTTTACCTTAAGTTTTCAAACAGTTTAAAACCTTTCAGACTGTGTTTGCTAATGTGTGTATTTTGTTACCATGGTAACTGCTGAACATTCCTCCATAGACACACATACAATACCCCGTAGACTAATTTTCTTGTTTGAAGATAGTTTGTCTTCTTATTTAAGAAGATATCTGCTTGAGGATTTAAGAAATTTGCATATTCCCAGTGCAGTTCTTTTTAAACCACCAGCAATTACAACATATTGCACACATAATAAGTAAATAAATCTACTAGGGTTGTTGGCCATTTTTTTATTATTCAACCTTATTATCCTATTAGGATTTTAAGGATTTATATGCACAACAGCAAAAAGGAGAAAGCATAGAGTGAGCATGCCACACCCCCTTTTATCCTATTGATCAATGCACAGGGTATGTTTTTGATCAAACAGAATTTCTTTAATCAACCAGAACCCTAAAATCTACACTAGTTGAAACTAGCCTGTCACAATAATTACTATATTGGCTTATAATTCAATATATGAAAGATGGAACAATAGTTTTTGGAGGTCAACATTTATTCCACTAGTGTGGAACTTTTTTTTTCTGTACTATGATTTAGGGGGTTAAATAAATTAATTCTATTACTTTTATTACTCATTGTCACTTGTCTTTAATTTCATCAGCAATATATAGCACTTCAAAATTTGTTTTTGTGACAGACTTCGTTGAAACTACTCAAATCATGATGCACTGGTTTCAACTTTTGTTCCTAGTTGTAGTGTTTAGTAATTGGCAGCGTTGCAGTTTCTGGTGTTTTGATGTTTGATGTCGCTCTTTCTCTGTCTCTGGCTGCAGGATTTGCCATTGTTCTCCTCAGAGGGCCCTGTGTTTTATACCATCCTTCCAGCCAAACAAGGAGCCAGCGGGGAGTTTCATCACATCGCCAATCTCTCTGCTCAGGTCAGAGTGAAAAAGGAATTGGATTAGCATAATTTCTGGGAAAATGTGAAAAATGTCTTGCCAGAATACGTTGGAAAAATATCTTTAGCATGGGGAAAGATCCTCACAAAGTCCTTAAAATCAAGAAGGAATATTTTGTCTGAATCCCATCGAAGTTTAGCTCGAAGGTGTACTGTGTAAATTTTCTGTTCAGGGATCTGTGACCTGCTTATCTCCATGGAGATGTTATTGCTTTGTCTGAAATGTTCCACAGTATGGCTTTCAACGTAGTTATCTATCACATAGATCACATCTATTTTTTGATTTATCAAAATTCCTCAAAATTGTGAATAACAAGAAACTTAATCCTCTTTAAAGGCCTATAGTGTTTAAATCCATGTTATACTGTTCCCTCATCACAAAAATACCTGAAGAGGTTTTATATGTCATCCATACCTGTTTGAGTAATCTTGTGATCTTTCCTGGTCCAGGCCCTGTTCATAGCCTCCTATGGCAGTCCAGTTCTGTGCTATGCACAATGCTCAGCCCACAAGCCCATGTCATTCATACTCACGCACAGCATTTTTTCACAAGTGTATAAAAGCATGATACAAAACAATACCCTTGACAAACCTGATGCAATGAGCAATAGTTTCATTAGTGGAATGCACGCTAGTTAGTGATAATAATGTGATAGCACTCTAAAGAGGGAGTGACTTTGCACGGGGAGCAAAGGGAGGGGGACTCACAGCTTCAAAAACAACATGAAACTTAAAAATGAAAAATGTTAATATGTTGTTTTCAGCAAATATAGCATTTTCAAAGCATTAAAAGGTAATGGTGATCTAAATATGTTATGAGATACTTCATTGAAATTGTTCCCCTCTTTAATTTGGGAACCAATAAAATAAAAGTAAAATTGTATTCATGCTGATTTTGGTGTGTGGTTGAACTGAATGCTCTGAATGAGGATAGGGCATATCAAACAAAATACAAATAACATAATATTGATACTGGAAAATTAGCAGGGTTCTGTCCAATTCCAAGAGAGGGACTTCATCACATCACATTAAAGTACTTTTATTAATCTGAGCTAAATTATCCCACTTATGCAGCAATACCATATTTGCATATTGCATATTTGTCTTTTTTACAGAATTGGCATAAAAACGCAAGTGTATTCAACATCTTATTAATAATAAAAAGAGAGGCTGCTTAAACATTCTCTTTGGATAACTTCAAATTAAAAATAAATAAAAGCATCCTGCATCTCCTATTGTCACTGTTTATTAATCAGGCTCCTGGTATTGTTGAAATATATTGTTTTATTTTTTGTCACTCTTCTATGTGTGAATTCAAGGTGCACTATGTAAGTTTTCTGATGAGCTGCCTGCCACCCATTTTTCTGTTATTTATTTATTTGACTGTTTCACAGAATGGCAGCAACTGTGTCTGCCTTGCATTTATTTAATTACAGTCATTAAAAGTCGATAAAATTGAAAATAAAATTGACTGCATTGTTATTGTGAACTGACTTGCCTCTTCACAGATCTTAACCATAACTAAGCCTGGTGGCGCCATGTCTTCATCAAGACAGATACATTTAATGCCACTGTGGAACATTCCAGGCACAGCATTAGAGGATGGGAGACACTCCAGCAAAAAAAAAAAGCATTTCAAAATGCACTAATTGCAGTTAATAATAGATTTTTTTCAGTATCACATTACATAAATTTGTATTGTATTTGTCATTTGTATTGTTTTCTTGTGATTTCAAAATATTTGTATATATTTATTTTTTTCAATGCTTTTTCCATCAGATTTTTTAATTCATTTTATTTATTTATATTAAATTCATTATTATTTATCAGAACAGTGTACAATTACATTAAGCATAAGAGCAGAGATCCTTGAACCAGACAGTACCTTGACATTCCATCTGTAGGTCTTGGGGGGAGGGGTAATCGTGTAATATATACAGTAATACTTTCAACTCTTGCATCATTATCATCATCAAAATTTTGGCTAATCCCAGAACTAAACTTGGACTAGACAAGAACTAAAACTGAGTCTACATCAGGACTAAACCAGGATCAAACACAACCTAAGATTACTTTTTTTTTTCACATTTCCCCTGCCCTGGTTACTATGCTGTTTGCTGTCCTCTCACACACACTTTCCATATTACTATTTTTATTCAGGGCCTGTCTTGACTCTCATCTTTCTTCTCTATGTTACTCAGCCTGTCACCCCGACTGTACCACCGAGATTTCTGACATCGGGGAACTGGGATGTCACCTCCCTGTGCGCTTTGGACGAGAAGGCTGCAAAAATGTATGTGAAAGACCAGTCACCCTCCATTTCACAAAAACTGCATCCAAACTGCATTGGACAAGCGAGTAGAAAACTGAATATAGTGGTGGCTAGCATTTAAAAGCATAATTTTAAAACCAAAAACCTGTTAGATGCAAAAGATTATGTAAAGTTAAAACTATGTATGCAAAAGTATGCAAGACCAGTCACGCTCCTGCTCCATGAACCACTTCTTACCAAAATTGGACAAGCGAGTGTGGAAAGCTTAATGCAGTGCAGCTACCATTAAAACGGGCTGTATTACGCTGTTTTTTGCTCTAGATAGACAGATGCTTAATCGACCCCAAAGGAAATTCAGATGATTTGATGTTGTTTCTCCTTAAAAACTTACCAAGAGTTTTGTTTTGTTTCATTCACACATGTTTAACACATAACACACATTTGTACACTGAGTTCTTCTCACAAACTGAAAACACTCCACCTTGCGATGTCATGTGATAATACAAGAAGTGCTCCACTGTGTTTTTAAACTCCATACACCTTCATTAGAATCATTTGGATTATTTCAGAAATAGCTGATCAGGTAGCTGTTAACTTGTAAACTGCCACTACATTTGGTTTATTAAGTGAATGGCATGGCATTTTGTATATGACATTACAATCCCATGCCAGTTATGTCATAAAACATATACGTGAAACAGGGAAAATTTTCAGCATATTCAAAAAAGAACACAAAGCAGAATGTGAGACGGAATTAATAGGGGCAAGTACAAGAGTGACACAGAAAAAACCCTCTGGTTCGAGGTGCCAAATGAGGAATCTAACGAGGAGATTTACATCTGGCAACTCACCTCAAGAATTAACTCATGATGAGGAGACCCAAGAAGAGTCTTAAGACTTATAAGCAGCATAAAGATATAAAAAAATTAAGAAAAAAAGATGGAGTGTATGTTTTGGTTTTACCCAGATCTTAAGTAACTGCTACTAAATACTAAATCAAAAATTTTTTGTTACTACACTGTATATATGGTGTTTACTTTCATAGTCCTTTTTTTTTTGGCAACTTTAGTGAAACTTTAGTGTAAATTTGCACTTTTGTGTCCAAGAACAGCCAAAAACTGAGTGTGAGCTACATCCTGTGGCCACTGTGATTTCAAGTACTATGTGACATCACACAGCACTGCCTTGATTACAGCCAGGTGTTTAGATTCAACAAAGTTTTAAGTGTGGATACACATTAGACTTGTTCCTTATACCTCTAGACTTTCCTGCTCACATTCTGCTTTCTGTTCTATTTTGCGTGCTGAAAGCTCTTCCTGTTTCATCTATATGACATCGCAAGAGGGAAGCATTTTAAACTTTGGAGATGTATATAAACTAAGGGTTACTCAACCATGTGTGAATGACGCAAAACACAATAGGTTATGTTTCTCTCTATAGTATATAAGGTTAATGTGAAAGCAAAATCCACAAAGGAAAGTATATGGTTAAAATAGCTCAGTTGCAAAAAATTAAGGTTTAGAATAACACAACAACATGCTAGACCTGTCAGTCTCTAGCACCATCAACTCAAAAACTACACCCAAGATTGGACAAGCGGGTGCAGAATGCAGTGCACTGTATGCACGTTTAAAAGTTGTAATTTTAAAAAGCAAAATCCACTTTCAGATGTACCTGTTAGACGCAAAAGATTATGGTTAAGGTTTGAAGAAAGTTATTCTAAAGCTAGATCCACAAAGGAAAGTATTCATGGTCACAATAGCTCAGTTGCTCTATAAAAAATACAGTTTAGAATATAAAAAAAAATAAAATAGTATGGATAAAAACAGCTCTTTAAGGGTATATAAGATTTCTGTATTAGGGGAGCAACAGTGAAGGTCTCATTTAAGGTGTTGGCAATTATATGGTTTGTTTTTAAGTTAAAAGCCACATGTTGAAAGCAAATAAGTGCAGATTGCCCAAGGCAGCTGTAGTTACAATAGTAGTTTGCCACCATCAAGTGTGGAGTGAATGAATAATGAACTGCAAAGCACTTTATCTTGAAAGGAGTGCTATAAATCCAATGCATTATAACAATTTTCTTAATTAGAACTTAAAAATCTACTCAAGTGACTGTAAAGCACCAACAGGGCCAGTGGTTGGAAAGTGGCTTAATGAACTGATTACTGTCATACACTTGGAAAAACTGCGCTTTTTGAGTGAGACGTGAACCCTTATTGATTAAGTTGAAATCTGTATTTAACCATGGTCAAACATTAAACAGCAAAACAGAGATAAGGTCTTCAAAGGGTCTCTAGTGAGTCAGAATAAAGGATGAAAACAGTCATGTCCACTAATACTAATAAAGGTTTTGTTTTATATCTTTAATTTCCCCTCTTTTGCTGTAAACCTTTGATAAAATAAATGGACTCAGATCTGCACCACTACAGCCCACTATTTTTAGATCAGTTATCAAATCCCAATGCTCTACCCATGCTTCCTTACCATATTAATTAAACAGTTATTGTCATCTAATTATAAAAATCAATTCCTGCCATAGGACCATACCCAAGCAGCAAATCACTCCTCAGTCCATTAAAATGCTGAAATATGTAAAACTGTTCCTTTCTTCCTTATAAATAATTCATGCTTTGGATAATTACGGTGAACTCTCAACACCCCGAGGTATTGCCATGTTGACTAACTTGTTGTGTATCTGTTTTTCAGTTATTTTCTGAGCACAGAGGAGTCCCGGCAGAGTAGACATCTGTACAGGTAAACATTTAGCTGTCAGCTTGTTTTTCATGTGTCAAAACCAAAACAAGAGACATCAGACAGTGTAGGTATAATACTTTGTCTCTCTTTTTTTAGTCCTTCATTCTCTCCCTCATTCCTATCCATATCCATATCTCACTCTATTCTTACCTTTATTTCTCACTCTATCATTCTCTCTATCATCTCTCTTTCTTTATTTCCCTCCTACTCACCTCTGTCCTTCTACCCCGCCTCTCTCTCGCCATCCTTCCCATCATCTCACTACTCTTCTTGCCCACCCTAGCTGTACCCCTCCCTCTCTCTGTCTTTCTCTCCCTCTGTCCGCTCTCTATTTTGTTTCACTTGTCAATCACTTGTCAGTCTCTTGCTCTGCATCCTTGCCTCCCTCCTTCCCTCTCTCTCATCTATCTTTTTCAGTCTTGTTCCACCCTTACCCCTCTCTCATTCTTTTCCTGTCTTTCTCTCCACCCCTCTCTTTTGCTCTGTCACTCACTCTCTCTGTCCCTTCTCCCTCTCTCCCCTCGTTTTCTCTCATCTCTCCTGCTCCCTCTCCTTCTTCTGCCCCCTGTTTCTCTCTATCCCTCACTCTGCTTTCTTTTTCCTTCTGTCTCTCACTCTATCCTTATCCCTGTCTTCCTCTCTATATTCCCTCGCTTTTGAACTCTCCCTCTCCTCCCTCTCTTACATTTCTCTGTTCCTCTTCCCTCACTCTGACCTCTCCTTCTGTCTCTCTCTCCTTCCTCCCTCTCCTTATACTTCCCTTCCTCTCTTGCTCTGTTTCTTTACCCCCTCCCTTGCTCTCCATCGCTCCCTGTCTTTCTATTCCTCCTTTACTTTCTCCCTTTCTCCATCTCTCGCCCTCTCTGTCTCTTTTCCTCTATCATTTTTTTCTTCCTATCCTCTTTCTTATTCTACCCTTTCACCCGTCCCTCTCTCTCTCTTTCTACCCTTCCATTACCTCTGTGTCTTTCTCTCCCCTATTTTCCTCTCTCTCCCGCGTGCCCTTTCTTCTCCTCTCCATATCTTGCTCTATCCTTCCCTTTCTTTCTTTCTTTCTCTCTCTCTCTCTCTCTCTCTCTCTTCCTCTATCCTTCCCTCTCATTCCCACCTCTATCCTTCTATCCATCCCCCTCTCTCTCCATCCTTCCCGTCATCTCATTATCCTTCTTTTCCACCTTAGCTGCACCCCTCTCTCTCTCTTTCTTTCTTCTCCCCCTCTTTCTCTCATACTCTTTGTGGTCTAAACTAAAGCTGAGCGCACATTAATGTAGTCATTTGTTTTCCACTGCGTTCCATACGCTTCCAGCTAAATTCCTAATTGACACATTTATAACAGAAAATGCTATGCCAGTGTGGTCAGGAAAACCTAATGTCTTTTACGTAATATACTCACTTGTCTTCTCCTGACACAGTCTCCAATTCATTCTTACATTTATTCACACATTGTCAATATGGGACTTAATATTGTTAGAAGAATCCTCATCTTTGCCCTCTGGTTAATTTGTAATGTTATAAAAAGCATTACATTTTTATAACACAGCAATCTATCTACTGGCCTAATGTCTAAGCATATGAAAATATATTTACTCCAAATAACAACCATGTACTGTAGATTATTTAAATCTTTAGATAATGATAAATAAAGATGAAACCACATAAAATCCCATTGTAAAGCTGGGTCATGGCTAGCTCACTGTAGTTATTCGTTTATTCACAATTATAGAAGATATGTTCACTGTATTACCGCAGCCTTAGATCCTCAGGAGGGTCCCTGTTAACTGTTTCAAAGTTGACGAAGGATGGACGAAGGGTGATCAAGCCTTTTCAGTCCAATCACCTTGGCTTTGTATTAACCTGTCTGAGGAAATAAAGCTATATATAAGGGTATCATCTTTTAAATCACTTCTTAAAATCCTGCTTTTAAAACATGTCTTCCAAATCTAATTTCAATCGCAACATTTTTCAGAAAATTTGCCATTAGATTTTTTTCCATATTTCAAAAATTTGTTACATTTAGGTCTATGCAGATCTAACACTTTAGCTGCCATATGTTCACAGATGAAATGAATTGTTTTGTATGTCTATGGAAAGCATTATTGTCAAATCAATACTAACTTAATGTTGTAAGTAAATGGACAAATAAATAGTTTGCTGTTTGTCTTACTATGACAATGCTTTTAAACAATACACTAAACACTGCATTTAAGACCACAAACTAGCCATTTAATTTTGCATGGGTTCACAGATAAATATAGTTATGTTTTTTGCTCTTGCTTTATCACAGAATTGTCTTATTGTTACTTCCCTGACAAGCAATTATAACTGCTTGTATGTTATTTTTAGTGTGGAGTTGGACGGCGTGTTTCAGAGACAGTGCATCACGTGTAAACTGATCGATGGATGTCAGTTCTTCAAAGCTGTGTTCAGTCCAAACAACACTCACTTCATCCTCTACTGCCTCGGTAAGTGATTAAAAATAAAGAATATTGATCTATATATTAAAGTAAGATTTTATTTGAAATTTACCTGTGAACTATAAACTGTGATTATAAATATGTTTCAAAATAAATTTACAGTGCAAATATACACTTTCGATTGATTTATATACTGTATGTTAAAGTTTCTATAATACAAAATACATAATACAAAATTGTTTACCTACTGAAAAACATACCTGGAGTTGTGTATTGTTTCATTCACATGTGTTTGAGTAATCAAGGATTATTAGTCTATCTGCATCTCCAAAACTCAAAATGCTCTTTTGCACCTTGTGATGTCATGAAACTGTATTTTCAGATTAAAAACTTCCTTTCACCTTTTCTTCACTAGAGATTGGCAATTCCAGGGATGAAATCATCCAAATTATTCTAGTGGTGTTTGGAGTTTAAAAACAGTGGATCAGTTCTTTTATTATCACATGACATCACAACGTGGAACATAGTGTCTTCTGTTTGAGAGAATAATTAATATTGCAGGATTTGTGTGTTAAATATGTGTGTATAAAACAAAACACAACTCCAGGTATGTTTGTGATGAGGAAACAACATTATAAGGTACATCAGAAAAAAGAGTAATATGGGCCCTTTAACTCCGGGTGGGTCAAGACATAACTGATGAGATGAGACAGGTGATTGGGTCTTTGAGTACGAAACAGGATGAGATTTTGGCAGAATTTGTTAAGAATTAACAGAATTAAATTGTGCAATCCTGTTCACAATTTTGCCCTAATATTTTTTTATTTATTTCATTTAGTATTGTCTTAATACTACAGCTTCGCAAGGAGATGTAACTCACAACTGCGTATCCATTTTTTGTTGAATCCAAATGTAAATACATGGGGAAAAAATATCTCACAAAATCATTCTCCCCATGTGTGCACAATCTTGTGGGAATTTTGTCTCATGAAATCTTGCTCCATCCCTAATGTTTACTTATTGGCCACCTTACTGTTTCAGCAAAAACAACTTACAACATCAGAGTTCATACAAGAGTATTTACATTAATTATTAAAAAAAAAAAATTCATAATTATTACAGGCAAGTATTTCACCAAATATATTTATAACTATACAGAGGATAAGATATACTTTGTCAGAGTTGTTTTTCTCACACAGGTCCAGGGATTCCAAGAGTGACAGTTCATAACACCAAAGACCCCTCCAGTGAGTCTCTCTTGTCTCTTCTATAATGAACTGCAGTTTCTTATGACAGCCTGCAGAGGGAGGTACAGTTACAGATTGGACCAGAATGTACTATGAATAAACACTGCCCCCTGCTGTTTTCATAGACTTGCAACTGCTGCCTGGTTTTTACAATCATGTCCAGAGTAAAAATGTATATTTGAAAAAGGAGTTCGTTTTCTGTTTTCTGTTGATGAGTGATTGATTTTTCTATTTTGATGATTAAGTAGTTCATTTGCTCTTTTTAGAATAGTTGTTTAATTTAGCACTGTGCATTATCCATCCAGGTTTAAAATTTCAATTATATAGATTTAAACTTTTAAGTAATGATTTTGTGTTTTGTTGACAATACAAAACAACCCACACTTTTATTTTTATCAAATTATTATTCAATGTTATATTTAACAGTGTACTTCAAGTTATATTTTAGCATTTGATGCATTGGGAACTTTCTGTAACTTTAACAACCTCACAGATATTTGCACTGTGAACAACGGGCCCTTTCTCTTGCAGGATATGTGTTGTTGGAAGATAACAGCCCACTGGCTAAAGCTCTGGAAGACAAACACCTCCCTGAGACTGTGTTCAAGACCATCTCAACAGAAAACAATGGTATATAAGACATTTATTAATACTTTGAAGTCACATCACCCTGGGGATGTTCTACATGTATGTGTATGATGGAATGTTCATCAGTTACCATGGTGACATAATGCACACATTAGCAAACACTGCCAAAAATAGTTTTAAGATTGCTGGAAAACTCAATAAAAAATACAAAATAGATTTAAACAACACGTTGTCAGGAGTCTGTGATCAATGGGAGCGTTCATAGTCCTGTTTGATTTTAAATAAAAAGAAGTGAGTGACTAACTGGAAAACCTTTTGGCTAATGCTAGCTAGCTTGTGACTGTATGTTATTTGTTTAACAGCATAAAACAGCTCACCTGTTGTAGTTCCAGCTAAGTCAGTTCTTTCTGGTCAGATTCCCTTAAAACAAAGCTGAGATGAAAGTCTAACATGCATAGCAGAGCTTCAGATCAGTGTCTATATTTAGCATCATACTTCCAGGGAATGTTGATGACATCCTCTGCAAAGTATCACTTAAGAAACATTGAAAAGTTTACATTCTTTCAATGTTATTCAGCAGGCATGCATATTGTGTTACCCACATGTTGAAGTTTTGCATGTTTGTTGTATTCATAAATTGCATTACCTAATTTATAAGCTAAGTTTACTAATAAATATTTCTTTTTTTTAGTTCTTCATCTAAAGTTGTCTCTACCTCAAGGATATGAAGCCAATCTTTACCCACTCCTCATAAT
Organism: Boleophthalmus pectinirostris; assembly: GCF_026225935.1. Classification (NCBI taxonomy): domain Eukaryota; kingdom Metazoa; phylum Chordata; class Actinopteri; order Gobiiformes; family Gobiidae; genus Boleophthalmus; species Boleophthalmus pectinirostris. Next base: position 33,946,577 of record NW_026571515.1, on the reverse strand, counting down.
GGTGTAAGTGTCACTGAACAAACGTACAATTTAATCAGATGATTGTGCAATATATCAGGTGTTTGGAGCCAAAAAAGCTTGCTAAAAATCATCACTGCAAAAGTGCTACATTGAATAAAATGTATTTCCCCTTGTAGTGGTCACACACTAGAGTTGCACTAGATATCTAAATCAAGATTGCAATTTGAGCAGACACAATGACAAAATCACAAATACTACAATTACTGAGTTAATAGAACAAAACAATTAAACATTCTGTCTTATTTTTAACTGCTAACCCTTTGTTTTGTAGTTTTTAGACCTCTACAAACATGTTCTAAAATACATAGAAGTCTTGTATTTGTTTATCAGATCATATTTCTCAAGTGCTGATGCTCCTTGAGTTGATTTTATGTACTCTCTGAACAGTATCGTACTTTTTAAACATAAATTGTACATTAAATACAGAGTTAGATTTTTCCAAAATTGTGCAGGCCTTACACAAACCCAGCCTTATTCAGCTTTACCTCCCCCATCCACATAGTGTGTTTTAAGATCTTGTTCTGGCTCTTCCTCTTTTTCAGAGACAGTGTTCCCGGGAGCGAATGGGTCACAGAGGAGTTTGAGGTCGCATGGCCACAGGTGCTGCTTAGTGCACACAGCGTGGCCTTGGCCTGGGTGGAGGGCCGGAGCGTCAGGGGGCAGAAGACCACTGCAGCAGACCCTCGCAAGATCGGATCACTCAGAGTCAAAGACCACCTGGCTGCAGTAGAGTCAGTACAGTTATATGCACTGTCCTCTGCTAATACTGGTACCCCTGATATAATATGTGGCAATTTATTAGCAACTGGGGTAACTTTCTGGAGGTAGCAAGTCACCTGCATGACTTGCTACCTCCTTGCTCCCTGCTTGAGTTCATGGGAATAGAAAATGAAAACCCTACTTTGAAACACTGATACATTTAAAACGTATGTGTTAATTCTGAAGAAATACATGTATTAAGAGAGGGAGTTTCTAGAGGGAGTTGTGCCACTTGCCTATCTCCATGCAAATGTAATCACTTTGCCTGGAATGTTACACAGTATGGCATGACATGTATCTATCTTGCATTTATTTATACTAGTGTTTTATTGCTAATAGTAATAAATGCATAAAAACAATGAATTTTCTCTGTAAGTGGGCTTAACTTTCTACAGATCTACTGTTCTGTCAAACATTCCAGGCAAAAGAGTAACATCTCTATGAAGTCAAGCATTTTGCAGGCTCTTCATCAGAAAAGTGCTTAAAGCTTTAAAGTCAGTCTTTAATTTTGTGAGTGTAGTTTGAAGTTTGTGATCAAGTAGTGATTCTATGGTCATTAAGTGCCTTTTGCAGCCTGTTTCAAAGCACATTAAGCATTGTACTCTTCATAATTATTGCCCTGATGTTTAAAAATCCTGGTTTGAACTTGTCTCTAGACACTATGGTTAGTAGAATACAAAAACACTTGTTACGATGTAGAGTGAAACTAAACTATCTTTTTATTATCTTTTATTTTATATCTCATGTTTATCAAGGAGCACCCTTGATAGCAGAGGACAGCACAATTTCAAAGCAATTAAAATGTGTTGCAGATACTTAGAAGAAAGAGCAGGCTTTTACAGTTCTACATTTTCCTGTTTATGTTCTGTTGGCAGGTGGCTAATGCAGCTTCCATTTATCGACGATCGCAGAATGGCCCTCTATGGAAAGGTTACACAACACAATTGTTGAAGTAGTTTGTTTTGGTTTGCATGACAAGGTTATAGGGGCACTGTATAACTTTTCTGGAGAGGGGTTTGTCATCTGCTTGTCTCATGAAAATCTTATTGCTTTGTCTGTAATAAAAACAATATTGTGTATGTTGTCACACATCATCAGATGTTTCTATAAACAAATGCAGATTTTAAGATGGGGGGGCTGTTGTTTTTTTTATTTTGCTGAACATATTAGGCAAAACAATTCACCAGAAATGTCTCATAGTGACCCTTCAAAGTGTGACTTTTGAGTAATATTTTCCATTATATCTTACCCCCAGGCATTTGGTGGTTATTTAACTCTAAAGATGTTAGCTGCCACAGATAATCTGTTTCAGTGCGCCGCGGCAGTCGCTCCGATCACAGACTTCAGACTCTACAGTGAGTAAAGCTGAGAACCATTTGCTGTTTATTACTACACTAAAGTGTAAAGTGACGTAGTTTGTGGACAATAGCATTGATTTGTGTTTCAGGTGCAGCCTTTTCAGAGCGATATTTGGGTCTGCCTGCAAAAGAAGAGCATGCTTATTCAGTAAGAATCTACTTCTCTCTCTTCTCTCTGATAAACTAGTATGAGAGTCCCATGCACTTCAGAATATCTTTTTAAGATGTAGACCACAGTACAACAGGATGATTCTATAAAATATAAATGACTGCAGCTGTAGCGATTTGATAATTGCACAACTTCAAATTGTGATTCTCATACGATATATTGTGCAGAACTATATCACACAATTCATTCTTTCATGATGATGGAGCTAGGTTCATTGCATCTCTGATCTGGTATATACTAGTAGTAAAAAGTGAATTAGTAACCATCAGTAGGTTGAGTTTCTGTTTTAATTGCCTGGCGATGTTTATCTATTAGACTTCAACCAGTTAAAGGAAAAATATGGCAATAAATACCCTATGGCCCTACTATGGCACATAGTATCTATGTGTCATAGTAGATTCATGTTTCAGATAACAATTAATGTTTATTAAAATAGTCAACAAATTCCAGTAGGCAGTTAGTTACACATATTTTAGATGATTTATGCCTGTACTTATTTTACTTGAATGAAAATATCAAATTTATTTCTTTGCAGATGGCATCATTGCTAGGGGAGATAAACAAACTGAAAGATGAGAATTTCCTTATAGTTCACGGAACAGCAGATGGTAAAATTGTTATGTTCTGCAATATTCATATGAAAATGATTATAAATACTGATATATAAACAAATTATACAATATATTTCAGCCAGGGTCCACTTCCAGCACAGTGCAGAGCTGCTGAGTCGCCTGGTAAAGGTAGAAGCCAACTACTCTCTGCAGCTGTACCCAGATGAGGGCCACGTCCTGAAGGATCCTCGGAGCATCGTCCACTTCCAGAGGACGATGGTGAACTACCTGCACACTTGTCTGCAGCACAGCATCTACCCAGAGCCAGAGGAGGAAGAAGAGGAGGAAGATGACTAAATGTTATCCTTAAAACATTGGACTGAATGAATCTTATGCACGGCCTCTGGGTCAGATCATAGGCACAACAGCACAGGACTGGGGACCAAACAAACATGAATAGTAGTACATCCAAACAAAATGCTTTCCTATGAACCACACGATTACTTAAGCTGTGAGGAACGCCTCGGCCAAATAAACTATGGGTCACTGATTCTACAAAAGTTTACATTTAGAACATGCATGTCATACTGGCTGCATGATGTGGAATAGTTTACAATGAGTTATGTTTCTTTCCTTCATCAGGGTTACATGTGCACAAATCTGCCAATAAAGACACTTGAAGATTTTTTACAACCTATGTTCATCAAAACCCTGTTGTCTCTTTTTACCATTGACTGACACAGCTAGGCTCTTTTGGGATGTGAACCATGTTACTCTCCAGTCTGTAGGAAAGACAAAACTCACTTGTTTAACTGGTTACTATACCAGTTTTTCACAATGTGTGCCCCCCCCCCCCAGTTTCAGAAGTTGGTTAATTATTTCTTAAAAGTATATTTTAAAATGTGCCAAATGCACTTTTGTGCACTTTATTCTCATACATGCATAAAATGTCCAAATGAGAATGATGTATTCTGCCAGAGTCAGACTGATGTAGTACAAACTAATGCATTATACTGTATCTTTATTTAAATGTATGTGGGTGATGTTTGCTTTTGATAAATACATTTCTGTTGTAGTTACGTTCAAAAGACTGTACAGAAACTGCATGTTGCTGTTTTGAAAATGGCCATGAGTCTTGAGAACAAAGTCAGCATTTTTCCCAGAACCTGTATAATAAAGAGTTCCTCTTGTTTTGCAAAAGCTTTTGTTTCTGAGAACCTTCTGGTACATTTTTGTGATTTATAAAGAATTTGGTTGCTCTTTGTTTGTATTAATGAGATGCATTTACTTGAGAAAATAGGTCTTTGTTTCTTTGCCATTTTATGACACTATATTTGACTAATAGCATTTTAAAGTAACAATAACCTGCTTTTAGCTGAGCAAAATCAACAAACACAAAGCGTAAAAACAGCTTTCAAAGTTCAGTATAGTAATCTATTCTGAATAATAATAATAATAATAATTATTATTATTATTATTATTATTATTATTTTAAAGTACTTAAGTAGCCTAACAATTTGTTCTACTCTAGCCACCTCCGACGACCCTATGCACTTTTTTTTTTACAGTATTATGTCTATGTGACTTGACCTGTCCCTCAAACACCTACCACCACACATGACACGGAGGGCGGGACATCATGTGCCTCGACGCTGATTCAGCCAATCACAACTCGTTTTGTCAGTCTTACGTCCGCGCTCTGGACCAATCAGCGCCGAGGCAACGTACGGGCCCCAATCCCTCTTCAACCTTCTTCTTCTGGAGGGGCACCTTCAACCCAGCTTCGCGGTGCACGGGCAGCGGCTTCATAAGTTGTAAAGAAACACTTCAAATATCACTACCCCTCTGCCACGATGTCCTTTCTCAGTATCAGCCGGCTAGCACCCAAAATCCTCGCTTCCAAGGTAAGAGGATGATAAATTGCACGGATATTCGCTCCAGAAATGGTCTTGAAGTGAACCCGAGCTAACGCTGTTACAGTGGCTAACAGCGTAGCATGTTAGCTTAGCATTAGCTTCCACACACATTGTGAAATGCTATGGCTAATAATTGATGAGCGATTTAAGACTAGTTCATCTATTCACCGCGTTTATAAACCATAATCTATTCTGTTTGGAATTTGGAAGTTTAATTCACAACAATAACTGTATAGTAATTGTTATTTAAGATGGCCTTGTTTTGCAATCATGTATATTTTACTTAATGAAGTTGTCTGGAACAACTAATAAAAGCGGAAAAAAACTGGCATGTCTTAGCCTCGCCCCAAAAATATTCAATACATACCTCGGATTGTTCCTCATTGCAGAACTAGCATGGTTACTCTTGTCTATTCCACGCTACATGACCTTCAAATGCATTCAAAACACTAGTCAAATCACTAAACATTGCCTCTTTAAAACACATTTTGTACATGTTAGATGATCTACGGTCTCATTGTAGCTATTTGATTTGATCTGCAAATATTGTAAACAAAAGGTACTCTTTGTTCAGAACCTTGTCAAACTGCATTTTCAAGTTGTTTTATTGTAAAGGTGCATAGATACAGCTTTTTAGCTTAACAAATATGCAAGGCGTTTCATTAGTGGAATAATTAATTAATTGTCATTAATCAGAAATATTATATGCCCATTGATATTGATGTATAGCATGCACTACTACTATGAACTGTAACCTTGAATGACCAAAAGCTATTGTCTTCTTACCCTAGTGACCCTTTAACCTAGACACTCAATAAGTACTTTATATAATTACTTGAACTCTGAGGGAGCGCAAAGGAGTCATTTGTTTATCTTATCAATATTTAAATTAGAATTGGCATATGTAACCAGTGTCACTCTCTCCTGTGCTTATCAGTTCAGTCTTTGCTCAGTCAGGGTCCTTATTTGGAACATGGTCTAAATTGCATAACATAGATCATAAATTGCCTTAGTGTGTTGTCTTGTAATAAAACTGTGACCCTTACCTTAGCTGATCCCAAATGAGTAATAAATGCAGCAATTTACAGTGGTTCTAGACTTGTTGTTACACTGTATTTTTTTTGTTTGTTTGTTTGTTTGTTTTGTTTTTCATCAGTTTGTGAAAAATACTTATTTTTAGACTTAAACAAAGTTAAATGGCGGTGTAACCTCTTACGGGTCAATGACCTTTTCGAAGCTCAAACTACTTTTGTTTCTATCTCAAGAAAGTAGGGCTGCTACTAACGATTAATTTTGTAGTTAACTAGTCAGCAATTATTTCTATTGCACATTGAGATCTTTTTCAATAAAGATCTAACCTTAATTAAATAAAAGTGACTGGAGGGGTGTAGATTTATGAATTGAAGTGTATTATTGAGGATCAATCAGAAATTGTTTATTATTATTATTATTCCTTTGTCAGATAATGTGTTGACAGTATAAATAATATTTTTTGTCCACTATTTGTCACCATTTAGCAGTACCCTACACTATACATTGACTTTGACATCTGACATTCCCTAACGTTTCCTACATGTATGAGGACATTTTAATTACACATGCTAATTAAATATGCTACTTACCTAGACAGACCTTGGCGACACCTGTGTATTGGTGACTGTAGGGCTTAACTTCAAACACTTCTAATTAGCAGAAACTTTGCTGTGCAGCAGATGGTGAATGAATGAATCAACAGAGTTGGTGCTATTTAAAAAGGAGCTGTTATGTAATGAGGTCTGAAGAGTCATGTGTGCAACCGAAAGCTATAGGAAGGGCCCTTTGTTTGAATGGGGCCTGTCAGGTCTGTCTGAAGACTGGGGAGGGGTTTTTGTTGGCTTTGGGGCAGCTGGACAATCCTGTTTTAGGCACAGCAGGGTCCCAAGCTCTTGTCACTGCTGTCCTTTAGGATTAAGACACAATCAGATGAGATAGACAGGTACAGTGGAGTAGGCCTGAGCCTGATTTATGGACTGACTCACTGCAGCGTATAGTAAACTCAGGGACTCTAAATTGTTCTCATTTCTCCTTTAAGTCCTTATGCCAAGTAGTTTAATATAATTGAAAGCTATTTTAATTTTGTTGGCAAGGGAACACAAAATTGCGTTTCTTATTGTTTTCATTTATCTTTACAGAATGCTGCTTACATCCTTGTGGCTGCCAGAAATGCCAGCGCATCAACAACAGTAAGTTAAAAAAAATATGTGAAAGTCTGTTTGTACTTTTTAAATCATCTGCATTTTCAAAGTGAATGTGTAATTTATATTGCTTATTGTAAACTGGTTAAGAAATTGTAGTTAACTGTTTAACAAATATATCATTGCCGCTTAGCAAAATCCAAATTCCCCTCGTCTATTTTCTTAAGGTCCTTTATTAGTCAAAATTTACTCTGGTGAGCCATGTTATGTTATTACCTCATTAAAGATATACCTGAAATTGTTTTGTGTCATATACTATACTCCACCTTGTGATGTCATGTGGTGGTAGTTTTCAAGTTAACAGCTACCTTTTATCTTTGGTCCAGTAGAGACTGGCGATCACAGGGCTGAAATCATCCAAATTATTCTAGTGAAGGTGTTTGGAACACAAAGCACTTCCTGTCTTACCACTTGACATCACACAGTGGAACAGAGTGTTTTTGCATTTGACAGAGGAACTCAGCATAAATATTCGGGGTTTGTGTGTTAAGCACGTGTGAATGAAATAAAACACAACTCCAGATATGTTTTGATGAAGAAACAACATTATAACATAAATCAGAAAATAGCTTTTTAATGAAGAAAGAACCAGTTTTAGTTAGCCTAACAAAATAGATGAAATATCTACAATGTAAACACAACAATTAAACCAACATTGGTGCTAATGTTTGTTTTAATTTGCTGATTTTCATAGAAAGATAACCTATTGTAATAGAAATCACTAATTATTACTTCATAATGTATTCTTTTCCTCAGAATCTAAAGGATGTTCTGGCTGACCTTATCCCCAAAGAACAGAACAGGATCAAGAACTTTAAACAGCAGTATGGCAAAACAAACATCGGCCAAATCACTGTTGATATGGTGAGCAATAACAGCAGTAAACTGTGTCACATGTAACATGTAACAGGCCCTTTGACCTGAAACCATATCTGAGGTTTTTCAGTACTTTATACATGCTTTTTCCATGTGTTTGAATTACCTGGCTATTGGCCATTTTGAGTGAGACAGTTTGAGGAGAGTAGCTCAAGAGGGCTGTGCAGTCACATTTTGAGCAGTTATCAGTTTGCGTTAGTGTTCAAATAAAGCTTTGTGTGTACTCTTTAGGTAGCCTGATTCATCAGCCGGTTTCACTTCATGGAAACCGTCTGATGTCACAGCATTAGAATTTGTTTGCTCGACGGTAGGCGGGTACTTTTTTACTTAACCAATCACTGCTATTTGGTCATGACGTATGTAATGCTCCACTAACGCGGCTAACTTGTATATTAAGCTTTTCCCAAATACAGTAGGAAGAAGGACAATAACATCTTTCCCGTTGATAAAATTCACCAAACATTCCCTTTGTTCCAGCTTTAAATCCTCGATCTCGGGAATCGTTGCCAACACAGAATGTATGGCTCGTCACTGATTGGCTGGTGCCCGGGCTTGCACTTCCGGGGTTCTTGTGAACCATCTAGTTTATTCCGATTTCTGGTCTAGTCACTGGAGAGAAATTAAATTGAGTGGAGGCACTAGGTGGCACCCATCTGGCTATTCTTTAGGCAGCAGTTTGACTAAAAACAAAATATTGGCCTGTGCTAGAGATTTATGGCCAGTAGCCTATTCACTGACCTGATATATTGACCCATCTCTAATAATGACTATTCTGTGCTTTAAGGGCCTTTATCAGTTCAGTTTCAATTTATTCTAAGTTTCATTCAGGATAAATGCTCTTTACATCATGCATTGTTTGGTAAAATTTGATAAATAAATAAAAAAAGTACACTGTACAATTTAATCTGTTAATTCTTTTTTTTTCCTCTGGTACTAACTCATATAAAAAAACAGACAGGGTTACATTTTTTCATCCAATCAGGTAGTATAAGTAAGAGTCATGAGAAACAAACTGCTTGACACTATCCAAGTCATGTGAATCTCTGTCATGGTACATTTTCAAGAGTGACAAAAAGCACAAAGTTGGCAAAGATTGATGAACTTTAAGAAAATGACTGCATGACACTGTTCCGCTGTCGTTTCTGTGTCATGGTGCAACATCACAATGAGTAAGGTTAAACGTTCAAACTAAAACATGTCTGTGACTCATGGTTTGAAATCAGGTACAGGCCCTTTAAATAGCCTACAGGGCATAGTTTTTCATTAGTACTTGCATGCGTTATAACGTTTGGCTGGAGATGTGAAGGGGTATTAGTGCTGGGAAATATCTTATTCAAGTGCCATAAAAAAGAATACATTTTTATGCCTGAAGGTCTCCACCAGAGTCTTTGATTTGGAACTGCCAAACTTGTTTTTGTTTGTTTGAAAAAGCTGTATTTTCCTCAGGTTTTTATAAGACTATGGTGGCCCAAGCAATCCTTATTTGGGGAGAAAAAAATAGACTGAGACAAAATGTATTGATCCACAAGGGAAAGTTTTGAGTAAATATGCCACTTATTGACTTTTATTAATCAATAACAGACTGAATAAAGATTAAATAAAGTTACTTGCTTATATTTATGATAATACAACAACCAAAAAGTGTTATTTTTAATTGCTCAGTTTGATATAGTCTGTGGAGGCAAAAATTAGACTATAGTCTCCTCTAATAATTTCTTGTAACCATAGTTTCCCCATTATTAATTTCTCACGCCTTTTAAATTTTGGCCTGTCAGGCTTGTTGGAGCTCTCATTACTGCCTCTTGAAATTAAGAAACAGCCTTAAACACAGGAGGTTAAAATCGGTTGTCGTTTCCTGTTTTAAATCCAGTTGCATACAGCTTACATTCAGTGCATTGGATCAGGCATTTATAATTGTATATGATTCATGAACAATAATTTTTACACTGCCACACCAATTGACCACAAGTGTAGCAGATCCAGTTCCAAACATTGATCCAGGTCAACTTGTGAGTAAAAATTGTCCCCGCTTATGTCTATAATATTTGTTTTTATTCACAGGTTTACGGAGGGATGAGAGGGATGAAGGGCCTGGTGTACGAGACATCTGTTTTAGATCCAGAAGAGGTCAGTAAAGATTAAATTTTTTGTGTGACAAATATTCTGACCTATTAAAACAGTGATTAACTTTGTGTATTTATGTTTAAGTTAATTTTGAAAGTAATTTGTTTTTAATGATAGTTAATGGAAATCAAATCAGAAATTATGATTTGTTTAATCAATATATGTGGAGCAGAAAACCCTAATCTTCACTGATGTCTTGTCTCCTCCCCAGGGCATTCGTTTCAGAGGCTACAGTATCCCTGAGTGCCAGCAGCTGTTGCCCAAAGCTCCCGGAGGAGAGGAGCCGCTGCCTGAGGGCCTGTTCTGGCTCCTGGTGACAGGACAGGTGCCCACAGAGGAACAGGTGAGGAGACCAGAGCACCAGAGTGTTAGTATGGAGCAGGGGGTTATATAGGGCTGTATAGTCTACCGATTGATTAGTTGAATAAATGGGCCAGTGGTGTGAAAGTGGCAATGGCTCTCTAGCTGTATAAATCCTAATCTCAGTCTATTTAAATTGAGATTGACAAATTGAAATTTAAATCTAGACTGATCCTACAGCCAACAATGTATGATATTAGTAAATGTTTTTTTTCTTCTTCAGCAAAAGCGAAAGGGTTTGATTTGTTAAAACTGGTCACATACTAGATTTCTTGCACTATATTAGGTAAAAAGCAAGAATTTTGCCTTTTTCCATTCATATTGTAAATCTTGGCAATGGTGAGATGGTTTCTCTCACAATAATAAAAATGACATTGTAGTCCCTAGATTCCCTACATGTAGCATGGATGACAGATGGGATCCTTCAAGTGTTACTCAAGTGTTACTCCAGCTCTAGTTGAGGCTTAGACGCTACTATTTGTCCTGGTTTATTTTAGATTGAGTCTAATAATAATATTAGTATTGGTTGCATAATATTTTAAAATGTTTTTTAATAGGTGAACTGGGTGTCCAAAGAATGGGCGAAGAGAGCAGCTCTTCCATCTCACGTGGTCACAATGTTGGACAATTTCCCCACAAACCTCCACCCCATGTCCCAGTTCAGCGCTGCCATCACAGCTTTGAACAGCGAGAGCAGCTTCGCTCGGGCATATTCTGAAGGAGTGCACAAGTCCAAGTACTGGGAGGTCAGTCCAGACAAAGATCTTTTGCTTTTTGACTCCAAATAGTGATTTCTTTATTTGCACAGTGATTGTGATGTATTTCTCTTTACCATTTAAAACTATGCTAAATAGTGCCAGTTGAGGATGACTTTACAGACAAAACATAAAAGAATTTTTGTCAACTTGTACCATTTTCGTCACACTTATTATGCTCTTATTATATAGTGAAAGTGTACTAGAAGTGTTAAAACATGTATGCATAGGTTAAGAGTTGGAGGGTTCTGGCTACATGGTACAATGGGGCGTTGTGCAGATATGATTTAATACAATATAGTAATGTAATGAAGTAAGTATAATGCATAAAGTGTAATCTGTTTTGTTTTCTCCTGATTATTTGGTCTATAGCTTCTTGAACTACAGTGTCCCATTATGCATCTAAATACAGCTCTTTAACCATTTTAAATTGTGTGTTTCTTATAGTTTGTTTATGAAGACTCTATGGACTTGATTGCTAAACTGCCCTGCATCGCTGCTAAGATCTACCGTAACTTGTACCGTGAAGGAAGCAGCATCGGAGCCATTGACTCAAACCTGGATTGGTCCCATAACTTCACCAACATGCTGGGCTACAGTGACGCGCAGTTCACCGAGCTCATGCGCCTCTACCTCACCATCCACAGGTACAAAATATATTTATGTAGGCCATTTTAATGGTGAAATATTTTTTAGGACCAGAGGTGGGTAGTAATCAGAGACAATTTATTGAGTAACCTTTGTAAAAAAAATTGTACATTTCAGAGAACTTTTCTAGCAACATACATTTACTACTACTTTAGTAATATTTTCATTGAAGTGACAGTACTCTTACTTGAGTAACTTGGTTACTCTTCCCACTGTCAGTAAGTAACAAAAGCTTTGTTGAATATTTGTTTCTTGCTCTGTGTGTTCTGAGGTAGTTCTAATTTTTGTGTCTATCCTTTGAAAATACCACATTGTTTGCATATTTGATGTTTTCTCCTTCCATTTACATTAATTTCAAATTATAAATCAGATGGTAGGCCCTGACACATTACTCTTTAAGTGGACTACTTGAGTGGTAGTTTTCTCAAATACTTTTTTACTCTTACTAGAGTAATTTCTTTGACCACTACTTATTATTTTTGAGTAATCTTACTCTTTTTGTATACTCTACCCACCTCTGTTATCAAAATGTATTTATGTAGGCCATTTAACAGTGAAACTTCATTAGGACCAATTTCACCAATGTTCTTTGTTGGGACAAAATGATTGATTATATGTCACTATAATCAAATCACAAAGGCAGCAGTTGTTTGGGTAATTAAATTTCCTCTGCAAGATTCAGCCTGCCTGGTGATTAAATCTGCGATCCTGTTGGTCCTCTGTAGTTAAGACTTATAAACACACAAGTAGTATGTGAGTTTATTTCTGTTTTCTCTCAAATGTTAAAGGTGCACTATGTAACTTTTCTTGTGGAGTTTTTACTACCTGCCCATTTCCCTGGAAATGATATTGTTTTGCCTAAAATTTCCCACAGTATGGCCTAAGATTTGTAACATGGCCTTGTCTGCATGAAGATGTAAAAGTCAGATCTGCGGAGAGTAAGGATGGGCATTTGATAAAATTTTATTAATCGATTGTCAGGAGAATTAACGATCGATTGTCGATTAATCATTAATGTTTTTATATTAAAATTATCACCATTATTATTAGTATCTGCACTACTAATCTGCGTAAATAAATTTAACTTTACAACGTTTGAGATTATAATATGTTTAATGCAGCTTTGCGCAAGTCTCACAGAAACTAAACTCAAAACCACATGGCTAATTTGCATAAACTAAGTAAAGAGAAAAAACGCTCTTGTGCGCTCATATGGTCAACTTCTGTCAGACTAAAGGACACGACTCAGTGGAATATACGTTAGTGTGACCATATTTGCGTTTGTCAAAACCAGGACACCGTACGGGGGGTGGGGCCTCGTCATCGACATTGAGCTACTCTCACCTGGCAAAGCTTTTTAATATTTTTCGGTGTCCTGGTGAGCTTTGAGGTCCCTGGCATCGCCACTGGACATCGAAACATATGTGCCTGCTTTGCACAGTCTGCACATGGCCTCCCACTTGTCCCGACCGGGATGGAAAGCGGGGCATTTCTTATACATTTGCGCTTGGGCATGTTGCAGGCTGACTGTTTGTGTCTGCTCGCTCCTTCTGAGTGCAAAGAGCTGCGAGAGCTGCTCAGTTTAATGGCCCAATGAAAGGTAATGAAAACCCGGACATTTGCATCACTTTATTAAAAAATAAATAAAAATGGACAGCCAGGACACGATGTGGAAATCAGACATGTCCAGGGAAAAATGGATGTTTGGTCACCCTACGCTACGCACAGCAACCTACATTCGATTGGATGATTAAAAATGAACATAATCGATGAAATTCTTAATAATCAATTATGGATTAATCGACTAATCATGCCCATCCCTGGGGGAGAGGAATATACCTGCTCACAGAACAGTTTTGTAAATAGTTTTAGATTAAAAAAAAAAGATTGTTTTAATGCCATATTGTGCTTTTCAGGGAAAGGTATGACTTGAATGAAGATGCTGTGTTAAACTCAAAATGTTATTGATTTAAATCTGTGATCACCACTTTTTATTTCCTCAGTGACCACGAGGGAGGAAACGTGAGCGCCCACACCAGTCACTTGGTTGGCAGCGCTCTATCTGACCCCTACCTCTCCTTCAGTGCGGCTATGAACGGGCTGGCTGGTCCTCTGCACGGGCTTGCTAATCAGGTACATAGTCACACATTTAACAAAAGCTTAAATATTTGCATTGTTCAGTTTGTCATTTTCCCTGTAATGTATTGTACTCCCTGCTGTGACCATTAGGAGGTGCTTGTGTGGCTCACAGCGCTTCAGAAGGAGCTTGGAGGAGAGGTGTCTGATGAGAGGATGAGGGATTACATCTGGAACACACTCAAGTCTGGAAGGGTAAAAAATATGTTTGTGTAATTTGTGTATATTTGTGTGCATTCATGGCATCCAAATTTGGATTTATTGTCAGTAATAAGAAGGCACCAAAAGCATCAGCTGTAATGAAAAATGACTTGCAGTGTAATTGTTCAAAAAAGGGTTGGATCATATGTTCAGAGTGGTCTCTGAGCAGCCATCTCTTAATCACTGTTTTTTTCCCCAATCCTGTCTGTATCATGATAACGCTAGCTTTACACTCTATTGTAGGTGGTTCCTGGTTATGGCCACGCTGTTCTGAGAAAGACAGACCCTCGTTACACCTGTCAGCGCGAGTTTGCACTGAAGCACCTGCCCAACGACCCCATGTTCAAACTGGTGGCTCAGCTGTACAAGATTGTCCCCAACGTTCTTCTGGAGCAGGGCAAAGCAAAGAACCCCTGGCCCAATGTGGACGCTCACAGTGGAGTCCTGCTGCAGGTCAGATAACAGTCTGCTCTTATGGGTTTCATTTCAGGGTTTACATCATATTCTTTAGACACGTAGACTTAAACTGATTAGAGGCCGGTGAAGTGGGCATTTCCACTAGTACTGGATAATCAGTTAAAAAAGTGTTGATGCTACCTTCAATTATTAACTGTTTGTACAAAAATCCCTTCAGAGAAACATTCTCTAACTAAATAATGAATTTATTAAGCATTTATATAGCGCCCAAGATAATCAAAACTATAATAATATGCTATAATTAATGCTTTGTTCATTCATCCAGTTTGAATTTTTGTTTGGAAATTAGAAGTGAACAAAAATATTATAAAACATATTTTTTCTGCTGTTTTTGCAAAGTGTCTCTTAACTTTTTACAACACAAAATTGACCCAAACTTTACAAATGAGTGATTCTGTATTTTGATGTGATTAATTGCACAGCCCTAATTACCGGTCAGTCCTCTCATATTCCCTTGTGTCTCTTTCCAGTACTATGGCATGACAGAGATGAACTACTACACTGTGCTTTTCGGCGTGTCCCGAGCTCTGGGCGTGTTGTCTCAGCTGATCTGGAGCAGGGCCCTGGGATTCCCTCTGGAGCGCCCCAAATCCATGAGCACAGACGGACTCATGAATCTGGTGGGAGCCAAGTCGGGCTGAACCACCGCGGGAGGCCGGTAGGGGTCAGTGAAGGGTGGGAGGAACTGGAAATTTCCCCAAAAATGAAAAGCAGATGTAGGATTTCAACTTCAACTACTCCAGGTTTCAAAGATGGTACACCTTTAATGTCATTTCACATACAAAGGGCCTTTTCATTTGAAGCAAAATTGGGTTGCGTTATTGTTAACCACTGACTAGTTTAAAGTTATACCACTGTGTCTGCTAGCATTATTAGCATCTTCAAACCTTTATCTAAGATTGTGCGTCAGCTGGTACCATGTTGTGAGCTTTGAAAAGGCATTTAAAGGGAAACATGGGAGTTCAATTACACTTCCAATATATATTGTTTTAAGATGTGATGTTAAACGTGAGACAAGCCTTTTCTGCTTTGGGCGAATTATACTTTGACTTCTTTGAATGCTACAACCTGGAGCTATTTACATTTACAAATCCAGTTTTATTTTCTTTCTATGCAAAGTTGTTATCCCAGTAAATCCACATGCTTCACTCCCATTGTAAAACACTCCAGTTTAAAACGATTGGACTGCTCAAAACTAACAAACCATTTTAAAAGACACTGCCCCTTTAAATTTGTGGTCTTATCAAGTCCTCTATGATCAAAATGACTACACTAACAGTCAAAGGTTTGGACACAATATTGTTTTTATTTTTAATTTTCATGACTATTTACACTGTAGACCCTCACTGAAGGCATCACAAATTTAGTACACAAAAGTGTATTTTTTAGATCTTGGATTCTTCAAAATGGTCACCCGTTGCTTTGGTCTCTTGGTATTCCAATAATGAGCCAGTGACAAGGCACTCATGAAGTGAAAACCATTTCAAGGGACTTCATTGTAAAGCTCATGAAGAGGGGTTTGCAGCGCTGTTGACAAGGTAAAGGGTGGTCAGTCTGAGGAATCTAAAATATCATATTTAACATATATTTAACTTTTTTTTTCTCTTGCTTCATTACCTCACATCTTTCCTCATATATTTGATGTCTTCAGTATATATCTACAGTATTAAAAGTACAGAGAAACGTGTCCCAACTTTTGACTGGTAGTTTTCTAAATGTCTTTTTTTCCTCATATAAAACCCATTAAATCTTTACTTTTCTAAACGTTTGTTTTAAAATGACTATGAATCAATAATGTACAGTACATGTAGATGCTATATTTAGGCTGATTAGATTGCAGCAGATGGTTCAGTTATTAAGAGCAAGTTTGAATGGACACGTGAATTGGGTACTATTGTCCTATTTGTATTTTAGCTTGTTTTTCCCAACGAGAGAGCGCTTTCAACATCGACTACTCCAAAACAAGCACTTGATTGGAATTTTACTAATTAGTAGCTGTAGAAACCCCCAAGATTGTATCCCACCCTTGAGATATTTTGTTGATGTTTGATGATGTTAGTTTTCTCATTTCATGGTCTTATTTATACATTGTACATAGGTATATACTTGTATATGTATAGCTTGAATGTATTAACGTGCATACCATATTCTAATAATGATTATCACAGTAGTTTGACATCATTTTCCTTTTACATTGGTCACTTATTGTACAAAAGAACAAATTGAAATCTGCAGCTATGTTGTAAATACACAATCTTTGACTAGCTAGGTGCTATTTCTCAGGAGTTTCACCCAGTTCAAACTTGCTCTCAACAGCCAAACATCTGCTGTCCGTAGATTATCCAGCACTCCATTTTGTCAAGTCATCAATCTGAAATTAGTTTAAACCAAAGCTAATGTTCTTAACCTTATTTTTGGCTTTGTACGTGTGGTGTTCTGCATTATAGCTAACGTATGATTGTTTTGATCGTAGAGGAGCAATAAGCTTTGGTTCATTGTAACATAAAATCACATTGGGGATGTGATGTAGATGGATCAAACGGGCAAGAAAAGAATATTGGAAAACTTCACAAAACATGAAAAATAAAAGGTTTTATTAACAAGTGTGATTTTGTCTTTTGTTAAATAGGTTTACATCTGATAGGAATACAACTATTTCTTGACGGTATTTAGAATGTATTGCATTTTATGTTAAATGTAATTTATTTGCTGCAGTAAGTGGTAGAATGTTGGGGACTGCATAAACCATAATTCTTTGCTCCACCAACATGAAATTGCTGTTATTTAAATATATTACACAAAATGGATTCTTGTGAGCTTTAAACCATGTTCTAATGTAGGGCCCTTCTCAAAATAAAATACCTGGTGTTGTGCTTTGTTACATTCACACATGTTTGAGTAATCCGTTATTACTAGAATGTCTATGTCTTATCGTAATATATCGATTTCTTTCTCTAGTGAATATTAGTATTGTGAAAACATTAATTCACAATAGTATCCCCAGTACCACAAATATAGCAGGTAGTTAAGCATTTTGTTACTTCCATATATGAATCTTCCAGTTAATTTCAAAGTCACTTATTAACTTTAATAGCTTGATGCCCTCCAAATATCCATGTGGAATCCTGTTTTAATGGTATTGACTAAATAAATGGTTTCAGTTGGCATAAAATGTTGGCTGTCCTTTACCTCTTCTGATGGGGGGTATAAATAGTTACGTGTCCCAAATACCACGACCCCACTCCGGTTTCTAGAGGGACGACTTCCTGGTTTGTTCACACTGGTTAAACACTGATATTTGAACTTGTAAGTAAACTTCAGGTGTCTATGACAGGTTAGACTACCCATTTTTACTAAAACACTGTTGATTGGTGTAAATCTGTAATAATTTTTTCAATAGGTCTTATCTCACCAAATTATGTTAATGTGAAAAAATTTCATATGCACTTTAATATAGCACTTTACACCAGTGGTGCAAGGTAACAAAGTTAGTAAAGTGTAGTTAAAGTACAGATACCTAACAATGTAATTTTAGTTTAAATTTTTAAGTCGGTACTTTTACCTCACTACATTACATCTGTACTTTCTAAACCACTATATTTTTAACTGGACTGAAAAGTTAAAAGTACTTTTCCTATAATTTTAGGGGTTATTTTTTACCATGTTTGTAGGAAAGGGTGACTGAAGGTTTTGAGTTCAAGCTTCAGCTTTCAGCAAACAAAATACACAAAATTCAGAAAAAATAAGAAATTGATTTGTATTGACACTGTTCACCAAAATCTGTATAATTTTTTATCAATATCACTACATTTAACAAGTCAAAACACTTAAAGCACTTAAGTACTTTTACTTAGATTTTTTCATGATATTTTTACTTTTACATGAGTAACATTTTGCCTCTGTATCTGTACTTTAACTTAAATAACAAAAACTAAACTGAGCACTTCATCCACCACTGCTTTACACAGATAACAAAGAGCATATCTTTTTATAGACTCCAGTGAGTGTTTCTCAAACACGTTTGCAAGCTTGTCTGCACTTTAAATAGAGTTTAGAATCAATTGAATCCACACTTTCACTTTCACCTTTTCAACTAGTATAGCCATTGTATAGTATCATGTAGACTTAGTTTAGTCCTAGATATGACATGAAATATTCCTGTTTTAGACTGGCTTTGAATCTAGTGGTACTCAGAAGGTCAAATATTTTCATAGGTCATAGGCCTACTTGATGTGAAATATTTAAGAACCACTGCAGTAGATAATTTTATCAACCTCCATTATTACAACAACAATATACAACAAAGTATTTCAATAATGTTAATCACTTTTACATACCATAAAATTTGAAATTCTAATATTGTCTCTTAAGATATTACATTGCATAAAAATTAACAAAAGGAGTAACCTGTCTGGTGAATAGTCTACCACCGTTTGTTTCCATAGATGTTTTTGCTTTAATAAAGATGTTCCATATTATATCATCTGCCTGTGTCCATGGAAATAGAACAGAGTAATGCCATACTATGGAATTCCAGGCAAAGCAGTATCTCATTGAGACAAGCAGGTAGCAGACAGTATACCTTTAGAAATGTTACATGATGCATCTTTAAAGATTTTGCAAAACAATCATATTATTGTTAGGCTGCCTCCTCAGGGGTCACCATAGTGAACCAGGTGCTCTTCTTCCACAACCTGACATGTGACTTGAGAGGGCAATGGGGTTCAAGGATGTGGTGACAAAAATAAAGATCACATTGTAAAACCTGTAATGGGAGCTACTAAAATGTGTTCAGTTTAACCATGTAATTTTCAGTGACTCATAAGATTTCATGTTAAAGGTGCTACATTACAGAAAATGGACTCTTGTGAGCTTTAAGCCCTACTAGAATGGTTTTACCTCATCAAAAATATACACAGAGTTGTGTTGTTTCATTCACACATGTTTGAGAAACCCTTTATTATTAGTCTGTCTACATCTACAAAGCTCAAAATGCTGTTCCACCTTGTGATGTCATGTAGTTTTCAAGTTAACAGTTGACGTTTACTTTTTGCAACACAGGAAAATACACCTACTTTACATTGCACATTTTTTATTGCTTTTTTACACTCAATTTCCATTAAAATCTTTCAAGTACACATTCTTCATGCACCAATCATAGCATTGTAATACTTTCTTATACTTTCTTACCTTCTTATTCCCTTATAGTTTGTTTTACAGGCTCTAATTTTCAGAATTTGGGGGCTGGATTAAAATAATTCTTAATTCCTCAATCTGATTATTTGTTTTGATTATTATTTTGGCTGTTATAAATCCTAATCTTCAATTGACAAACCATTGCTGACTTCCCATCTAAGGCAATGTGTAATTACTTTAAAATAAAGCCCCAAATAAAAACTAAAGAAACCCAGTTACATTTAAACGTCCATGCACCTTAATAAATATGACAATGAAAGAAACACAATGTAATTTCACTACACATGGTTAATGACTTATTCTACAGCCCAAATCAGCCTCTTGTATATCTTCATAATTTGAGGATATTTTTGCATTTTTGAGTTATAACAGTATACATCAGTAGTCTTCAGTTTCTTGGTCACAATTTGATTGGACACAATTAGCAAACCGTAGACAGCATTATCTCTAGGTATTATAATGTTATAATGTCATATGCCTACAACAAAATCTCTTTATTGTGCAAGTTGTGGCTTTGTATTTAAGGTGCACTATGTAACTTTTTTGGTGGAGAGCCCGCCATCTCCTTACGTTCCCCAAGTTCCAGGTCAGATTTGTGTGCATGTTTTTTTTGTTTCGTTTTCAAGGTAATTCTGAGCAATGAATCCATGTAATTACATAAATGCAAGATACAAACCTCCAATGCCGTACTGTGGAACATTTTAAGTTAAGCAATAACAAGTAAGAGACAAGCAGGTGGCAGATCAGAAATGTTACATAGTGCACCTTTGATTTATAACTATTGGACAATGATCTTCAAATCTGACAATACCAGCAATTTCAAAGTTGCAATTAACTAATCCCAAAAGCTATAATTATCTATATTATATAGATATTATCTATATATAATTATCTAGGTAATGTCATATACATTCAATAACATCTCCCGTCTCTTCTTGTGCAAGTTACGCCTTTGTATTTTTTAAAACCTTTACGATTTTAGATATGTTGGTAGAAGATGTACTATATATTTTTAACATAGTCAAACATTGCTTCAGGCTGTAAAATAATACATTATTAAAAGATGGTCATTCAAATCTTTCAAACCAAAACAAACTCCTCACAGCATAACAATTGTCAAAATAAATCTTTGTTTCCCAAATATTATATATATTTTCCCCTTGAAAAATGTCACAAAAAGACATTTCTCTTACCACATGGCACCTTTAATAACTAGAAAACAATGCTATGCATATAACCGCTGCTGAATAAATTAACTATTTGATTTTGCACCAAGCTTGCAATGATAACTAATGAAAATAATGCAAGGGATTTTGCGAAATGTTATAATAGTAATGTGCTTGTTCCAGTGTAACAGGTCTCGTAAGGTTGGTGGATATCCATTATAAGGTCTCAAAAATATGCAGCTTTCCAGTAAGGCAGTGCTTCTCAAACTATGGTACATGGGCTCATTTTAATTTGGAGTAAAATTATTCATGTTTTTGCCCTCTTTAGAACTAGTTTAGCTCTGGCCTAGTCCCGATTCAGATCTGGTAGTACTTGGAAAGTTAAATATTTTCTTTGATACTTTGTGGGAAAAGTTTGAGAACCACTGCAATAAAATAAACAACCCAAATTCTGTAAAAACAGCTCAGCTATGTTGGTAACATGATCATTCAACTGTGGGGTTTACATAAACAGCATGTGGAAGGTCATGTAAGGCCACACAATATCTTTGAACAAACTAAATATATACGGTTTACACAGTTCTATTTTCATGCACTGCTTAAAATGAAAATGTGTCAAGACTTGAAATATTCTAACAATTATTTTATATCATAATCTTAATTAAGATTCTGATTTTGTAAAGTTCTGATTTAGACCAGCAAATAAAGAATTTATTTTCAAGCAACTTTTCAGGTAAAAGGAAATGTCCCTGCTCATTGCATGGGCTTGTGAGCAGGATTGTCTCTTCACAGACCTAAGCTGTAACTTGGTATGGTGGAGTCACCTGCTTCTCTCCAAGGAGATAAATGTACTGGGGGATATTCCAAGCCACCATTAACTTCTGTAGAGGAACTTTTTACAAAATTTAAATTTTTGAGAGAATTGAAGGGAAGTTCGATGTTGTTTACGACATTAATTGAAACGCTGTAAAAGGTATTGTGAAATACATGACATATGTTGTTCTCATATTGTGCAGCCTTACTGTTTTGAGAACATTGTTAGAAGAGGCCAAAAACATCCTTTTCGCAGAGGTAGAAATGAACAAGCTGGACTAACAGAAGTGAGGCAGAGACATAATACATGGCACTATCAACCAATGATTTGAAGGTCTTACACATTTATTAGCAGCTATTGGAGCTAAAGTGGAGCTTAAAATGAGACCATGTGGGCAGTCTCGTGCAGGTGGGGGCAGGAGAAATGTGTCAGAGTTTTGGTTTTAAGGCCGGTTTTTGTGGAGGTTTGGTGGTGGCGGTGGCTCACGTCTGATGGACCTCGTGAAACATGAGTTCTCGCGGGATCCGTGTTTCTGGTCCGAACAGTTTGCAGGCTCGCCGCTCAAACGCAGCCACATTCTGCTTCACCACCTCGTCGAAAAACATGGTGGCCAACTGGGAATGCAGCAGCGAGCGGAACTCAAAGGAAATCTGGAAACAAGTAAAGAAGATAAACGTAATCTGTGCAAAAAATAGGAATGATTGATAGTGCAATTAATGTTTTATTAGCTGAAATATGAATTGTTAAACTAATATAAAAGTCCCATGCACTTAAAAACATGTTTTCAGATACATTATATAACACCATATTTTGTTGTTTGCTCAGGAAATTATGTTATTTAACTAAAAACTGCAGTGCTTGTGGTTGGCCAATTGTGACCATTGAAGTTATAATAATCTGGAAGCCCTATTAGCCCTATTGATGTAGAAAAAGTTATGCCTCTTTTGAATAAAACAAACAGGTAGTGTGCTACTTACAGAAAAGTCCACAGTGCATGTGCGTGGGTAACCGGGTATTCCAGGACTAAAGCGCCATATTGTCTCAAGGTGATTGAATAACTTTCCATCTGTACAGACAGCCTAAACAACAAGAGAGATAAGAGAATTAATGAAAAAATTAGTATAGGATTAAATACATTTAATGTTTTTCTACTCTCCTTCAGTTGCACACATGTAAATTTCTATAATTAATGACTTGTAACTAACTACATTTTTTAAATGCCAAATTGTTGTAAACTATAATGTTGTTAATTCATAAAAAACAAAATACCTGGAGTTGTTACTAAAATGTGTGAATTAAAGTAATACCTAAAAAACTGGACTGAGTTGCTTGTACTTATTTTCTCTTACACATTATTGATTTTATAATGAGAAATGAGTAATAAATAAAACGTATAGATATCTCCCCTTACTTTGACTAAATGCGGTCGAACGTTGGTGATCATGGATGTGTATCTCTCGACCACCGGAGGAAAACCCACTTCTAGCTGAGCTTTGGCATGGCCCGCTCTCTTCATTATGGTCTGGGACTTCTTGCACCAAGGGACAAAATGCTTGTAATCGTCAACATTGGCCACCACATCGTACATCTCCTGCATAGAATACCTGAAAGACCGTTTACAAGTGAGGTCAAAACAAGATCAGTATCAAATCAATACAATGTGAATTAGGGCTGGATAATGGATTGCAAAATGATAATATCCATAAAAAAATTAAAAAGTACAATATATTAAAAAGGCGCTCAATATAACTTTTATTGTGAATGGTTTGTCACCTGTTTGTCTCCATGGAGATGTTACTGCAGGTATTTATTCCCCAAAAACACCTTTAAAACCATCTAGTCTTACTGTAAATGGGCTCACATCCCCACAGATCTTACCTGTAACTTGGCCTAGAGTAGATAGTAGATAGTTTACAGCTATACTGTGGAATATTCCAGACAAAGCAATATCTCCATGGAGACAAGAAGCTGGACCCTTCACCAGAAAAGTTATATGGTGCATCTTTAAAATGTATTTTTGTAACACAACAAAAATGTGTAGTGTAAATAATTGAAAAAGGTTTTATTTTCTATAGCTAGTTTAGTTTCTAGTTTCTGGTCTTGTTTTAATCTTGTTTCTTTCAAATAGAGGACAGTTTAATCCCCCCCCCAGTCTGAAAGCAAAATGAACATCAATTCTTGCCAGTTATATCTTACTGCATGCTGTCGTAATTATTCAAAATATTCACAAAAACATTCCAATATTAAAATGGACTACACAGTTCACTCCTATTGCTACATTGTTACTCTAAAATCATCATTAACCCAAACTGTGAAATGAGTTACCCCAGTATTCTGCGCTCTGAGTATTCCTTCCTTTTGTTGGTGAGGCTGATGAAGCTCCGGCTGTGGGGGGCTGCCGACATCATGTCCCCCTCATGAAGGCAAAGCACTCTGGGAGTCCTGGTCATTAGGATACCACATGATGATAAATACCTGGAATTTAAGATGGAAAAAAATATTTATTGTTAAACAAATTCTGGAAAGAGACACAGTTTTAAAGAGAACAGCTCAAAACATAAACAACTAATTCTTTGTCAATAATGACCAACACAAGAGGGCTCTGTGTGGGAGTAGCTGGTAATTTCTGAAATGGTCCCTTTACACAAACAAAAAAAACCATTGTAATCTGACACTCAGTAATGCTTGCAAAACATAGCAAGTAGTTTTAGTCCTTGTTTGAAGTAGTAGTTGGTAATTTTGTTTATTTTAGTATATGTGTATGTGTGTGATGCATCTTTGAGCTAGCCATTTAAATTTAAAGTGCTATGGCATGTTTTCATGTTAGACTTTAGTTAGTCACTCCATTTCTTTGAAAATCAAACACCTAAACAGGACCAAGAATGCTTGTATTGATCATAGCCTCCTGAAAATGTGCTGTTTAAATCAGTATTGTATTTTTTCTTGAGTTTTCAGACAAATCTTAAAACCTTTTGGCAGTGTTTGCTAATGTGTGTATTGTGTCACCATGGTAACAGTTACAATCCACACTACATTCATGTAAAACTCCCCCAGCATGATGTCACTGCAAACTACCAAGACAATATTCTTAGTAGTTCAATCTCATTCATAATTATGTCAAGTATTCTTTAGTGAAAATAGTAGTGCAGCCTTCCATATGCACCGGTGATCAAGTATTAAATGTTATATGGCTGTGTTTAAGATAAGATTACATAATGCTATAATCTAGTGATTTACTGACATAAGGGCAACTAAAAATGCCAACTGAGTGTGTTGACATTAGGATATATTGGAGGTGTGGTTAGATAAATATAGCAGAGAGACCCAATCATCAGGTGTAACAATGTGTGGATTCTCTCGTGGATCTTTCTCATTTAAACAACAAATCAATAATCAATAGGATCACTGGTCACTGCCGACTATCCAACCTACCTAGAATCTACCAAAACAATTCTCTTTTCATTGTTATGTAAGCACACATTCCACATATATACAGACAACTCTGCTATTTACGCCCATTTAATGTTAGATTGTAATTATTGGAAAGCTAATCTACTACGATGCGAAACTGATTCATATATCGATTTTACCTGATATGTTGTCTCATGCATCCTCTTTGCAGCACCGTTCGTGTTGAGCGAGGAGAGCCCACCGTTGCAATCTGCAGAAAGTCACTCAATGTCCTCACACCAATGGGTAGTCTTCGGGCACTAGCTGAAGCTGCCATCAAACCAGAGGCTACCCAGTTCAATCCAATGGGGGGTGGATCCTTGATACCGATATGAATTCAATACTAAGACTACGCGCTTCAATTTTACTACGATCTAAGTTACAGTAACACTTTTACACGATTTAAAACGAAACACTAACTATTTAGAAGTAATGTAAATAAAACTAAAATGCACTTGTTGCTCGTCTGTTGTTTTTTCCGATGTTTTTAGGTGATATCTCTGGTACAGTAATGCTAACAACTAGCCACTTAGCAACGAGTACGAACAAACACGACGTCAACTAACAAATCTTCTGCTTTTACAAACGTCCATTTTTCGTTTCCAGGGTTCTTCGTAAAATTATGAAGAAAAATAGCGACGTAAAAAGTGCTGGGTTGTAGTTTTTTGGTGTTGTTGATGAGACGACCTTCTGCTGCGAAATAAAACGCCGGTGTCGGACAAAGCTGCGCCTGCTTCAGCTGCAGTGTGGGGCTGGGTTTGGGTCTGTGCACAGAAATACTGCCCCCAATGTTACGGCTGTAAACGAGCAGGATTATACAATGTAAAAATACACTACTTCTTTTTCTTGCTTAATAGGAATTGTTTAAAGTTCAGCCCATTATCTTAAAACAACCTCCTGGTTTGGCCTAAAATTACTATTTGCTGCTCACTGTTGTGTTTTGTCATTACCATGGCTATATTAGTCATAAAAGAGTATTTTAAGGATCTGTATGTAGTCTGTACTCGGTTTTATTTTATTTTATTTTATTCTATTCTATTTTATTTGCCACTCTTTGTTGTCTTGGCTTACAATGGGCAAAATGATCTATTGTAGATCCATGAACTGAATAGTTTCCCATAATACGCTAAAATAACACGAGTCTTAAAACAAGTACTTTATATTAATCATACAAAGTAACAATATTGTTCATTTTTTTTAAAAAGTAGTATGTAGCCTGCCTGCACCATGGATCTATTAAAATAACTGACATGCACTCACTACAGCCAGAAATGAATCTGGACTGCTAGTGACTTGATCATATACAAGTTTTCTCATTCTCTGTATGTGTATGTGTGTGTATATGTGTATTTAAATTTTAATTTAAATTTTAATTTTAATTTTAATTTTAATTTTAATTTTTAATAATTTTTTAAAATTTAAATTTACGTGATGTTATGCCTGTCTGTAGCTATCCTATCATATATTTACATTTTTACATTGGCGCTTGCTCAAACATAATCATATTTATTTTTCCTCATGCCATTTCCAAAACACCCTGTGTTGTCTTGCCTGTGTTTGCCCACACAGTGCCGCCATCTCCCGGCACAGAGGAGCTGAAGCCTGCCGCTCCGCCACGCCTGTAGGAGGACCAGCTCCGGCCCAAACCCTTCCCCGTCGTCCCTCCGCCAAACACACACAGGATACACACAACAACACCCTGACAGATCCACGAAAAGAGACCAGCGCATTTCTGCTGTCTGCTGTCTACTGCGATGGGTGTAGTCTGAAAACAAGTGCATTCTGTGGCGAACCGCGATATACCTCGAAGTTGAATCCTCATGAAGGAGCTCCGTCCTGGCTGAGTTCGGGAGATGGGAGTACTCAACATTGCAGACCAGGTTTGATGAAAGAAAAATGCTTCGGGAAATTGTGTTGTGGCGCAGTCTATTTGCTGGGAATGATCAGGGCTTGTTCGCAGTCTTGCAGGGATTAAATCAAAATCGCATAAGTGCAAGTGATTGCTAAATTCGAGACATGCTTAATTTTTGGTTTACATCTTTATTTTTAAACATAGTCGCATATTTTCCCGTAATTTAGCTGAAAATAGTCGTAGACGCTGTTGTTGAGGCCTCGGTCTGGGTCTCGGCCAGCGCTGTGACAGAGTTAGCATAGTTAGCTTTGGGGCTAACAGCTAGAAGCTAATGCGCTAGCTTCGGCGACACTGGTTTGCACTGGATAAACAGGCCCCAGACCAATAAGATGTGGTGAGATAACTGGTGAATAGTTTTATTAAACCACACATTGCTAAAGCAGATTGTTCACACCCCATAAATTAGCGTGGGATATTTTTAACTTTCTAGCACGTCATGTACCTTGTGTTGTGCCGTAGTCTTTTCCTCAGCCAAATGTTGAATCATTGACTGTAAACCAATGACATTAATCGCATTTACTGGTTGTAATGGGAAATTTTCTATGTATTGCAGCCTCCTCTGGTCCAGGCCATCTTCAATCGCAATGCTGATGAAGTTCAATTATTATTGCACAAAAATGAGGACGTCAATGCACTGGTGGGTTACATCACATCTCTGCAGGCAAATGGAGTATATTTGGCCTATAACGTCATAACAGTAAAAATGTTAATGCTTAATTGGTTCACATCCAACAGGATCAAGAGCGGCGTACACCACTTCATGCTGCTGCCTGTGTGGGAGATGTCCACATTATAGACCTTCTCATAGAGGCAGGTGAGTATCAGGTTTAACTTTATTGTGATATTTACAAACATGAACTCAGTATTGCTTATAGCACCACTACTGTGACCTCTGTCTTTCAGGAGCCAGTGTGAATGCTAAAGACCATATTTGGTTGACCCCATTGCACAGAGCAGCCGCTTCCAGAAATGAAGTATGCCCCATAAATTTTTCCTTTATAATACAATCCATCTCTTATGTCCTTTACTGGCATTGTTGACAAATTGTGCACTTTGTTTGTCCCCAGAGAGCTGTAGGTTTGCTGCTGAGGCGAGGAGCTGAGGCAAATGCACGAGACAAGTCCTGGCAGACTCCTTTGCATGTGGCAGCTGCCAACCGCGGCACTCGCTGCGCAGAGGCCCTGCTGACCCAACTGAGCAACCTGAACATGGCCGATCGCAGTGGACGAACTGCCCTGCACCACGCTGCTCAGAGCGGGTTTCAAGAGGTGAGGCAAAGAACAGAAAGATATGTGACAAATAAATATTTGTCTATTAAGACTAAATACATTTGTATTTTTTAGATGGTGAAGCTCCTTCTGAACAAAGGGGCCAACATCAGTGCCATCGATAAGAAAGAAAGACAGCCTATTCATTGTGCTGCTTATTTAGGTAATACCGTTTTCCTACTTAATGTCTGTACACAATCATTAAAACACTTAAACATATTTGTAGTTTTTTCCATTTTAAGTATTGCATCCATGTCTCCTGTTGTGTGTATTTTTAGGGCATCTGGAGATTGTAAAATTACTGGTGTCCCGAAGTGCAGACAAGAACTGCAAAGATAAGCAGGGTTACACGCCTCTTCATGCTGCCGCTGCAGGTGGTCATATTGACATAGTTAAATACCTTCTGAGGATGGGCACTGAGGTGAGTCATCTTCAGTTCTTCTTTCGATAACTAGGCCTGTCACAATAATGACTATATTGATTTATGTTTTTTGGGGGCTTCGTAACATTTACAACCAGGGCTGCAACTGTAGACTGTATAAAGAAGTGAACTAAGAGAGTGTGACATCACCCATAGCATTCTGCTGTACTAAAACGGTGCTCACAATGCGAGCGGTTACTGGGGCGAATTTGGAGCCAGCCTGTATATTAGGAATGGGTATTCTTTAATGGACAAAATAGCGAAATAAAAACACCAAGATCATGTAGAGTAGGTTAATATGAACATTTTAAGATCAAAATGATGAATCTCACTGCAGCAGTTACAGAGAGAGTGGTGACAATATATATATTGGAGACGGGGGCAGAAGGAGCCAGAAGTGCCCCCATGTTCACTTCCTCTGTGGAACGCGGCGGCGTTGTCCTATTTTTGGGCTATTAGCTCAGGAGTGTAAACTAGTTTAAATATTATCATGCATAACAAAATATTGCACTTCAGTATTCATTATTGTTACAGGCTTACTGATGACCTGTATATCATTCAAAGATTTTAGAAATTCCTCTCAGTATTGCTGTAGGCACTGATTTTGATATGTTATTTTATCTTAGATTGACGAACCGAATGGATTTGGGAACACAGCACTCCATGTGGCTTGCTACATGGGGCAGGAGGCTGTGGCGACTGAACTTGTCAATCATGGAGCAAACGTTAACCAGCCCAACAAGTGTGGCTACACCCCTCTGCACCTGGCTGCTGTCTCCACCAACGGTGCCCTCTGTCTGGAGTTGCTGGTCAACAATGGGGCAGATGTCAACCAGCAGGTAAGGGTTGTTGTAGAAGTTCAGTTTGTCCAAGAAAGGGTGGAAGTAAAAGGCTGGAGACCAACTGGATGTCTTAAAGAGGAGAAGTTTATTTACTATACCGTCAGTGATGTGGGCCCTGGGGGACTTGAAATTATGATTAAGTGTGATTTCAAAGGTGAACATAGTATGATCTTGGAGTGTTCAAGCCCCTTTACTATGCTTCCAAAGGAGGAGGTTTATAAAGCAAATGTGGTGAGACTTTGAAGGCCAGTAGGCACAGGTTAGACAGCAATATGCCACAATTTAAATAATGGTATTCTAAGGGAAGATAATCGTGTTACAATAGCTCCTGTGAGTCAATGTTAAACTGAGAGATGTATGTGGAGGATAAATTACTTAAACTCTCCTACAAGGGTTATCATGAACCAAGAATAGTAAGAAAGTGCTCCTGAATTTTTTTTTGTTTTATTTAGTTGCACACTTTCATTAGTTTATGTTTAGAGCAGCTATAGCTGTTTTTTTTTTTAACCAGGTATTGTGCATTGTTGCTCTCAGATTGATTGAGAAAGTATTACTAGTTCTATCTGTTGGTTTTGCTCAAAGGTATGAGGTTATGTTAGGGGTGGGCGATATCTCGATATTTTAAATATATCGAGATAGTTTTTAAACTCGATATGAATTCTGACATATCGCATATATCGATATAATGCTTATATTTAATTTTTGATTTCGCCACTTTGCTTGTTTACCTTCTCTCTCGTCGCGTCCACGCGCCCCCGCCTCCCTGATTTTGTTTGCTCGTGTCTCCTTCACTCCTCACTACCACCGAGAACGCCGAAAGTTGGTGCCAGTGAAAAGCTTCAAGCACCACGAACCTTTTCCACCATTTACAGACAAAACCATCAGCAGCACATCCTCATATTCCACTGAGTCGCGTCCTTTAGCCCGAAAGAAGCTAAACCAGCTGAGCTGCTTGAGAAGTGCGCTGTTTTATGCAAATGAGCCATGCGCTTAAGTTTCGTTTCTGTAAAATGTAAACACACGTGCGCAAAAACTGCATTAAACACATTATTATCTCAAACGGGCTGATGTGGCTCTAGAGTCGTTATGCTTTATATCTTGTAAAGTTTAGCAATGTAAAGTTTATTTATGCAGAAGATTTTAATTAATCTGTTGCAGTGTCACTTGTGCAACAGTGTTTGGAATCGTTGGGTTTGATCTGCAGTGGATTGTGGGAAACCTCACAGCTCCTTACTGCTGGATAAGAACATGGATCTATTAAAATAAGGAACATCCTGAGCTTCCTCTGCTAAAGGAGCTCACGGTTATGATTATGGTTTGAATAACAGAGTTAATGCAAAGATGAGCTTGTGTTGAGTTGTTTTATTTATGAATGAAAAGAAAGAAATATGTATTATTTCTTTTATTTTACAGTTAAATTATTATTTATGTAATTAGGGTTTTTTGTAATCTTAAATGTTCCTATATGAACTGCCGACCTCTTACACTTCAATTTAAAAAAAAAGACCTTGTGGAATTTGGCATATTTGTTTTTGCAGTTTTCAGTTTTAGGGGGTTATTTTTTCTTGAACATATATCGAGATATATATCGTATATCGAGATATAGCAAAATATATCGAGATATATTTTTTTATCCATATCGCCCAGCCCTAGGTTATGTTACTCTTGTACCTTTGAACAAGACACACACTCTACATTTCTTCCTGAATAATTGTGTGGAGACACTGTTTGCTCAGTATAGTTGTCACAACTGTCAGTCTGTCACAGATCAAAGGTAAAAGGAAATTGGTTCTTAATAGAGGGTAATCCTGTGGTGCATTTACTGACACTGGATTTTTTTATTTTATTTTTTTTTCCAGAGCAAAGAAGGGAAGAGCCCCTTGCACATGGCAGCCATTCATGGGCGCTTTACACGCTCTCAGATCCTCATTCAAAATGGTAAAATTTCTGATCAAGTTTAAATTGTTTTTGTCAGGTTCTTCGATTGGCTTATTTTCCTCCTGTGTTTTTCAGGTGGGGAAATAGATAGTGTGGATAAGTATGGCAATACTCCTCTCCATGTTGCTGCTAAGTATGGCCATGAATTGCTGATCAGCACTCTGATGACCAATGGAGCAGACACGGCCAGGTATCTAAAACCTCTTATCAAAAATGCATTCAGCCAGTCTGTTATATGTGGTAGAGGTGAGCCATATACAGTTATATAAGATAGGTTGTTTATAACAAAAACTCGGTATTTATTAAAAATAATGTAAACAATACTCTCCATGTAATGTTCTAAGTATGGGTATAAAGCCATATTTAGATAGCGTATTTTCCAGTTCTTTCATATTGCTGAAATACCCTAACCTCAACTTCTTTCAACTATCAACTATCATCCATAACTATAATAAGCATAAGCATACTAATAATGCTTTGCAGTTGTAATGTGCTTTTCAGGCTTGTCGAAGCCCCTCAAAGTGCTACACTGTTGTCATTATTCAATGTAGTTACTATTGTAGCCACAGCTGCCCTGAGGCAGACTGATGGAATCCACTCTGTGCCATTGGCCCCCCCGACCACCACCAATCATGCATGCGCACGCCACTTACATACTAGCCAATGGGGGCGAAGTGTCTTGCCTAAGGACACAATGATAGAACTTGGTCCAAATGGGAATCAACCACTGCTCTAACCACTGAGCTTACCAACCATACAATTTCAGAAAAGAAGTGCTTTTACACATAATTCTTTTTTTTTCTTCTTAGACGTGGGATCCATGGAATGTTCCCTTTGCACTTAGCTGTGCTGTACGGGTTTTCAGACTGTTGTCGCAAGTTACTCTCCTCAGGTTTGTAATTGTTTTTATAAAGTATTCCTATGATCCTCTTCATATAGAATCTGTTAAATTATATATTTATTATTATTTTACTATTTACTATCAGTCAAATATGCTTTCTGTCCCCCACTACAGGTCAGCTGTATAGTATAGTTTCCTCTATGAGTAAAGAGCACGTACTATCAGCTGGGTTCGACATTAATACCCCGGACAACTTTGGGAGGACCTGCCTACACGCTGCTGCCTCTGGAGGGTAAGAGGTTTTTTTTGTTGTTTTTTTTACAAAATGTTCCTGCTGTTTACTGCCACCAAAAGGTATTTATTATTACATGTTTTCTCATCTCGTATGTAAAAATATATCTCAGCAATTTATAAAATACTTTGTTGATTTTGTTGACATGATTAGTTGTTGTTTACAGAATGAGAAGGAATTCAGTCTTATTTTAGTGATATAAAGCCTAATCAGACTGTGAGGTTTTAACTTTTGTCACTTCAGTTGTTTCTTTTACAAACTATTTAATCAAACCATACTCAATTAAATCTAAATGTTTGTCTTCACAGAAACGTTGAATGTCTGAACTTGCTCTTAAGCAGTGGTACTGACTTGAATAAGAGGGACTTAATGGGAAGGTTGGTCATCTTCTACAGAGTATTACATATGTATTACAGTTAACGTGAGTAAATGTTCCTCTGTATTTAACCCCTCTTCTGTGCAGGACACCGTTGCACTATGCGGCTGCTAATGGGAGGTACCAGTGCACTGTGGCCCTGGTGAGCGCTGGCGCTGAGGTCAATGAGGCGGACCAAACCGGCTGCACCCCCCTGCACTACTCTGCGGCCTCCCAAGCCTTCAGCAGGTACAGACCAGAGGTCTGAAGTAGGGATGGGCATGATTAATCGATTAATCGATAATTGATCATTAAGAATTTCATCGATTACGTTAATTTTAATCGACAAACCGAATGTAGATTGCTGTGCGTAGCGTGACCAAACGGGTCCATACATGTGTCTCTCTGCACTCAGAAGGAGCGTACCGAAGCACAAATGCGTATTTAACGATGATTTGTACAAGAAATTCTATGCTTTCCGTTGCGTTCGGGACAAGTGGGAGTCCATGTGCACAGTGTACAAAGCAGGAACATATATTTCGGTGTCCAGTGGGAAAAAGCTTTACCAGGTGAGAGTCGCGCAATGTTGATGACGAGTCCCCACCCCCGTACGGTGTCCTGGTTTTGTCAAACGCAAATCTGGTCACACTAACCTGTATTCCACTGAATCATGTCTTTTAATCCGACAGAAATTGACCGCATCAGCGACACAAGAGCTGTAGTTTTATCTTCGCTGAGTTTATGCAAATTAGCGATGCGGTTTTAAGTTTCGTTTCTGTGAGAGTTGCGCAAAACTGAATTAAACACATTATAATGTCAAACGGATTGATGTGGCTCTAGAGTCGTTACGGTTTATATGTCGTAAAGTTGAATTTATTTATGCAGGTTAGTAGTGCAGATAGTAATAATAATGATGATCATTTTAATATAAAAACGTTAATGATTAATCGATAATCGATCGTTAATTCTTCCGATGATCGATTAAGAAAATTTCATCGAATGCCCATCCCTAGTCTGAAGTGATGGGCCTGTCACTGAAGATATGAAGTTTGAGTGGATTATCATGAAATGAAATATTGTTAAAATCTTTTTTGTCAGGGTTATTGACCCTTTTACCTGTAATATAGTGGACAAAACCTAATGAATTACCTTTTGATTAAAGTTTTACTATGTAACCTTTCTGGTATAGGGTCTCCCACATGCTTGTTTCAATGGAGATGTTGTGCTTTGCAGAGAATTTTGACATTACAGCATTAAAATATATCATTGTTGCGGATATTAAAACCAGTGTTTTTATTGCTTGCTGGAGGAGCATAAGTTTAATGCTATGCTGTGGGACAAAAAACATCTCTATGGAGATGGTGGTGGCAGGTGGTGAACCAGCATATAATTAGATCCTTTATTATCCCTCTGCAATTATGAAAGGCAAAAATATGCACTTAACATCATGTTAATTTACATTTTTAGAGTCGATCGTCAATTTTCTGGAACTCATCAGAATAATGAAGATGAAGCAAAGGAATCATACTTGTGAGTTTCTCTGGGTTCAGTGAATACGGTTATCTGGGTTTTGTAATGTACACTATATGTATTTATTTCTTTACCAGCTGCTTGGAGCATCTTCTGGACAATGGAGCCGATCCTTCAATGGTCAATGCAAAGGGTTACAGCGCTGTTCACTATGCAGCTTATCATGGAAACAAACAAAACCTGGAGTTGGTAGGTTATCATGAGTATTATTTAATCTCTTAAAGAGAGATTAAAGGGACCATACCTGATTTAAAAAAAAAATAATAAAATTATAATGTGGTGAACCAGGAAGTAACACTGGGACAATGTTTGCATCCTGGTTGTTCTTAGCTTTTTTTACTCTGCCCTTTGAAAGTTGTAAAAACCATCTTCAAACTTAAAAACGCAAAAAAAAAAACAACAATAGTTTGTTTTAGTTCATTTTTAAGACTGTAAAAGGCTCTTTTTAAATTACAATGAAAATCTAATGTATGTTTTTTGTCCTTTTTTAGCTTCTGGAGATGTCCTTCAATGCACTAGGAGACATAGAAAGTAGTATTCCTGTCAGCCCCCTCCATCTTGCGGTAAGTTTTACACATGTATTTACTGCATTGTCTGTTCTCCTTAGACTTTAACAAACTTCATTCATTCACAAGGAAAATTTCTTGAATACAGTATCTTTATATATTACTTTATATTAAGAAAGAGCAAAAAATAAAAGTAATGAAATCCAAATGTGAAAATAAAAGCAGCAAAACACTTGAATAAGGCACAAATATACAGATTTGTATATGTATGTATTTGTAAGTTGCATAGTAGTAAATATAAAATAAATCTAGGCTATAAACAATAAACATCTATTGAGATGCTGTACCCTGCATTGAGTTGTGTCTGGTTGTTGTGTTTGTACAGGCGGACGGTGGACATTGGGGAGCGCTGCGTGTCCTGACAGAGACTGCGGCGTATGTGGACATGCAGGACGCGGCAGGCCGATCCGTGCTGTACCTGGCTGCACAGAAAGGCTTTGCTCGCTGTGTGGAAGTGTTGCTGGCTCAGGGCGCCTCCTGTCTACTCAATGACAACCACCTCATGTGGACTCCCATTCATGTTGCAGGTATTTACTGTGTTTTCACAGGAACATGTTAAGTATTGAAATTACATGCTTTTGACATAATGTTGTGTTATCCAACTCTGTAATATGAAATCTGAACATTGTACTTTAATTTTTGTTTTTGATCAAGGATTTACTAGATATAAAGTAACAAATTATGTTGCTATTGCTACATAGCTATAGGTATTCCAAGAGATGATATGCAGTATACAGAATTTTTGCAATTCTGGAACATTTTTGTGGTGGTTAATGTAACTACTGACCTTTGTTTATATGTATGTATGTATATACTGTATGCAACCATTTAATTTGTGTCTTTTCCTATCCCTCAAGCTGCTAATGGTCACGCGGACTGTCTTCGCATGATGATAGATTATGGAGAGGAGGGCGATCTCACCAACGTTGCTGACAAATTTGATCAGTGAGTTTTGTATATTAATTACACTGCGTAGTACTTTGGTGACTTTGTTGGTAAAGTGTGCTATACAAATAAAGGTGGATTGGAATTAGTTTTTTTAAAGAATTTTTTTGTAAGTAAATAAAGTATGCTTCTGTGTGTGCATAGGACTCCTCTGATGCTTGCGGTCTTGGGGGGTCACATCGACTGCGTTCACCTTTTGCTGGAGAAGGGTTCCTCGCCTGAAGCCAAGGACAAGAAGGGCAGCACAGCTTTACACAGGGGGGTATGTGAAGTTTAACCTTTGTCTCCTATATACAAAATATATATATACAAAATATAAGAGACAAGCAGCCAAGGCGTGCGACAGGAGAGATTGAGTCCATGAGAATGAGAAGATAAGATTTTGACATGAATTATAAAGCATAAATTATACGGGTCAGTCACAGTTTTAAGTTGGTATCATTGAAACACTGTTTTTTGGAACAACAGCTTCTCAAGAAATGCGACTCACTATTGCTTACCCCCCTCTTCCTTTTTGTCCTTGTGAAATGTAAACACATGGAAAACAAATCTCACAAGATATTTTCCACACATTCTTGAGGCAATTTTATTTATTCTGCATTTAACCAGGAACGTTCCACTGAGATTTGGAATTTGGAGTCTATGGTACATGTTGTCATCCCATGAGACTGCATTACACAAGATCTTGTACCATCCATAATAAAGGAAAGACTGGCATTCCCTATGCTTCATTTTATTTCCTTTCTCAAACTACCCCTGTGCCCTCTTTTCGGCATTGAACAACACTATTTTGTCTTTCATTATTATTTGTCATGTTGTTGTCTTTTCATCTACCCTACCAGTCAAAAGTTTGAACACACCATCTCATTCGATGTTTTTTTCTTCTTTATT
The DNA here is from genome assembly GCF_026225935.1 of Boleophthalmus pectinirostris. Lineage (NCBI taxonomy): Eukaryota > Metazoa > Chordata > Actinopteri > Gobiiformes > Gobiidae > Boleophthalmus > Boleophthalmus pectinirostris. The sequence goes on along the minus strand of NW_026571515.1, from coordinate 33,909,565 downwards.
TTTACTACCGTACTTTTTACAGTTTGTATATAGAATACATCAGATATTTTAATAATTATATAGCAAAAAAGGGTAAATAACTACAAAATATTTTTTTTAATCTTGTATTCAAATCCTCTAAGTAGCCACCCTTTGCTTGGTTGAAAAATATTTCGTATTAAGGTTTACTTACTTTTGTTACTTTACTGCATAATTCCAATATCATATATTTGATGTGTTTCATGTGTGTTCTAAGAGAAGAAACACTGAATGAGTATGTCCAGACTTTTGACTGAAAATGTTTTTATTTCTGAATGTTCTTCTGTCTCCATGTGATTGCTTATATAAGCAAATCAATAAAAAAAAACAACTATCCTCTGTCCTCTGCCCAGGCTGTGTTTGGTCACACTGACTGTGTAGCAGCTCTCCTGGATCACAAAGCGTCTGCACTGAGCCGGGACTCCCAGGGTAAGACTCCTCTGCACTACGCCGCGTCTCGAGGCCACGCCCACATCTTGGCCGCGCTGACACAGGCCGCCATCGCCACAGATCCACATGACAAACTGCTGGACAACAAACAATACACACCGCTACACTGGGCTGCGTACAAAGGTATAATCTGTGAATTGATGCTTTCAGAAATGAATTAGTCAATTTTCTGCTAAATATTGGAAATTGGATCAGTTAAATGTAAGTTAAGTGAGTTTTAAATTTCAGTTTATGATTTTGATTCAGCTCTGGTTTTACTGTGTATAATTGTGTAAAAAGAGCTTTGTATAAAACTACATTGCCCTTGTTTCAGGGCATGAAGACTGTTTGGAGGTTTTACTTGAATACAAAACATTTAACCATGAAGAGGGAAACCCTTTCACCCCACTGCACTGTGCTCTGTGAGTATCCAGATGATTACTGGGTCATATTCATCAAATGTTGATGAATGCTCTTTTTTTTAGAATAGATAGTTTTATTTATAGTTAAAATGGCATAACCATTTTAACTATAAATTATAGACATTTAGATTTAATTTACTTTGCTTGTTACTTAATTTTAAATGACCTAAAACAGTGCTGATGATGTATCTTTTCCCCTTAGCATTAATGGCCACAGCGGTGCTGCAGAGAGGCTGCTGGAGTCTGCTGGAGTCCAAATGATAAACACCCGAGATGCCAAAGGAAGGTAAGACTCAATACAGCTCAACTATTAACAGTGGTGCAGTGGAGTAAGCATTCAGTACAAACTGTAAAGGGCCGTTCACACCAAAGCGTCAAAAAACGCCTTGACGCCTCTATTTGGACGCCTTTGCATTTGAGTTTAGACGCCCCCGACGCGCGTTTTTGACGCCGTGGACGAACGGGACAGAAATACTTGACGCGCGTCCGTTGCCCTGGAAACAAGAGCCAGGTCCCGGTCTTTTCCAGAAACAATGTCAGACCAGACTGAGAGAGTGTTTTTATGACATAAAACATCAGCGGAGGAGATCGGGTCGACGACCGGGGCGTATATATATTTATACTCCGCTAATGACACTGGATCAGTCCCGGTCTAGTCCTGGTCTAGTCCTGGTCTAATACCGGTCTAATACCGGTCTAATCACGGTCTAATCACGGTCTAGTCACGGTCTAGTCGTGGTTTAATCTCGGTCTATTCAGGGTCTAGTCCTTGTTTAGTCTTCGGTCTAGTCTCGGTCTACTCCCGGTCTAGTCCTTGTTTAGTCCCGGTCTAGTCCTGGTTTAGTCCTAGTCCGGTCCTGGTATATTCCTTGCGATCGACTCTGGTGATTGTGGCATATATATTTAATCTCCGCTCATGTTTGTGGCTCTCGCTCTGGTTCTCGGGTCTTGCTTCCTGATAATAATGTTGCTGCATCACTGGATACTCGTCCCTGATTGGTTGACGCGACGCGTCTGACGCAAAAAGTTCAGCATTTTCAACTTCTTGACGCTGACGCCTTGGATGCGCGTCTAGACCGCTGACGCCAAAACGCTCAAGATGCGCCGCATCAACGCCAGATTCGCGCCGCGCTGACACCGAAAACGCGCCGCAAAAACGCACAACGCTCTAGTCACGCGTCCACATAGACTTTACATTGAAAGTGGACGCTTTGACGCCTTGGTGTGAACGGCCCTTAAGGTAGCCAGTTTGAGCCTTAATCCTTGGGAAAGGCGCTAAGATTTTTCTTACTCCCGTCTCAGTCTGTCCTTATTGAATATTTTGTATTTATATTATCTTTAAGCATTTTTCCCTCCTTATTGTTTGCATTTTATCATAGTATATATGTACTATTATTCATAGTTATGTTCACTGACAATGGAAAGAAAAGTTATTGTGAAATGGCAGTATTGGGTATTGGTATTTGGGCCATATCTGTGGTATTCTGAAGTACATTTTTAAATAAAACTTATTACAACTTAACTTATATTTATTATAGACAGCCTTTTAGTGGCGTGATGTTTTTCTCTTTTACTGTAATAAAATTGAATAGTGTTTGTCTACTTCTTCACACTCAGTATCAACATATATACTGAGGCCAGGTATTGTATCGTATGAGAACATCATTACACTAATCAAATCCCATTGCACCCTCAATTGAAAGGGATAAGATGAAAACAACAATACATTCAAACAATACAACTTCTGACTTGTTCTTTTAGGATCCCACTGCACGCTGCTGCATTCGCCGAGGATGTGGCCGGACTGCAGCTGATGCTTCGCCACGGAGCTGAAGTAAATGTCGTCGACGACAGCGGGCGCTCAGCTCTGATGGTCGCTGCAGACAGGGGGCACAGCGGAACAGTGGGTGAGTGAGGGAAAGGGGGGAGAGGGAAGAAAAGAGAGGGTGCGAGCGAGAGGGAGAGAAATCAGGACTGAATGTTGTAATGCTACTGTTAAGTATTTTGTTTTGTTACAGCCATCCTCCTCCATCGGGCCAAGGCTGATCTGACTTTGCTGGATGAGAATAAGAACACTGCCCTGCACTTGGCCTGCAGCAAGGTACGGCAGTGGATACAGTTTGATCTATTGTACTGTACTGTAACCCTTGTAGTTATTTTGCACATTAATTGTTTTGTTTTCTCAGGCTCATGAGATGTGTGCCTTGGTGATTCTTGGGGAGATCCACAATCCCACTCTAATAAACGCCACCAATAGTGCTCTGCAAATGTGAGAACCCTGAAGACGCAATCACAGCATAATTGTCATAGTTTCAGTTTGTTTGACATATCCCTCTCCCTCAGGCCTCTCCATCTCGCGGCTCGTAATGGTCTGTCCACTGTAGTTCAGGCACTTCTGAGCAGAGGAGCCACTGTGCTGGCCCTGGATGAGGAAGGTCAGTCTCATTCATGCTCACACATAAACTGCACTTTTGTGTTGTAATGGTGGTTAGATTTTACTGTCTCCTCCCTGTGGTAGAGAAGTGGGAAAAACTCACAGGTGATAAAGAGGCTGATATCTTCTTATGCCAAATCAAAGTTTTGGAGCTTTCTACCATGTTATAATGTTGTTTCCTCGAAAACATACCTGAAGTGGACAGAACGAAGACTGTGATTTCACCCTTAATTGACTTTTTGAACCTGTGGCCAAATATCTGCGTCAGTAATGTATATTTTGTTGTACCAGGTCACACGCCAGCCCTTGCCTGTGCCCCCAACAAAGACGTGGCCGACTGCCTGGCTCTGATCCTCTCTACCATGAAGCCTTTCCCCGCGCGGGACCCTCCCTCCTCCTGCTCCTGCTCCCCCCCCTCCGTCTCGCCCTCCCCAGGTCTCAACATACTCAAGCACTGCGGCATCACTGCTGCCTGCACCCCGCTGCCTAGCAACGGCCTCCACAACGGCTACGTCAAAGAGCGTCACGGCGCAGCGGTGGGGTTAGATGGGTGCTTGACCGAGTGAGAGCGAATCCCCCCCACACCCACCTGAGGCTGCTATCTCCACCAACACCACCAGGGGGCGCCTCCCTTTAACACGGCCGGAGAGAGCACCCACTGTCCCTGTTCTATGTATGTATGTGCCGTGGGTCATGTGCGTGTGAATGTCTGGTCTTCTCTTGAGGTGCAGTCAAACCTATTATGCAATTAGAGTCCATTCCTTCATTTCTTAGTAGTGCTTAATACGTGGAGGCAAATCGCTCTACTAGGTCACTCGGCTGAAGTCTGGCAACTAAACAAAAAAACAAACTTTACTAATCTGACCTTTTTGAAATGACGTAACCCTTTAAAATAACGCTGAAATAACTAAAACTCCAATTGCATGTAGCTTTAAGCAGTGACTGTCATATCATGCTCTGCTGTGGTGACCTGGTAGAGTCAACAATCACCCCTAAAGAATGATCAAAGACTTAATAATAATAATAATAATAATATTTAACTTTTTTTTTTTTGCTTTTTTGTTTTACTCATCCATTAGATTCTTATGAAGGAACCACACAAGGGAAAATTTAGCTTCTGAGTGCAATACAGTACAATCCGAATTGGAAAAGGGTCGAAAAGATGTTAGTCCCATTGTGTACTTTTAATTAATGCACGGCCTCAAATTGTTTGGCATTTAATATGATTTGGTTTTGCTGCTGAATATAAAACTTCATGTTGGGGTCTGCGTTGTTACATCTACCTTATCCGTAACGCTAACGACCCGCTATTTTAAGAGATGCTAAGTGTTTGTTAAGCTAGAATGTTTCTAAGCATATAAGTTATGACCAAAGTTGATCAACACTACTATGGCTATAAAATTATTTATTTGAGATGAACTGTACTGTATAGAGAGACAATAGATCTTGAAATACCTCGTCAACTCGTTTAGCAGCTGCTTCATCTTTCACCAGGGTCCATAGTTCTAGGTTCTCAATGGGGAACTAGAGTAGGATAGTGACTGACAGAGGCCTTGTTTATTTAGATGAAGGCTTTACTAGTAATGTCCAGGCTCGGGTCTACAGAGGTACAAAAGGGTGCATCACAATCTCATTTAAAGTAGTTTGCATCCAAGGTGCATAAATTAATGATACTTAATTGAAGAGTATTGTCTTTGCACCCTTATGCACCCACAGTCAGTTTGGTCTGCACCCGGGCCTGGTAATATCTGCCAACAACACCTCATCGAAGCATTGTATCTCTGAGCACATAAATGAACAAGCCATTTCAATTCTCCCATCTCGCAACAGTGTTTTAAAAAAAAAAAAAAAAATCGAAATTTAAAACAGCCGAAATATTTAAGGAGTGATCAGATTTGAGGTTTTTAGGCACCAACCAGTCATCAGCATTTTACGCTTGTTTTTACAACTCTGACAAAAGAGTATTTTCGAAGCTGGTGAACTAGTCTTAAAAATCAAATCTCTCGACTTGTCTGTGGTCGCCTCTGATCAGTTTGAAAAGTTAAGTATTATTTGATATTTATATTGGACAGTTTTCAAGCAATATTTTGTTTTTTGCCTTTTTTGTTAATGTTATTGAATAGACAATCACTGTCACAAGGGCTTTTGTTTCCCTGGAATGTGTTTGCTTTTGTTTAATTATAATTTTTTTCTTTTATTGTTTCATGAAGACTAACCTAAAGACTAAACGAATGGCTCTGTGTGTGCTGGGCATTTTACTGTCAGTGTCAACTCAAATGCACTGGATTGCCTTTACGGCATCTCATGAAATGCCTTTTGACCCATGCCTTCTGTAACACATCATTTCATGTATTGTTTCATAGGACAAGGTCTAACATGGCTTATCTTCTCACAAATTATATTGGCAGCACATTAAACCACGATTGCACCATAGTTTGTCATAGAGAAATGCCAGGGAGAGGACACCTAGCTTATCCTGGCATTTGCTTTGACCAGGGTGTTCAAACCCTCAATAAAAACAAATGGGGCTAAACGAATCGCAGAGGGAAATTTTGCTTAATTGTACTCGTTTATCAGGAAAAGCAGAATTCCAAATATGTGATCATATGTTAGATATTCATTATTGGTTTTTACTCAGAATGATTGTAACGGACCACTAGAGCTGTTTGTGACTTAGATGTTATATCTATGCTATTTTTCTTTTTTTTTTTTTTTTTTTTTCCACCAACTGGTGGTAAAAAAAGTCAAATGTTTTCATTGGCGTGATCGCTTCATATCCAAGGTGTGAAGTGGCACAGTTGCACACATTAGCTGACTGGATGAGAGAGGACCTAGACTAGGCTTTGTAGTGTATTCCCCAAAATGTCTTTCATTTTCCTGAACGAACCCTGACAATAGTGTCCTCTAGGTGGCGTTATAGTTAGACTTCTGTGACTGAAATGAAATGGAAGTAACTAGAAAACCACAGCCTTTATTCTCTTAATAATTTTTCATGAGAACGTAAATATTCTTATCATTAATATTAGGATTAGGAACAGTTGTTTGTAATCTCAGGATCTGTGCTAAAGCAGTGGACAGAATTTGTGAATCCAATCAAAATGCAGCCGATTCTTTGTCGACATTTTGTGATGATCAGTTTCATTTTGATCCCAGCACTTAATTAGTAAAGCACGCACTTTAGTGCATTCAGGTTCTAATTGTGCAACTAGAGCAGAGTAATGTATGTACTTATGTTTACATGCATGTGTGTTGCTGCTAAAACAACATGGTGTCTGATAAAAGCAAATAATTCTTTTAACCAAGCGTTCTCTGAGCACTTCAGGACAGTGTCCACTGCCCTCTGGCTTCACAGTGAAAGAGTTTAATACTGAGGCTGTATACTGGAGCCTCTCACTGCAGTCAGTGATACCACAGACGCTCCACACTGCCCTCTGCAGGTGCAGTCTGTCTGGGCAGGGATCTATCCACAGTGATGTCTTTACACCAGTTCACGGAGCCATTTCCCTTGCAGCTAAAGCGTCACAGTATTCTTATATCTGCTTTTTATTTGTGTGATAATATCTGAGTGACTGTGCATGAAGTTAGCTTATGTTCTGCTGCTGAAGCAGAGCTAGTAAAGTGTAAACTATGTATGGAGTCAGAAATGAAAAGCAATGAAAGGTCCAATTGTAGCAATAGTGTGTGTGTAATAATGTGCAGCACAAATCTTGCACTGCCATCAATTTAGGCCAATTCAGTAAATTATAACCTAAATGCCAATGGAAGATTTCAATGCGGGTTAGATGTTCTAATCTTTGGTCACAGAAAAGGCCTTTTTGCCAAAACGAGTCGAGCAGAATGAGTTTATGCATTTGTTCAAGCCGTTTACAGTCTGACCATCAATCTGAGCCATGAATCTCGTGACTGAACTGAATGTGGGGTCTGTTTAGGGCGGGCTTTAGTTCCTCCTGTCTTTAAACTATGGCTCTTCATTTGTCTTGCATAGATATGATTCTATCGGTAGCATGTAAAACTGTATTCTTTTAAATGAGACCGTGTGTGTAGTACCAGTAGTCTTCCTGGATAGAGGATCTGGATATGTTTGTGGCATTATTTTGGGTGTCTGGGCTTGCTAATGTGTACTTTCACCTTTCTTTCTCTCTCTCTCTTCATATATTTTCATTTGTGCTATGAATTAACATTGATATCTATCCATTCCATTGAGATTGCCTTACATTACAGCAAATACAGAGGGACAGAAAGGACTTACGGTTAATCTAGACACATGCACTCGTAAAGAGCCTACACCTAAGTAGTGCCATAGAAACCTTTATTTGCCTTTAGACATAATTCATAGTTACTCACATATACAGTTACATTGTGTTAAAAGCTTAGCCAATTACGCTAACAAATGGTACCGCATGAATTTTAGTACTGAAAATGCAAGCTTTCTCTTCACTTTTATCATCAGATAATTTTTTTAATTGGGAATTATTAAATATTGTTTGCCCATTATTTATATATTAATAAAGCAGTTCATGAGTTGTATGGCTGTTTAGCAGGTTTGAAATATGTAAAAAAAAAAATATTGATGTCCATTAATTGCATATAGTTGTACAAATTAGTTGCCTCAAAAGGATGTCTTGGTTCTTACTTGAAACACTGACAAATTCAATTTAACTCTCTGATCCACTGTTGAGCCTTTTGCCTTAAAAGCTAACAAGAAATATACCTGGCAGTACCTGATAATATTCGCGTCTCCCATAGAGTTATGCTACTTGCTTGGATTGCTTAAGATATTGGCTAATTTTGGTCTTAAAGATACCTGCTTTGGGTGTCAACAAAGCACACAACGAATTGGGGTAGCACATAGCTCAAGGTTGCCATGGTGCAGAGATTGTTTTGAAGTTGGGATAACGCCATATTAGCCACTGTGAATGAATGAATCCACTTAGAAACAATCAAAAAGTTGGTGTCTCGTATTGAAATCTTACAGATGCCGAGGAGATGGTGGTTGAAATCTATAGGAAATCTGATGTCGAATGAAAAAAAAAAAATTGAACTTTTCTTGTACAGCTGTTAACAAAGTAATATAGTGTGATTCATGTAGTTGTGGATAGTGTAATTCTGCTTAAACCAGCCTAAATCTGAAATGTATGTGCATAGCGTTTCCATGTCCTTTGAGAGGAGCATGAAGTTGCACCTTGTGTTTTTATTGGACCTGCAGTTATACCTCACCAGTCAAAGCTGAGATGATCCTCTGTCACTCTCCATCTACTTTATGCCAATTATGTTTTTTTTTTCTTTAGTATTGAGTGTGATTGTAATCTAGGCATGTCTTACTCTAACATGCTAAGTTCCCTTTTAGTGTAGACAGCATAAGACCCCACTTAAATGTTTATCTCATCATAACTAATAGAATAGTCATGCCGAAGCCTATTGGGGAAAAGAAGGTAGCTAATAAACTTTACCTCTGCATGTTGGGATGATACTCCTTTACTGTATGACTAATGCTAGTTGACCACCTTCCCTGCCTAAACACTGGCTCCTCCCCAACCTGTAGGATCTGTGTCATTTGAAGCACAGCGGTGGCATGGTGCCTTTATATGTTACTACCGAAAGGTACGGTCTTCCATTTGTATTTCCCAAAAGCCTTACAATGGGAAAAGAAACACTGAACCAAGGCTACAGTGGCTGGTGCATTTCACAGGAAAGAGTGGTTATTTCAAACCTGCATCAAAGTTTTTGCAACAAAGCTTAAAGGTGCATAATGGAATTTTCTGATGGAGGATCTGCCAACCTATTGTCTCCTGTAATGTTCTAGTGTTCCATAGTATGGCATTAATCTTGCATTTATTCAATTACAGGGTGTTTTATTGATAAAAAATACTTGAAAATCATGCATTCTATCTTTGAGCGAGTTTGCCTCTTCACAGATCTGACCTGCAACTTGGCCTGGTTATGTCACCTGCCTGTTTCCATGGGAATGCATACATTTAATGCCATACTGTGGAACATTGCTGGCAAAGGACTGACATCTCCACATCTGAATCAGTTGTATAGTACACCTTTAAATACTTCTGAATAGGTGATTAATTCTTATAGAGCGCACCCTTAAGGTGGCTGGATGAATTGCACATAGCGATGCAATAATAGGGCACATTACCATTACATTGATCTGGATCAATGAAAGCACAAACCCAAAGAAGGCACCTGAGGCTCAGTTGGCTTTTCTGACACCAGTGGCAAAAGGAGTCTTCACCAAATTCAAACATAAACTCGACTCCTGATGCTGAAAACAATCAGCTTTGATTGTCCGTTAGACATTAACTGTAGAAAGACCGCTGTCTGGAGTTTCCTGATTGTCCTTGTTGCTCTTTTGCTTTATTTCATCAGTAATTAGTAACTTTAAACACAGTTGTCCAATGCGGTACGTGCATTCTGGATCATGTTTGTTGTGGCTGTGTTGCGATTTGATTGTGGATATTTTCTGTTGACTTTAGGGTAGACTGACTAGGTTTGCAGTACTAGTTGTGTGCAGTGTTAATAACGGTGTGATCATATTCTAGGAGTGACGTAAAATTTGTTGTCTTACTGCGAAATATGGCATGAATCATTTTGTCAAAGCTGACCTCGTTTGAAACAGACAAAAGATAAAAGTGCAATAACATTTTGTTTCATTGCTTCCTCAGTTGAATATCTCTATTTTTATGCCCTATTTTGTTATCACCAAAAGTCACACGTCTGTAGCAAATGAAGGATTCCTCTGGTCCTCCTGTTTGGTTCAGAAGTGGCATTGGAACGTCGTGTGTTTATTCCATTTTTAAAACTGTGATCTATATCAAACTTTAGACGCTGCCTGCTCAGAAAAGGACCGTGCACAAGTTAACTTATATGTTTGAGTAGGTGAGTGTATGATGGGCTTTGATGGTAATGTAGATTAAACCTATTTCCTTGAATTCTGGTTTCTAGTCAGTAGACCTGTTAATTTGCATGTGTAGATGTATTATATGCATCCTCCTCCTTGAATGAAATGTTTTCTCAAAAATATTTAGACCTGCTGTCAGTGACGTATGCGGATAAAAGGACTTTGAAATGCCTTATATTTGTTTTATTGTTAAGCATTAAGGGTGATAAGCCCTCCCTTTTCAGAGTGTAGCCTATAGCCTGTATAGACTCTTGAGATTTGTATCTGCTGTTTAGCCCAGTGTTTGTGATTGTGGTTTAGAAACATTCCCCTGAAAGTGCCGTTTGTTCACCAGCAGAGGGAGCTGTGGGGAAAAGTGTTGAAGGGAAAAAGCTGCAGTGTTTAAATGAACCCCAGAGAAAGAGGAGTATTTTGCAGGTGAAATGAGGCCGCAGTCTGAAGGAGCACCTTAGCGACTCGCCCGGGCGCGGGTCCCAGCTGGAGTACTCTAAAAGCAGAGCCATATCAGAGAATTGTCCCAATAGGAGCCCCTTGAATGTGCTATTAGAAATAGCCTACTGTAGTTAAGGATGTATTCTGCATGTTCTGTGACATAGTGGTATTAGTCCCTTTTTGTTTTGTTTAGTCACCTTCACTGTAGATGTTGCCTCTTCATTGAAACTTCCGAGCTATTAACAATCCTCTCTCAACTGGACTAAAGCAGACGAGATCTGCTGCGAAGGCAGCCTTAAATCTTTGCCAGTTCTTGACCTGTCGGATATAAGGGGTTTCTCACTTTGAGTGGCTTATCTAGAGAGGCCCTTTTGAGTGGAAGGACTGTGGATCAGGGCGTGTGACAGTTACAATCAGATGTTTTCAGTGCACCTTCTCGATTCTTACGAACGTTGGCTCGTCCACCAACATTCCAAAGCTGATCTGGTCACAGTGAAGTCCCATTGATAAAGTCCTTTGGCTTTGCTGATGAATGACGTAAGCGTGTGTGTCTTTGACAGGGTCCCTATTAGCCTAACGTCGATTACCTCATTTTAAAGTCTGCAAATATACTACTCTACTGTGTGTAAAGGAGTCAATGCCATCACCAGCAGCGCGGTCTCCGGACCTGTGATGACAGGACCAACAAGTCAACATTAGCCAAATTTACACATCACCAGTTTTAGTCAATAGTGCTTAGACATGTTTCAACATTTTTACTGGCAAAAAGGGCCTAGAGTTTATCAGTTTGCAAATAACTACAGGTGCTTCAAGACTAGTCAGCATCTGAACCAAGTGCAAGTCCTTCACCAAAGTTTGAAAAGTTACGGTTTCTAGAGTCCACTGCTTCTCACGCGCTGACTGGCAATAGCACCTTTGGTTATTAGCTGTGTTTTAATGCTGCGCTAAAACCAGATGTGTTTATTACATATTTAAATGAAATCATGTTGGCATCACTTGCTGTTTTCAGTAGCATTTCTCCTACCTCTTTGTTTTGCAGCCTTGAATATTGTTTGTCCACCTGTTTCGACAAAGTACAGGAATACAGATTTATTACAAGCAATGGTAGTTATTCAAGTGTGGTCGTGTTGTATGTGTGTGTCTATTGACATTGGAAAAAATATTTATGAGAAGCATTTATATGACACAATACCACTGGAATGTGAAGCCAGACAATGTTTTAATGCAGATTGATGATAGTCTACCCCCTTTAACTTGCAGTGGTGAGTGGTCAGATAATCAATGCATCTGGCTTTTAAATTATGTCTTAAAGATGCATGTAACTTTTCTGATGGACGGTCTGTCACCTGTTTGTCTCGTGCAAGTGCTATTGCTTTGCCTGGAATATTCCACAGTATGGCATTAAACCAAACCTATTACCTTTTACTCAATTACTGATCTTTCTGTTCTTGTGTTTCAACTTCTTACTGTAGATGGCATTTTTGAGACTATTCATAATTCAAAAGATATAATATTTTGGTTTAAAATGTCAATATCTATGTCAACCGTAGTGTTTTCATCAGGCTAAAACCCGTGGATTACAAAAAAAAATACTTGGGTTTGTAAGAGTCACTTGCTTGTCTCCATGGAGATAGCAAAGTTTTATACCATACTGTGGAACATTCTAAGAAAACATTTCAGATACTCCACCTAAAAACTTGCATCATACCTCTTTAAATTTTGCATTAAAACATCACCACTGTCTTGCTTTTAAGTGTATTACAACATTACAGCTTCACTCGGGGTCAGCTATTGATCGCCCTGCAGTTAAATGAATTGAAGAGCTTGTCTAAAGAGGTGGATTTGTAAAATCTGTAGAGGGTCAGTTTGCCTTTTGACACCCATTTAACCACTTTAAAACCAAATTCTGCTACCTAAGCGTCGTCTACATACGGCCCTGTGTTACAAATCAGTCTGACGAAAGGGGTGAAAGACGAGGTGAACGGTTTGAGGTTTTCTGGCCTGATCCTGGCCCGGTGTTTTCCATAACCAAAACTCAAGTTAAGCTGTCAGCATTGACCAAAATACAAGCTGGACAATAACAAAGTGCAAATGTTTTTTTGTCTTCTAAACTGGCATTAAAATTTTTAATAACTGGACAGCTTGAGAAGTAAATAAAGACGGTAATTGGTATTTTAAATCCCTTTTTTAAAAATTTTGATTGAATGTTTTTAATAAGTATGTTTAATTAAGCATCATTGTATAACCAGGACAGGACCAGCCCACTTCAGATAACACACTGTCTTACCTAAACCTCAAGCCATTCATTTTTCTGTTTTACTTTTTTGTTAATTTCTTTTTTTTTTTTTTTTTTTTTTTCGACAATGCAATCCTGAAAGCACTTTGCCTTGTTGTTCTTTGTGTGAACATGTGAATGATGATTTGTTACAATTGTTAATATTATAATAATATGTAAAAGATCATTCACTGTTTTGGAAAAACCTGCATCTGTCTTTCTGACGTTAAAAGAATAACTAAAAAAAGTGACATTAAACCGGAATCTATTTTATAAAATGTTTGCTGCAGCCAATTGGTCTTGTCATTCAGTATTGTGGCTTAGGGTTGTTTGTGTTCAATAAAGTGCTATTGCTAAATATTTACTGATTGTGTTGTGGTTCTTTATCGTAAAAATGTGTGAATTTTGTATAATGTGAATGTATAAATTTGCAAAAAGTTTTTATATATTTACAAAACATTTGTGATGTGTGTTTTAATCAACAAGCGAACCTAAAGTAGGCTAATCCACAAGAGGTACTCCAGAGAAAGTGCAGAAGACTAATATGGGACAGTCACTCATCCTATCATGCATGTATTTAACCTTTAATTTTAACAGCAATATAAGATTTGAATTCTTCCTGGCCCCAGTGAGTAGAAAGAAGACAGGAATTTTCACAGAGGCAGATGCACGAAGAACTGTACACACAGGCCACACAAAAGTGATGACCACTGACCACTACTATACCCACTGCCGTACCATCCTAAAACATGGTGTCTTAATTTATTCTTAAATTGTCCTTTAACTTGTAGTTGTCCGTATCATAAGGTATAGTTTGCCTAGCAAAACCAGAATGCTATCACTTTGTAAAGTATTGAAGTGTGTATTCTGGATCTCAGGCAAAGGTATTTGAGAACAGAATGGAAATTTATTGAAATGTAATAGCTTGTTTTGAAGTGAAAATGGAACATTTCCTTTTTTATAATATGCATGTCTTTTTGCAGCAAATGTTCAAACTAGCAAATTAAAATCAATAGCCTTATGAGTTTGTATTGCCTGAAGCTTCTGGCTTTATTCTATCCAACAATTTAGCTGTAAATATCAGGTTACTTTTGGGTTTGCAATGGAATTCATACATGCAAGACTGGTTCTCTGAGTCTATCATCAGGAAACAAATCATGAGCTCTTATCTTCTGTTTGACACATCACAAAATGGCGCCTATCTTGTAATGCGTCTTAAGGTTCTATTTTGGCATTAATTTGATAAAGCTATATCAAAATCCTACTAAGTAGAACAACAAGAGATGCTCAACAAAAACACCACAATAGTATTATAATAATATTATTAGAGAAGTAGAGAAAATCTGCAATGGAAACAAAATAGCTAATATAGAGAATATTTCGGAGTAGAATATAAAATTACCATTTATAAAGCTAAAAACCTTGTAAGTCAAAGGAGCTACAACCCTCTTCCAGAGTTTGGAACGTCATCACGTACGGAGCGACGTCCCGTATCACAGACGACGCAGACTGTAGGAGGATGTAGCTTGGACGTGGCTAACACAGAAGTACAAGAAAAAAATACAATCGCACCGTAAAACTCTATTCAGGATCTGTTATACCAAATGTTTCTGTAAGTATTTACTCGAATACTGTATTATTGGATCACAGCTGTTGGTTAAATGAGTTAATTCGGCGTAAAAGCCTGAGGTTATGTTTTTCCTTGGTTAGCTCCTATGCTAACTAAATCAGCCCGTGGGTACTGTACAGTAGACAGTGCTAATTATCAGTCTGTAGCAATGAAATGCTTACGATCTCAAATTATCATGAAATAAAAGTAATAGCGTTTGTGATTTTGTGTTTGTGTACATTTCCTGGTGTGTCATATCCTTTGCTAAATGTTGACTGTCTAAATGTTAAAGGTGTTTGCTGCCTTGCATAAAACGACTACATTATTTAGCATCAGGCGGTTAGCTTGTTTGCAAGACATGTTGAGCCCTTGAGAATAAACTTGCCACTCCAGACCAGTGTTGGTTGCAACCACAGAAATTGGATCAGACGCTGACCTTGGAAAGTATTATTTCCTCTGATTCAATTTTCTATCACTTTTTGTGTATGTGTGTTTTTTATGTGGTATGTGTGAACGTGGTAAATTTCGCATTTTTGTGCAAACTTAAAACTTTAGGCATTGTAAGGTGTTACCAAATGTTAATTTTATATTTAAACCTAGTAAGTGTCCCTTTTAAGGGGATGTCATATGCTGGGTGTGCACTTGAATACAAATGAACATTTAGAGTTTATAGTTGTTGTAACTGAAAGGGCTCATAATGCGCTATTTTCTGTTATAATCTTTTTTCCTCATTACAACATACCATAACTGTTAAACGGTATACGTTACTAGAAACATTTAGATGATTTCAGCCCTGGAAATGACTATCTCTACTGAACTAAAGGCAATAGGTAGCTGTTAACATGAAAACTACCACTACATCACCTCATGAGGTGGAACAAAGCATTTTGATTTTGGAGATGTAGACAGACTAACAATAAACAATTAGTCTAAATGTAATGAAATGAAATGAAACAAAACACAACCCCGGGTATGTTTTTAATGAGGAAACAACATTCTAACATGGCTTAAAGCTCACAAGAATTAATTTTGTGTTATAAAGGACCTTGAAAGACCAAAAATTCAATAAGTAATTTAAGTGAATTAAGTGCCCTCTGTTATTTTGCTATATTTTGCTATGATTTTATTGTACAAACTTTCCTATGCATCCATTTTGTCAACAGGCTTGCCTTTTCACAAACTTGACCTGTAACTTGGCCACCTACCCATCTTTATGGAGCTGTTATGACTTTGCCTGAGATGTTGCACAGAATGACATAAACCGTACCTATCTCCATGAAAAAAGTTTGGCTTTATGCAGTGCGGTGTTGATGTTATTGTATTTTGCAGGAATTCTCTTCTTTTGGAAGGATGTCATTAACTTACCATAAATGACTTGCTGGTGCTGAATGGAAATTTTAAAAGACATTTGTGACTGAGGTAATTTTGGAAATTCTTGTTGTTGAAATATCTGTGCTGTCTAAGTTTTCTGTAGCTTTATATTTACTCCTTTTTCTCAGGAGGCCAGGGGTCCCAGGAATGTACCATGGGGTATGACGTCACCAGATTTACAGGGGAGGTGGATGAAGACCTCCTGTGCCCGATCTGTAGTGGCGTTCTAGAGGAGCCAGTCCAGGTGAAGTTTTAGTTGACAGAGATGTCACAATTAAATTTTTTTATGTTATAATTATTGTGAGAAAATGCATCAAGTGTTGCAATTGTCATTATCAGTTGCCAATTGTATTGTATTGCAATGAGTATATTTGCTTTTTGTGGTAGCATAAATACATTAAAGTAACAATACTAATTATAAATTAAGCATTTTTATGATTAAAAAATATAATAATTTTAAATGTATTAAATACATTTTGCATGTTGTACAGGGTAAACAAAATTTTTAAGTATTATATAGATTTTTTTTTTTTTTTTAAACTCAGGTAGCTTTATGTTTAATGTGATTACTGCAAAGAAAACCAACACATTTGTGTCTGTATTTTTTTAGGCTCCTCACTGTGAACATGCCTTCTGTAATGCCTGCATCACTCAGTGGTTTGCCCAGCAGCAGATTTGCCCGGTGGACCGCACAGTTGTGACCCTCGCTCACCTCCGGCCTGTCCCCAGGATCATGAGAAACATGCTCTCCAAACTCCAGATCAACTGTGACAATGCCAGCTTTGGCTGCACGGCAACGCTCCGCCTAGATCAGCTGCAGTCTCACCTCAAAGATTGTGAACATAACCCCAAACGACCCGTCACCTGTGAAGAGGGCTGTGGGTGAGTGTAAAACCTGCATTAAGTCACTTTTCTGGTGTAGGATTTGCCACCTGCTTGTCTTCACAAAGATGATATTGTTTTACCTGGAATGTTTCAGAGTAAGGCATTAAACTTATCTCCATCGATAAAAGCACATGGCCAACCCTCTACCAGAAAAGTTAGAAAAGTATAGTTTACTGAAGAAGACATGTTGTAGCACATTGAAATGTTTATATATTTATTTTATTCATGCATGTACAAAATTTGTAAGGTTGTTTCCTAGAGGCTGTCTCCTACAGGATCATGAACACATTCATTAGCAACTGAAACCAGGAACTAACAATTTCACTTCTTTTGAATTATTGTTTTTGATAATTTCAGCAGTTTATGTAAATTTACATATTGTAAATTTTTCAAAACTTCAATAATAACTAACTAAAATATAAAATGCAGTCAAGTTTTTTAAAAATGGATTGCCCAAATAATCCATAATGTTTAATAGTGTATCTTATAAAAGACTGCAGCAACTGTAACCTAATATCAAATTGCATTTGACTGATTTAATTAATTTCTTTCTGCCAATCAGTTAGGTGACAAAAAATGGGGTGTGTCTAAAGCTCTCAAAACTTTACGTATCTGTGTGTCTCACCCAAACTGTACTCACAAGACTACAACTGCATGGGAGTTCATGAAAATCAACTATTTATGCAGAAAAAAACAGTTTGGAAGCAATGTATTATATAAAGAAAAACTTGAGAATCAGTTAAATAATCAATGAATTTTATCATTAATCAGTCATTTTTAGAATAAGAAAATACCATATCTTCAACTAACACACTTACTCTCTACCTTCATTTTTCTGCTGTTATCCCATATAAATCTTTAAAATCTAATAAAATGATAGTCAACTAATACAAAGGCCGCCACACACTACAGGAGAATTTGCTCAATTTTGGCTGCAATTTGCTTCTCCCCAAGTTTGGGAAGGCGTGACATAACTTTGTGTCTTCGTGTGTGATTTTGAAGGTGCTGCACTACTCATGTGTGTATTGTCAGTGTGACTCTGAGCTTCTCTGTCATATGGTAACCACTAAACCTCAGCAACGCTACGGCAACAGCCAATAAAACAGAGCGTTTAAGATTGAAAAATCCTATAGTGCTTGTAGTGGCCTTAAAACTCTATTGACCGATTAATCGACTAAACAACAAAAAGCCATAGCCCTAATTTCTTCATTCTTTATTTTTTCCTTTCAGTCTTGAAATGCCCAAAGATGAAGTCCCCAATCATAACTGTATCAAACATTTGAGGAGCGTCGTGCAGCAGCAACAAACCAAGATTTCAGAGCTGGAAAAAACTGTGGCAGAACATAAGCACCAGCTGGGAGAACAGGTAAGCTCTCAGTATCTTGTTAAAAGATGGATTACCTGTAAAACTAGTTATGGAAAAGGCACCCAAGTAAATATTTTAACTTTTAACTTTTAACAGTTTAGGATGTTTTGTTTTGAGTCTTGAAGATCTTTTAAAATGGACCACTAAAGCAGAAAAATGTATTGGAATTTTTTTTTTTTTAAGCATTTTGAAATCACAATTCACAAATTACAAAAGCTACAGCTGTATAGAGTGCATAATAACCTGCTGTAGCGGACAAAATACAAAAAACAGTTTTCATGTTATACTCCTATCTTGGGCACATTTGTAACCAAATGTGTTTTCTAAATACAGAATATGTATGAATTAATTGTATTATTAATGAAAAATGTTAAACTCAAAGTCCAGATAACTATTAAGATTATCTAAATATGACTATGATTATTTCTTATAGTTGACTGGTCACAGTAAGGCAATTCATGTTACAGCCCTAGTCCTATTTATGTATAGAAACCTGACACTTGCCCTGCAGATATATTCGAAAATGCATTATTGTTGTATTAGTTTCACTGTAAATATTTCAGTGTTTTCCTAATGTGGAAATTAATCTTAAAATTAATGTTATCCAAAATGTCTCACTCATGAACTGCACTGACTTCCTTTGTTTTTATATTTGTTATAACCATGATTTTGTTTTTTGTCAGAAACGGGACATTCAGCTGCTAAAAGCGTACATGAGGGCAATACGGAGCGCCAACCCAAACCTGCAGAACCTGGAGGAGAGCATTGAGTATAATGAGATTTTGGAGTAAGTCAAGACTTTTAAAGCATGTTGGCTAAAGAGCTATAAAGCAAAGGACAAAACTAGTATTTGCAGAATAAAGTGTATTATCTTTGAAAATCATATTGTTTATTTTTATTATTGATTTAATAATGCCGTTTTCTTTGTTATGACTGTCTTTTGGCATTTGTAGTGTGATAATGATGATTATCAAAATTGCTATTGCGATTATTTTAAATGATATGTTAGCTAATGCTAGCTTGTGACTGTAATGTGACTTGAGAGGGACTTGTTTAACAGCTCAAAATCGGCTCACCTGTTATAGTTCCTGCCAAGTCAGTTTTTTAGGGTCAGATTGTGTTAAAACTAAGCTCAAATGAATTTGTAACTTGAGTAACAGCGCTTCTGACAGAGCAGAGCCTGTAGTTAGCTTCTGCAATAATCTCTCCATGGAGATGAGCAGGTGGTGGACCATCCACCAGAAAAGTTTCATAGTGCACCATTTAACATTTATGAATGGTCACCCTAATCTTGTCTTGTCTTGTGCACAGATGGGTAAACTCCATGCAGCCGGCGCGCGTGACCCGTTGGGGGGGCATGATCTCAACTCCGGACGCCGTGCTTCAGGCAGTCATCAAACGCTCGCTCATCGACAGTGGCTGCCCCCTCTCCATTGTCAACGACCTCATCGAGAACGCCCACGAGAGGAACTGGCCTCAGGGACTGGCCACGCTTGAGACGCGGCAAATGAACAGGCGTTACTACGAGAACTACGTCGCCAAGCGGATCCCCGGGAAACAGGCTGTCGTGGTGATGGCCTGCGAAAACCAACATATGGGAGAGGATATGATTCTGGAGCCCGGCCTGGTCATGATTTTTGCACTCGGTGTGGAGGAGATTTTATAACTGTAAATCTGCAAATGTCTTACTCGGGACAGTGTCTGAGTAGAGTAACAAAAACGCAAAAACTGACAAGCAAATCTGACTTTTTCAAATGGAAATGCAAACACAAGGAGGTATAGTATAAGCTTGATACTGATAATAATGGCTGGCCTGTCACGATAACAATATATCACATTTCAAAATGTATTAAGAAAATTAAGATGATAAGTGAAATAGGGATGCACCAGTCCAACTTTTTCTGTTCCAGTGTCGATACTTTGGCTTTAAGTATTTGCCGAGACTGATGTATTTCTTATAAACAAAAGCGAGGTTATCATAGTAAAGTAAATACAAAACTGTTTTGAAAAAAAATACAAGTTTATTGTAAGTCGACATTTTGACCCAACACCAATTACATCAATTTATGGACCAAAACGGGACATCTGCTATTGGAACTGATATTGTGGAACAGACATTCAATCCATGGGAAAAAATCTATATCTGCACTGATATCCAATACCAGTATTGTATCTGTGCATCCTTAAAGCGTCAGTATTAACACAAATGTACTGTATATGTCACTGAGACATTTTCTGGGTTTCAGATGACATCACAACATTGTATAGGGCAATTATTTAACACAGATGGGGGGCAGCTCAAATTG
The DNA here is from genome assembly GCF_026225935.1 of Boleophthalmus pectinirostris. Lineage (NCBI taxonomy): Eukaryota > Metazoa > Chordata > Actinopteri > Gobiiformes > Gobiidae > Boleophthalmus > Boleophthalmus pectinirostris. Next base: position 33,889,111 of record NW_026571515.1, on the reverse strand, counting down.
AATATTGTCAAAAAATATATTTGTTTTCAGTTTTTTCTTGTAATACACTGACTGTATTGGTCTAGTAAAAAATGTGAAATTATCATTTTTAACATTGTGAATTTACCTTGGGGATATTTGATGCAAAGTAAAATGTTAACAATGGGAAGACTGTTTCTTGCCCCCATCTGGGAGTATGACATTCACATCGCCATATATAAGAATCTGAAATCCACCCATAACCCAAAAGCAGGATTATCCTAAAAAAAAACTATTCTAAATGTAGAATATCATTTCAAAACATGAGCTGATATAGACAGCTGAAATAGAAGAAATTAAACATTTACCAGCAAGTAGTTAGTTTAGTTTGGTTTGTACCTTCAGTTTATTCAGATCTCTGCATTTTAAATCTTATTGTAATACATAAAAATAACCAAAATGTCCTTTCTAGTACAAAGAAAAAGTACCCATGATAAATACTGACCCGTAAAAACATTGTTCCCTCTGTCATTTATTGACGTTATAATAATTATCGTGACAGGCCGAGATCGAGTTGTACCTGATCTTTGCACATGATCTGGTGGTAATTTTATAATCGTAAATCTGCTAATGTTTTACTTAGGGAGAAGCCTGAGCAAAACCATAACAAACCAGTTTCACACTAACCTTACTTGCATATACTGTACATGAGCAGAAAACACTATATGATAATAGCATTTTGAAGAATACAGCAGTTTCTATACTTCTTTAGAAAGCTTTTGTTGAATTACAGTCAGGTTAATGCATGCTTCCAGCCATGGAGGCCACCTTAACTATAAAGACCAAGGGGAACATGCAGAAGCGCTAGTCCAAGCTTGATACCGATGCCTTATAACATACACAGAATAGGTTTTGTTCACTACAGTTGTAATCATTCCTGAAGCAGGGCAGGGTCTAGACTCAATTGACTTGTTTTATATCTATTTATAAGAATATTCCTAATACTTTTTGTTGTGAATTGGATCCACACATTTCCCAAATTAGTCTGTCTTAATGGTGCAGCATGTAATATTTCTAGTGGAGAGTCAGCCACCTGCTTGTCTCCATGGATATCCTATTGCTTTGCCAGAAAAGTCCCATAGTATGGCGTTAAACTTGTATATCTTCCAGTTGTGTTATTATTACCAAAGAATTCTTGGCTCTTTGGCATCACTTGCTTGTCTTCATGGAGATTAATGCCATACTGTGCAATATTTCTGACAAAACAATAACTTCCAAACTTGGATATTGAAGTTTTTATGGACCCTCCACCAGTAAATTTACACTGCAAGTCTGTGAATAATCTTACTGTTTGATGTCTGCTCCCCTGCCTTCATTATAAAGTACTGGCTCATTCGAATGTTGCAGTGTCAAGTGAACCCAATCTATAGACAGCAAGATGGATTTGATCGATTTAAAAACAGGCCTTTACAATGTTTTTAGTGCATTATCTTATCTGATTGTTCTGCTCCAAATACAGACCGTAACAAAACGCAGTCACACCTCTTCTCAGATCCCTAATTGTGTAAATTATTGTAAATAGAAATACTATATTGAATTCTAACATTCAAGATTCATCTCGCTGTTAAGTGTGATTTTGAAATGATTGATTCTTAAAAATAAGGTGCAGTGTTTAACTTTTTTTCCTGGGGCATCTGCTACCTGCTTGTCTCCATGGAGATGATATGTTTTGCCTGGAAGTTCTGGTATGGCATTAAACATATGGATCTTACATTTATTCAGGTACTTAAAATACCTTTAACATTCATTCTTTCTGTGAGTGGGGTCACCTCGCCACCCGTAACTTGGCCTTGTGATAGTTTTGTTTAAAGCCTACTGCAGAACATTACAGGAAGGGAAATAACATCTCCATGGAGACAAGCGAGTGATGGACCCACCACCAGAAAAGTTACACAGTGTACTTCTAATTCAGTCTGTGTTACTCTGCTGAAAAGTTTACTTAGTTCGAGATTTTTTGTGTAAATTTCACACGACTTCCTGCTTCGTTTTAGATTGTCTGAACCTTCTGTGCCATTTATTTGTATTTATTGTGTTGCCTTTTATGGAAAGTCGTGTTAAATGCTTGAAAATGTCACAGTTCGATGTATAGAAAATGCCTCTAAAATGTGCATTCTAAGTCTATGGGGCTGATGAAAAATGTGATTGTCAGTTTGTTTTTCTGTTGTGAAGATTTTGCTTATGTTCATCCATCATTACATATCAACCATTATTAATACAGTTTTATGCTATGCTATCTCTTTACACAGCTATAGAAGAAACACATAAACATTTTCTGTTATGACTTTCAACAGATATAATATTCCACCATAACCCATGTATAGTAATAGACAGGTAAGAGCGTACAGTAATCATCTGGATAAAAGCCTTCAAATCATTAAATGAATATGTTTGCATTGTGTCCTTTGTTGACGCTCTCCAGGTAAAGTTTTCATTTGTTTTGTGTCTGTTAATATGTGAAGGAATAAAATGCTCAAATGTTAATCAAAATCTAGATGATGTTGGCATTTAAATATTTACTAACTTTCAACATAAATTATCATTAAACTAACTCAAAGTTCCAGTTGCAGTCCCAAGATAGGCAGCATTAGCTAACAGCAGGCATGTCCAAACTATGGCCCGTGGGCCAAATGCGGCCCTCAGACAAATTTTTCTTGGCCTGCAGTCTTCCAGATGAATTGGCCCAGATTGCCTTGCATTGCATAAAAATGAACTTTTTCCTGCAAGGTTTTTGAAAATCTACCTTGATAAAACCAATATTTAATATTTTGTGTGTGGTTTTAAGGATCTTAACTTGAATAAAGGACTGATGGTTCACTCTAATGTGTTAAATATGCACATATTTCAATTTTTCACTGTATTGAGCATCAGTTTACGGCCCTTGATCAGCGCTCTGCTTCGTTTCTGGTTAGATATGTGGACCTTGATGAAAAAAGTTTGGACAACCCTGGCTTACAGTATCTCAAATAGTTACTCTCACCATTTTTGTTGAAAATCAAACACCTAAACAGGACCATGTAAGCGCAGGCTCTTAAAAATGTATTGTTTAAATCCATTTTGTATTCTTGAGTTTTCAGATCTTAAAACTTTTGTGTCTATGGTAACTGCTTAAAATGCCACCATAGATATTCATGTATAACAGCCCCAGCATGATGTCACTCCAAAGTATCAAAACTTAAAACTTGCACTACTTAACATTGACCACAATAATAATTGACAATCATTCATATTGAAAATTGTATGTTATTTATTATTTATTTTAGAGTTACTCAATTTTCTGTACTTGTTTTCCGGTCAGACTTTGGAACCCCACTGGAACAATTGCTCTACTGCAACTATAAGATACTTATATTACTATTTACAATAATTAAAGCTTGGTTTGTCTACTATGGCTACCATCTCATAGGCTGAATGATCCTTTAGGTATTTTAGATTGAAAAGACTATTATGATTGATTCAGCTATTATACGGAGCTCTCAATAATAATTCACACTATACAGATGTTAGGTTTTTGTTTATTTTTTTCTGTTTGTTTATGTTTATAGATTTACATAATAATAATAAAGGTTGGGGCTGGTGTAAGTGGTATGTTTAAACAAATATTATGTAATTTTCTTGCATATGCTGTTGTTGTCCAGACAACCTCTGGGGGCTCTGGACCCCACCGGAACCACTGCTCTACTGTAACTAAGCTACTTACGTTGGAATTTAGAATATAATCAGGGCTATTAGGTCTGTACACTATTCATGGGTTTCAGCTTTCTGTTGTAAGGTGACATTTTGAGGACTGTTGACCATTCAAAAGTTGGAATATTTAGTTTTGAATTGTTGATTGCTATGGCAATGGTCCTGGCTTTGCCTCATTCTGAAACCCATGGACAGGCTACCACCTCACAATACTGTACCACAATTTCAGCTTTTGCTTTAGATATTTTAAATTGGTATACTGTGTGAAATACACATTGTTCAGAAATGTATTGTAATTTTCCACTTTCTGTCCGTTTCAAGGGCTGTTCTGCTCTGGACAGACCCAGACAGGGCTCTTGTTTTCAGTCCTCTACAGTTCATTGTGGCCCTAATCCTTCTCAGTGGAATGTGAAATCGTGCACTTTGCTCATTGTCTGCTCCTGCTGTGATGAGACTGCAGCCAAAAACATAGCATTTAGGTTTAATCTTAAATATTGCATTGTGTTTGCATCCTGTTTGGTTCTGGTAGCATCATAACTATCTTGGGTGTGTACAAAATACTAGACTAGGTAATTATCACTCAAGTGGAAAAAGAAGTACCCATGCATGTGAAAAGGTTTGCTTTAAAAATATTTTTTAAATGTAGGGCTCCTGAGTGATAGGGTTGTTTATCTATCTGATACATAGAATAAGACCACCATTAGCCTATAGATCTATGTCTTGAATTAAGTGGGAGTGGCACTGTGGGTTAATATTTCATTCATCAACTAACCAGTGTGTTTATGGTTCAAATAGCTCATGTTATTGTCTCCTTGAGCAAGACACTTTGCCCAAATTAAAGGGCCCATATTACGCTGTTTTCTGACCTAGGTTATAACGTTGTTTCCTCATTTAAAACATACCTGGAGTTGTGTTTTGTTTCATTCACACCCTGCAAATTTAGAGTTCTTTTTTCAAACAGACAACACTATGTTCCACTTTGTGATGTCATGTGGTAATACAGGAAATCACCAGAATCATTTCGATAATTTCAACCCTGGATTTTCCAAATCTCTACTAAACCAAAAAGTGGTTGACATCACATCACAAAGCGGCATTTTGAGCTTTGAAGATGTAAACTAATCGCCAATTCCAGATATGTTTTTGATGAGGGGACAACATTCTAACATAACTAAAAGCTCACAACAGTCAATTTTGCGCAATGTACGCCCATTAAAATAAATAAATACAATAACATGTATTACTACAGTACACGTAAGCTAATATCAAGTAAAGTTGGAATTTTTTTTCACGTGATAACGGAAAAATAAATAATGTGCTGTTAATGCAATAATTCTCAAATAGAAGTTTACATTTACAGTCTTTTACGCCTCTTCACGTACAGCTCGTGCAGTTTTTTATTTTTATTTTTAGTTGCATGTTAGCCATATTTTTCCTCAAATACCAGAAAGACAAAAGTATGCTACCCTAAATTTAACTCTTAACTAACCACTCTGGGAAATGTCCCTTGACGTCTATTCAAATGCTCTGGTTTAAAAACATCTTTTCGCAGCGGTCGTGATTCACGCTGACTGACAGCTCTGAAGCGGCGCTGTAGGACCGTCATTTCCCCGTCATGTGAACTGTGGAAGTTTGCAGGGGGCGTGTGAGAGAGCGCAGCCGACACAAGAGAGACACGGGCGGGCGGTCCTTCACTCTCCGTTCGCCTCTCTACACTCGACCCACGGTCCCTGCTGTCTGCGCCTGCCCGAAGTTAGCGGACACTTTTACCACCAAAACGCCGCTGTCTGACTGGCTTCTCTTCCAACTGCACCCCTAACACTTGACTAAAGACCGCAACGGAGCAGGTAAAACGCAAATTTGTCGCTACTGGATTGAAGTTTTGCACGATTTCGTTAGACATTTAGCTGCAATTGTAGTGGTTACGGCTTGCTGATAACGCCAGAGAATACACCAGTAAAGAGTCGACTGTCTATTGATTTCCATGCGGTAACTTTACAAGAATCTAACATGCACTACCCAAAATGTGTGCGTACGTGCGTCATGAGCGCGTAATTCACTGAAATATCCATTGTATTTTGATATGTCATTGAACAGTCGTGGTTACCTCATTTATTACGATCATGTGTTAGGATCGTAGTGATTTCTAATGTCAACCTGGGTTACGTTACTGGAGGGGGACACCCTTTCAGTGCAGCCAACGCTATTTTTAGTTGTAGAGTTGTTGTGGACGTATTTGAAATATCGTTTTTATTTTTAAGATTTTAGTCTATAGTTTGACTTCTTGCTAGTGTATGATTCATGGTTTTATATAGTTGTTCTCAATAGTTAAAGGTGCACTATGTAACTTTTCTAATAGGGGCTGACATTTGTCTCCATGGAGTTGTTATTGCTTTGCTTGGAATATTCCACAATGTTAATAAACTTATAACGTATATCTCCATGGGGAAAAGCAGGTAATGCCACCAGACTAAGTTACAAGTCAGGTCTTTGAAAAGGCGTTCCCGCTTACAGTAAGAATGCATGTTTTCCAAGCAATTCTATCTGTAATTGAATAAATGTAAGCCAGAGTAGCTACAGTAGTAAGTAGGAACATTCCCCGCAAAGCAATAACCATACATAGTGCCCCTTTCAATGCTCATAATCTTTCTCTGTGCGTAAAATAGTCTATAATATTATTGTTTTAAATTTTGTTGCCTAATAGCCTATATCAGAGTGGAATGTTGAATTGAAAATCCATTGTTAGATTAGGCTACCCTGGTGATATTACTTTGCTTACAGCGCACAGTGGAAGTTGACTGTACCCCTATCCCAACTTAACCAAACAAGACTAAAAAGTGCTGATAGACTATTCTCGAGACTACAGCTTTAAATTTCACTTCTAAGACAGGGTTGTAAAATCAAGAGATGAAGTGAAATTGAAATTTGAATGGACTCAAATAACAAAGACCGCATTATTTTAGTAATTTCAACAAAGAAAGTTTCCCTTGTATAAAAGCTGCTGACGCTGTAGTGTAATCTTGTATTAGTTGAAAAATTAAAATGTACACTGTAAACAGAATAGTCAATAATATAAAATTCCGAACTTGATTTATGCTAAGACAAAAGCTTGATAAAGATTAAAGGCCATTATAATAACAGGAGAATAGAATTTTCAGCCATACAATTCAATGCGTTATTACACTAGTTCTAATATAAATCAAGATTTTAAAACTATTAAGGAAAGATCCCATTTTGTGGTATATTTTCAAGTATCAGTGCTTGTTAGAGTAGTTTAAAAACAACTTAATGATTAGTATCATTTTTGACAACAAATCCTAGAACAGAATCTAATCTAACATGACTTGCAAATCCAATCGCAATCATATGAATCAGAATTAGATGTACAATTTCCCTCTAGCATTTCCGCTAACTAAAACCATGTTAAAATAACATTGCAAAAGCCTCATAAAATAATAATAATAAGTTGTAGTCTAATGTTTGTTCCGATGCTGCATGTCTTAATGGAGCTCATCTGTCTGTATCTGTGTTTGGCCGATCAATAATGTGGAGTGGGTCATTTATGTCTCATGTTAACAGAGTCACGACGCTGGAGAAGATTATGTCCTGCTTCAAATCTAATTGAGCTAACAAACATACAAAATTACAACCAGAGCTATTGAGTTTAGGGCAAGACGGTGGCACAGTAGGTTAAGCTTTCACCCATCAACCGGATGAGACATGTTTTGGGAATTTCCTGGTTACTTATAATCATGTCATTGTGGTCTTGGTGGTGATGTCACGATATTTGACTTGATTTTGATGCCAAGAAAAAGCTGCTAATATATTCTTTGACACCACAATGATAATGAAAACATATTTTTTTGTAGAATTTTTTATAATTTTCAACACAACGCAACACAAATTTCTGATGAAGCATCTGCCAACTCCATGTTTCTTTGGAGATGTTATTAATTTACTTGAAATGTTCCGCAGTACATCATATGGAAACTGATCTATATTGCATTTATTCAGTTATGTTTTTATTGCCAAACATGCATTCTTGCCTTCAGAGACACCTGACTTATAATCGGCCTGTTGGCCTCACCTGCTTTTCTCCATTAAGAAGTTTAAAACCATACTCTGAAATATTACAGCCAATGAAATAACAACAAGGAGACAAGTAGGTGGCGTACCAAAAAGGTACTTAGTGAGCCTTTAATGTTACCATGTAGTCTTTATACTAGGTCATTTGCATTTTTTCAGTAGGGCCTATTGATACCAACCTTGGTCTTGGGTTAACCATTTTGCCCACTTTTGTAACACTTTGGTCAACATGTGTAGTAAACAAGGTTTCAGTTGTACACAATCACAATTAAGGTTAGAAGTTAGGAGGGATAGGTAAAGATTCTGATGTAAAAAATAATAATAATAATAATTGTGACTATATACTTTCAGACAATGTTGAATGATAAAAATGTCTACACTAGTTTGTTTCATTTTACTGTCCATTCACTTTTTGTGTGATACTTGAACCTCCACATTAAAAGGCATATTTTAGCACATTTGTGGTTTTATTGCAAAAAATATTGTGAGGTGAGAATAAAATTGAAATATGAATTTTTCTCATCTCGCCCACTTTGACTAAATTACAATGGCAAGGAGTGCAAATCTTTATCAATATTCGTTCTGACTCATTAATTTGGTTTTGAGATAATAATCAGCTGTGCTTACAATACCTTGGTGGAACTTAAAAGTTGAGAGATATTTTCTTATATTATTTTCTTATATTATTTCTTATGTATTCTTATCTTATATTATTTCTTTATGTTTTATTTATTATTTTTAATCAGTTATTTTTCTATAATATTAATAGTTTTCTGATACACTAATTGTAAACTATTCTACTCTATATTTGCATAGCTTCAAAACAACAATTTCAGTATTATCTTCGAGAATAAACATTGTCCACCAATCTCCACTGAGGAGCATCAAAGGAAATTGATACCCCGATTAATCAATACTAAAACTAATATTGAAAATAGACATTTGTTTGAGCAAGTATCAGTACTGAAAAAAAAAATCACATAAATATGAAGAAGTTGGACATTTGTTAAATAGTTTTAGAGCAGTCATAATCAGTGGGTGCGGTCACATTTGGAACTGGGATTTGAATTGAACCCAGAAGTAAATGGGCTGGACTCGACTGGTACTAAATTAGGACTAGACCTGGAACAAGCCAAGTCCACATTAGGACTAACATGGTCTCAAACCAGAACTAAACCAGGAGAACAGTGAAAGCACCCCAAATTAGTATTGATACTTTGCATTGACATTACGCTGGGGGTGTTCTATATGTATGTCAATTGGTGGAATGCTCAATACACTGGTGATTCAATGTGCGCATTAGCAAAAACTGTGAAAAATGTTTTATTATAATCTGAAAAGTCAAGAAAAAATACAAAATAAATTTAAACAGCTCATTTTCAGGACCCTGTGATCAATAGCATTCATGATCCTGCTTAGGATTTACATTTTCAACAGAATGACTAATTAAAAAACTGCTAGTTATCTTGCGATGGCAATTTTACATGTGAAAGACTTGTTTGAGCGCACAGATCATCTTACCTGTTGTAGTTCCATCTAAGTCAGCTCTTTCTGGTCAAATTGTGTTAACCCTCTCCAGGCAGGCGTTGCAGATTTGCAACAGCTAAATGCCAATTACCTACTTACTCCAAATCCATATTTTATGAGCTTTTTTTTACTCAGGAGCCTTTTTTCCCCATCCATGCTGATAAATGGGGATGATGCACACTGTGCGAGAATGGCTACACACAAACGGCCTGCCAGAAGTGCAAAGTACTTTTGTTGTTTACAAAGGATAAAAATTGTTTCTTGGAGTACCACATGAAAAAGTGATGTTGTTCTGCCACTGTAAAGCTGTTACACTGTGCTTTATGTTTTCATTGTTATGAAAAGTGGTATACACATAAAGTTAGTGTTCATATCATTTTCAGTCTTTAGTGTTAATTTACCACACCACGCCAGTGCTGCAAATCTGAAAGATCCCAGAACACATTGGATGTGACGGTCTCTCTCAAAAAAAAAATCTGGATTGTATATTACTACCCCATATAATCATTTTACCCAAATATCAGATTTTTTCCTGTTACTAAAATTAAATTTGTTCCTGACAGGGTTAAAATAAAGCTCACATTAAGTCTAACTTGAGTAACAGCTTCTAACAGAGCAGTGCATACAGTTAGCTTCACACGCCCAGGCAATGTTGATGACATCAACTGCAAAGCATGAATAAGACCACATGGTAATAATAGCACTGTAACGTTTCTGGTTGAGGTTACGCCACAGACTCCATAGAGATGTTGCATTATCTTTATTATTCTACTGTACTGCACTGAACTTATCTAGCAAGCATCCCTGTCAAGTGTTTTTAATGTTCAAAAATGTATTGAAAAATTCACATTTTTACTGTTAGCAAGGTCACCACCTCTCCACAGGTCTGATTTGTAACTTGGCCTGCTTGTCTACATTGAAATTGGTCTATTGCCATACTGTTGAACATTTTATTCAAAGCGTTAACATTGCACTCGACACAAGCAGGTGACATACCCTCCAGCAGTGCGCTTTCAAAGAACGTACTATTGTTGTGTTGCAAATTCCATTCAGTTGTTCACAAAAATCTTTTAATTGGCATTGTGGTTATCAAAATCGGCAATGAACCTTTCAAAATCAAGTTTGACATTTTATTATCTTGACAGCAGTGGAACTAACTGACACATCTGATTAGTAATGTTCACAAGAAAACTCTGGTGTAATGGCATTTCTATTGTAATGTCATATTTGGCTGAACACCGCACAGATGAGTGGGCTCCCAACACGATTCTCTGTGAAAGCATCGGTGCGTGTCTGGGCAGGTCGTGAGGCTTTGTACTGAACCCTGAGTGATTTTATTCAAGGCGCCTCCACAAAACCATTACATAAGTCCAAGTCTGAGCTGTGTGATGATGGGCAGCACAAACAGTGGGTCTGCCTCGCCTACATTTTCCAAGAAGCGGGTGATTCATGCAGCGGTGAATGTCCTCGGCGTTTCACTTGTTTTGGTTTGTCTTCTGTTCCTTCACTCGCACCCACGGCTCTTGGCTCAGTTCCTCCATAGCCGGGCCCACGGGGAAGCCCTATAGTTTAAAGACTTGCTCATTTCAACTTCACTGCCTTCTCATTTTATGTTACTGCAGTTTCATATTGTATGAGTGATATTGTTCATGAGAGCAAGTAATATCGCACATATATTAGACAAAAATAGAATAATAAAAGATATGCACAATTAGAAAATTGTTTGATTATGTGATCTAAATTTTTTTCAGTCCACTTTTCTGTTTTAAAAATGTGAAAAACAGAACTAGTTCATTTTAAAGAGTCTGCAGTGTTCCATAGTTATTCCTCACTTACCTGATGCAGTCCGATCATTCAAATTATTTACTTTATATAAGTGCTTTTCACAGTTGTCAGATAATAGAGCGAAATTTGGCTTTTAATGATTATGGGACAATAAATATTACTGCAACTAATGACTTTCTTGGATACAAAGAGCAGGTTTATTTTGACCTCATGAGCTAATACAATATATCTGTCCTGGGGCAAGACATAAAAAAAAGACTAGTGATCACTGAAGTATGGCTGTATTTATCATTTTCGTGTACTCTGAGGATATTGCAGTGGTTGTGCTGAAGAATCAGGTTAGTCGTGACCTCAACTTGGGAAGGTCAAATGCAGCAGCAGCAGTGTGGGAGGGCCTTCTGCTGGGGAACACCAAGCTGTGCCTGGGCTTTCTGTCCTCCCCCTCTCTCTGCTCTCTATCACTCACTTTATCCATTTCCTCTCCTCTCTCTCTCTTTCAAAATCTCTATCCTCCCCTCGCCTTCTCCGTTTCCTTCCCCCTGTGCTTTCCTCTTGCTAACATTACCTTCCTCTGTCTCTGTTCCCCTTTGCTCTATCCATCTCTCCTTTATTTTTTGTCTCCCCTTTATCTTTCTTTTCTGTCTCTCCCTCTAACCCCTCTCTGTTTCTGTCTGTCTCCCTTTACCTTACCCTTTCTTTTCCCCTATCTCTCTTTTCTCTCTCTCTCTCTCTCTCTCTCTCTCTCTCTCTCTCTCACTCCCCCTCTCTTGCCTTCTGTTTCTCACTTTCCCTCCTCTCTCCCCTCCTCTCAGTCTCGCTCACTCTCTTACTCCCCCTTTCTCACCCTTTCCTGTCTGTCTTCTCTGTCTCCTTCCTCCCCTCCTCTCAGTGTCTTGCTCCTCTACCCCTCCTTTCATCCCTCCTTTCAGTCTCTCTCTCCCCTCCACCTGTCTTATTTCCCCTCCTCCTCTCCCCCTAATCTCTCCCCTCCTTTCAGTCTCTCTGTTTCTCTCTCGCCCCTCACTCGCTCCCTCCTCTCTGTCTACCCTTCATCTCCCCTCCTTTCACTCTCCCTTCTCCCCTCTCCTCTCCTCCCCCACTCTCTTTGTCTCTCCCACACTCTTTACCTGTTAGTCACCCGTTACAGAACAGCAGCTGTGAAGGGAAACTCTTTCCATAGCAACAACCCTGTCCTCCGTCTCCCTGATGTAATATGTACGCACTTCACTCAGGTCATTCGAGCTCAAGAAATGACTTGTCCACTTCACACAGTGTTCACAAAACCTCACCACACTTTTCCAACCACAGTACTGTAAAAATCACATCTTGGATTGCTTCAAATATGTTGCTCTAAGAAATAGGGTTGTCAGAAGTATCAAAAATCAAATACTAATTGATACAAAAATTACATAATTATATAATCAAAATTAGATACTTATTTAAGCAAGTATCAATACTGAAAAAACTGCGTACACTTTTCCTACACTTTTTCATTTTGAGTTTCATCAGAACTAATGTAAGATCACATGGTATAATAAACAAATACTATTATTTGCTTTAGTATCAAAAACAAGTTAAACAATTAAGTTCTATCAGGCAAATAAATGAATCGTAAAGAAGCACTATGTAACTTTTTTGGTGGGAGGCCAAACATCTGCTCGTCTCCGTGGAGATGTTATTGCTTTGCTTGGAATGCTCTGCAGAATGACATCAAACTTTTCCATCTTGTATCACTGACATGTGTTTTGTTTTTGTTTGTTTTTTTACTCAGAAATGCCTTGAAAAAACATTCTTACTACATTCTTACTATGAGGGGGGTCTCTTATTCACAGATCTGACATGTAACAACTTGGCTTTGTTGTGTTTCCATGTTTGTCTCCATGGCGATAGATTTGTTAAATGACACGCTGTGAAACATTTCCAAGCAAATCAATAAATAATGTCAAACTCCATGGAGATGTTATTGCTTTGCCTGGGATGTTTCACAGTATGACATTAAACAAATCCATCTCCACCAGTAAAGTGACATAGTGCATCTTTAACAATTTTTTTTTTTTTTTTTTTTTGCAGTACTCAGGTTAAATGTAAAAACATGCACAATGCAAATGTGTGAGAAGTGCAGGTTTCCTTGACTCAAGGCGTGGGCGTTACAGCAGCTTGCACAAACACATCGGCGCGGTAAAGGTCGGCCCTGAGGTACATGGACTCATTCTTGTAAAGAGGCTGTTTTATGGTTGGACCTGGGTGCAGCCTGACAACCATATACAGAGCCATATACACCTATACTGTCCTACTTACTTTTATCTTTTACTGTAAGATTTCAAACTGTATTCACAAGGGAACAATTAAAGATGCACTTTATAGCTGTTAGGGTGGAGAGTTTACCACGTGCTTGTCTCATGAAGGGATTATTGCTTTGAGTAGAATGTTTCACAACGCGGCATTAAACTTATATCTTGCATTTGTTCAATTACCAGTACAAAATACCCTGAAAAACATGTATTCTTAACATAAGCAGGCTCACCTCTCCACAGAGCTGACCTTTAACTTGCCTGGTAGTAGCACCTGCTTGTCTACATGGTGAGAAATAGCTCAAATGCCTTTTGTTTTTGTTTTTTGTTTTGTTTTTTTTAGAACATTCCAGGCAAAGTACTAAAATCACCATGGAGTTCCCTCTCTAAAAAGTTACATAGTGCACCTTTTAAACTAAACAAAAACAGGAGGAACAATGTGGGGCTGGGCAGTGCAGTTAATCATTGTGTTGAGACGTAGTGTTCCTTTCTCTCTTTTTTTACTGAAATTGAATTGTTTACATTTTAAATGATATTGTACATAATTCTACATAGGAATGGGTGACATATAGGTTCCATTATTAGTATCGGCCGATATCAATATTCAATACCAACGATGCGCTGTCTCCATGTGTCATTCCCACATTGTCCTCAGTGCATCTGATTTGTCTTTCTGGACAGATCCATGAGTAATAACGGAAATAGAATTGTTATATGGCTGTATGTTTACACAAACATGGACCAAATAATTTTAGATTCCAAATAAATACTTAGTTAATATTTTTATAAAAGTGAAAAATATTTTATATTGGTATTGGCAAACACCAATCCATATCAAGTATCAAGTATTCTAATGCAAATATCCTTTAATATCCGTTTCTTTAAAAAGCTATTCAATTAAGTTTCCCCATCTTAGTATACTGTTCAGCTCTACTCTGTGTCTGTTCTGGTTGTCAGTGCGTGTCAGTGGTCATCAGTTACAAAGGCTCATTCTGATGTCTATGGGAAAGTCTGCGGTCTGTTGCTATGTGGAGATCATGATTCTTCTATTGCTATTTACAGAGACATTAGCAGCACTAAGCTTTTATGGTTTCAACCTTTGTGGCACTGGTTCATTGCAGAGGTGGGCAGAGCCGCCAAAAATGTACTTAAGTAAGATTGAGGTTACTTCAAAATAATATTACTCAACTAGAAGTACAAGTAGTGGTCCAAGAAATTGTTCCATAGTGTCTGGATATAACCTCTGATTTATAATTAAGTTAAGTTAGTTCATTGGAAGGACTAAACATTCACCCATATATATCTGATCTTTTCAAAGCATGGACCACAAAAATGAGAAAAACAACTAAATCACATCTGAAGGAGTGGTGCAAGAACCACAAATGTGCAAATCATTTTATATTGTCAACATAAAGCTTTTGAAGCTTTTGTCACTTGTAGACTTCCTCATAGTGAGAAGAGCAACCAAAACTTTTATTCAAGCAAGACTACTGTTACACTGTAAAATATACGACACAAGTAGGAGTAATACTACAAAAAATACAAAAACTATTAACGTTATAAGCAAATACTATCCACCTCTCATACTGCTACTATTACTACTAGTAAAACTACAACTATGACTCCAACTACTACAACTATAATAACAACAACCACTACTACTACTACTGCAACTACAACTAGTACTACTAATAGTAAAACTACAACTACTACCAACACTACTACCACCTTTACTACTACTACTACTACTACTACTACCACCACTACTACTACTACTACTACCACCACTACTACTACTACCACTACTATTAAAGCATGTTTGAAATAGTTCTATCAATCTCCTTTATGATTCGGTTGGGCAGGTAGCAGTTCTTTACGGTGAGTGGTTTTGAGCTAAAGGTCACATGGTCTAAATTAAGCACTAACAAGCTCTTAACATTCCTCAAAGCGTTCTGAAATATTTATGCTGTTTCACTAATCACTTTTAGATATGCCCCATTGTTCTCAAAAGCACAGGAGTTACAGTGAAGGTGCATGATTGCATGTTTACAGATAAAAAAAAGAGCTCTATATGAGTTAAAGTGATTTTGAATCGCCATCTTCATTTGTGGTGGTTTCGTTTCATATCAAGGCGAGTGGGCAAGTTTTGCATCCTAGGGCACCTTCGTTTTTTATGGGGAAAAAAATCAGTTTCCCACGGCGCAAGTCCTTTTATTATTATTAAGTGTTCATTGGGATATTTTATATATTAGATATTAGCCATTTCTGAGTAATTGCAATATATTTTTCACATCTCCTAAGTCAAATGGTGGAGATCATACAAACATTCAAATACTGGTGTTTATTAACTGTTCCTGTTGGTTATTCATTCAGGATATTGGGAAGGGTTTGGTCAATCAATAAAAAATGCACCCATTAGCATTAGCAGCAATAGCAACAATGTTGCTAATGTACTAATATAAAGTGTAGCATATTCCACTTGAGCTTTGTGTGGGTAAGTTGGTTTTGCTAGATAGCATTAAAGGGCCCATATCAGGATATTTTCTGATGTTAGAATGTTCATTTCTCATCACAATTCCTGCGTATTTATTTAGGTTGAGTTCTTCTCGCAAATGGAAAACCACCTTGTGATGTCATGTGGTAATACGGGAAGTGTTTTGCTGTGTTTTTAAACTTCATACAGATTCACTAGAATAATTTGGATCATTTTGACCCTCTTTCCTGAAAAAAAGGTAAAAGGTAGCTGTTGACTTGAAAACTACTACTTCATGAGCTTTGAAGACATAGACAGACTAATACATAGTTACTCAAGCTGAATGAAACAAAACCCAACTCCAGGTATGTTTTTGAGGAGATAACAACATTCTTACATGGCTTAAAGCTCACACGAGTCAATTTTGCAGACTATAGGACATTTAGGTTAGCCAGGCTGGTTCCACCTAGTGCCTCTGCTCATTTTCATTTCTCTCCTGCGACTAGGTCAGAAATCAGAAAACACCCGACGGTTTGCAAAAACCCCAGAAGCTGAAGATGGCTCACCGGCCAATCAGCGAATAGCTGAACCAACCCGAGTTGCAATAGCAGACTGTATACATTATCCTCCTTTGGACTTCCTTTATCAAATAGAAACGAGAAGCATTTTTTATTGCACCTTTAATTCACAAGTTCACCTTGCAGAAATGACAATGATTGTTGACTTGCATGTTCACTCTCTGCTTTGTTTGCTTTTGTGCCAGCAATTACTTGGACGCCACTGAGCGTTCCAGTGCATTACACACATCACAACCAAATAGTAGTGTATTGTTATTTGTACTGCATATTTATTATCCACCAGTGAGATGCAGTTTTCTTTTTTAAGAGGAATTTCTTACCCTACCTTTAAGAAATTGCCTGTAACTACTTAGAAATGCAGATCTAATAAGCAGAAATCTATTGCTCTATCAAATCTACTTATATTAAATGTAATATTGAGATTTCTCTACTTAGGGTTAGTTCTACAGATGTATTGTTTTGTATTGTTTGTGTTTGCCACTGGGGGACACCAGGGAAACCACTCTGCTCCACTCTCCGTGCAAATCATTATCTAATCAGGAAGTGAAGAATCCGATTACAGATTGACTGGAGATCCTGCTAAACAACAAATATGATGATCTTATTGGACAATCTCATCCCAGGATCATCACTTTGTCCCAAACAGAAGCTGATGTTAGATTATAGATTAATTACTGTCTTACTGTTGATTTTTTTAAATGTTCCCTTGGTCAGCTTCATGCCAGCTATTTTGGTGGTGCCCTGTGAGGTGACTACTGTTTTGATCTTGGGCTAGGGATGGGCGTAAAGATGTACTAATCCAGTTTTTTCAGTTCCAACATTGATACTTTGCTGTTAAGTATCTAGGGACAGAATATTAGTTAACAGTTAACTTATCACACAAGAGATCATGTTATGTTATGTCATTGTCATTTATCCTTCAAATCACTACTGTACAGCTTTGTATGAATATAGGTTCAAACATTACGAGACATTCTAGGCCAAAATCTGCCTGTAAATGGTCTTATTATGTCCAATTAAAGACCCATAATCACAATATTGGCTTAATCAATCTCATGGTGCCAATACACGATCCAGGTAATGGTGAATACGTGAAGAATAAGTGAACACCTAGAAGGGTAATATGGCAAAAAATGTAATCAGTTTTTTTTCCTTGATATATAGATCTTTATTTTAGTTTTCAGTGTTGAGTTCATGTGCAATACGGACTTCCATTTACTCTATGTCAGATTCTTTTTTCAAGCAGTGAGCAGTCAAAACTGTCAGGTATGAAAGCAAAATTAACTTTGGTCTGAAAAAAAGAAAGTTAGAAAAAATTTTCAGAAGACCTCATGACTGGACTCATCAGTGGACTAAGACAAACTTCATATCAGTGGCATTTAATAAATTTCTTTCCTAATGGTCCAAACACTGCTCAGAATCTGTTACCTTGAAGCAGGTTTTAAAGTGGGCTCCACTAAATGTAACATTAAAATATTACAAATGATTTATTCACATCCATGTAACAGATTGCCATAGGCTACAAATATTATGCAACTTGTCAATCATTTTCTTTCTATTCTTCTTTTTTATTATTCCATCTTAAATACATTTTTATCAGTCATTGAGTTTTGTTATCACAGTTAGTAACTAATGCTTCCTTTATTAATCTACAATGGCAAAAACCAACATTGTTTATATGAATTCAAATCTTGCAATAAGGAAATGAGTAACTTCTCCAATCCCCATCTATAAAAATCATACCTGTCAGCTCTATTGTTGATTTTTATGTATTTCCTGGTTGGATTTTACCTCACACCGCAGCAAACGAGCAGCTTGGCAATGACCTTTTGAGGGATTTAAGTGGGGACAGAGTGGCCTGAAGTGGAGAGAATGCAGCCTAATTATGTGCACCTATTACAGACTGACTTTTACTTAGTCGGATGTCTAGTGCTGAGTTTACAGTGTGTGTGCAGGCAGTGTGTGTAATATGAAGCCCCCCTCTATGAGGCAACACATATATATCTCACAGCATTATCAAAGGCAACGTAAAGACAGCTTTTGTACTGCTTTGGTTCTGGTTGGCCAAAGTTTTAAAAGTTTGATCAAAGTTTAAAAAATTATTAATTATTTCGCAATCAGAGAGAAATGTGCTAAAATGTGTCTATAAATGTATTACCTATACCTATACCAGACCTATACTGCAATATCGACTTTTCAGAGCTTTTTATCATGTTATAGTTGTTTCCTTTTCTCATTTACCCTCTCAAAGTTGTATTTGGAGTGATTTGTGCATGTTTAAGTGATCTTTGATCACTTATTTTCAGGATGCCATATTGGTCAATTGAGTACTCGACCCCCACTTTTCACCCACATCGGCATACACCTACTGCTCTGTACTTACTTTGTTCTCCAATTTTTATCTGTGCTACACATAGGGTTCAGCAGCGTTGCATAGTCATTTTTGTGCAAATGGGGGGAAAAAATCCACTACGGTATAAAAATATGTTCATATTACATTCATTTGAAATATGAATTTTGTTTTATTAGTTTTGCTGAGTTTAGAATTATTCAAAACCTATGATTCCAAAAATTTAATTAGCATATAATTTATCTAGAAATATAATGCTGTACTGAAACAATTCAATGTACCATGAAAGAACCATCATAAATCTAGACTAGGCCAGGATTAAACCAAGATTAAAACAAGTCCAAATCAAGCCTAAAACAGGAATAAACCTAGAACATCTTGGCACATAAACAATGATACAAAAATACAATACAATAATACAACAAAAATTATGTAATTAAAGTAATTTGCAACTATGTATACATCTTTTACTGAAATGAAATGACATCCAGAAGATCATGTTCTAATATAATGTTTTGTGAGTTTATAAATCAATAGTTCCTTACCTTGATATAAAAATATATTTTGTTTTCCAAGTGCAATGTCTTAATAATGGGCAGACATCTTGTTTGCCTCTTATGCATTATACATTAAAATTAAGAGTGCATTCACTATCTCCCCTCATAGAAAACATTACCGCCAAATGCATAGGTCCTTCCTGTTTTTTCTTTTTTTTTTTTTTTTTACTTTTGTTGTTTCTTCTTGACGTTGCTATTCCACATTAGACTCTGCCGTGAATGAAAAATCGATGAGGCGTAAACATACTTGAGTTGTGTTGTCCAAAACACTATTGTAAAGCAAGTGCATGTAGTTTTAAAAGGTCCATTATATCAGGCCTAATGCGAGCAGAGTGCCTCCTAATGCTATTATGGAACTGATAGCACTCACAAACATTCCACTACAATTCAACACCTCTGTCAGTCTCTATGCACATTATTTAAAGCTCCACTGTGTAGCTTTTCTAGTAGAGGTTGTTCTTGCTTTGCCTGAAATGTTTCACAGTATTGTATGGCATTATATCTATAACTTGCATTTATTCAATTTCAGGTGTTTCTGTTGCTTAAACAAATACATTGGGAAACATGAATTCTTAGTTTGAGTGGGGTCGCCTCTCCACAGATCTGACCTGTAACTTGGCCTGGTGGAGTAACCTGCTTGTCTCCATGTAAGATGAGGAGATAATGCTTAATTCTAACCTGTGGAACATTCCAAGCAAAGCAATAACATGAAGACAATCAGGTGGAGGAAGTGTAACCGGAAAAGTTACATAGTGGATCTTTAAATGTTTCATTTGGGTTATTGCCTTTCCTTTTTCATATTAGTAATAATTTATTAGACTTCTCTGGATAGTCAATGTTGCTTTACTATTTGTTGCATTATTCATTTCTGCTCTGTCTGACTGATCAATGCAATTGCATAGTTACACTATATATTAACCATAGACTATATGTACAGTTTATTGGCAGATGTGCAGAAGTGTTTTGCTTAAGGACACAACAGCAGCATTATTGATACTTTGCAGTGACATCATGCTGGGGGGTATTCAACATGTATTTCTATTGGTGAAATGTTCAGCAGTTACCATGGTGACACAATGCACACATTAGCAAACACTGTCAAAAACTTTTTAAGATTATCTGAAAGCTCAAGAAAAAAATACAAAATGGATTTAAACAAAAGATTTTCAGGAGTTTCTGATCAATATGAGTATTCATGATCCTCTTTAGAAGTTTGAGTTTTCAACACAAAAGCGAAGAGACTAAATCAAAAACTGTTGTAGTTTCAGCTAAATCAGCTCTTTCTGGTCAGGTGGTGTTAAACAAAACTCAGATTAAAGTCTAGTTTGAGTACCATAGCTTCAGACAGAGCAGTGCCTTCGGTGTACCCAAGAAAATTTTGATGACATCAGCTGCAAAGTATCAGTAGAGGCCAAACATATTTCCCCTTTGAGCTACAGATGCTTGCTTTGTTTTTTACTTTATTTTTTGGCTGTAACACAAAACCACTTAATGCATTGTATCATACCATATATATTAACTTGATTTACAAAGCACTTAAAAGTTTACCAGTTGGCCAAAGTACATTAAATTGTCAGTGAGGTTTTGAGTGCATAATGGCATATTGTACACTAAAGGCTGGGAAAATATTCTTATAATGTTTAAAAAAAAAATCTTGTAATAAAATAATTTCCTCTCTTATCATACCAAATCTTCATTTTATTTATTATAGTGGATGTCATGATGATTAATTAAGACGTTGGCACCTCCTCCTCACCGTAGATTATAGAATTGATCCCCAAACATCGTAGGGCATTTCTGTGTGTAGTTAAATAATATATAATACATTTTATTTATTGAGACTTTGCAACTGATGTTATCAACGTTCCCTGGGAGTTTGAAGCTAGCTGAGGCACTGCTCTGTCTGAAGCTTTGTTAGGCTTAAGTTTGAGCTTTATTTTAAAACAGTCTGACCTGAGAAAACTGTCTTAGCTGGGACAACAGGTGAGTATATTTGGGGACCATAACATAAACATAAACCTCTCTTTACTCTTATACTACTTCTACTTGCTTACACACTACATCTCTTCCACTTACACTGTTCAGCTCAACACATACACACTATAACTGCACACAACACATCTCTTCTCACGCACAACACATCTCTTCATTCACAATACATTTCTTTTTCTTTCATACTATTAATTATGTGTGGTGCCACATGTGTAGTGTGTGAGTGAGAGAGAAAGTGATTGTGAGAGAGAGAACACATGCATGCATCTGGAGAGAATAGTCAGCAGAAGAAGAGTTGTGGGAAACCAGATGTCATGGACACAGGAGCCACGATAAGCTTGTCAGAGCAGTAAGTTTAATATTGCTAAGGCAACAAAGTGCACCTTTTAAGATTATTTACTTATTTGGAAATCAGTTCCTTATTTGATGGCAGAGTACCAAATTAAAAAAAAGATTGGTTCTGACCATAGACTGAATACACCATTCAAAAGTAGGTTTGGAATGTGGTTTCATTGACAGTTTAGCTTTATTCTTTTAACGTGATGCGGAAGTGTAGAGCACTGGGCAGATGGTGGGATAGATGGATGACCACTATAGCCTATCTCAGCACTCCCCATATTGGAGATCACCTCCCAGTCCCTGGCACCGAGTCTTGTGTTGCGTGTGCTCCTTTTGCCATGCTTAAGAAGCTACTCTCACTTCAGTCCAGGTGGGGAATGAAGCACCACAGCTTGCTCTCCGGAGTGAGTCAGTCACAGAGTAGTACCCGCCAGGTGAGAGTGTGCCCCAGGCCCGCTGAGCCAGTGAGCTAGTGCAGCTTTCACTGGCCTCTGCTCGGTCTCAAAAAGGGAACCGCAGACAACAATCTCACATTTCATTTGGTACTCTGCTCTTGCTAAAGTTTGCATGGTGTCACCATGGTAACTGCTGAACATTAGACCATAGAGATAGATTTAGAACACCCCCAGCTTGATGTCACTGCAAAGTATCAAAAAGCACTTGTCAAAGTGCCCAATCACAATGTGCAGGACAACGACTTAGCAAGATTGCACCTTCTCTTGTCTATGTAGGCTTCCTGTGTTTCTCTCAACTTAACCAAGCGCAAAACATGCACACTCGGCTAATCCTGCAGGTAAGTCCTTCTGACCGTGAACCTATTGCACAAGATCTAAAGAAGGGTCCCCAGACGCCGATCTGCGCCCACCCGCTGCTCAGACAGGTTTAACCTGTGTGTGTATTGAAGAATAAGTGAAATGCAGAGGACAAATTTCCCTAGGTAATACAACCTTTCCTTCATAGCATAATGTAAATGCAGGACACATAAAGAAACATTATGGTTATATTATCTGGAAGTAGGTGATAAACTGTCTCAAAATAGTTGCAAAAGATATGCAAAATATATGAAGTATGCTGTCTGTACTGAAACTTTAATACTAAAGAGGCACAAAAAGGCCTAGTAAAAAGAAAATAAACTTGCAGTGTATCATTCAAAATCAAATGTCATAACATGACATGACATTTTGCACTTCTGTGTTTTATCTTGAAGATTACAGTAGCTCAGGGGTTAAGAATGCTGATGTTCTATCCTTGGGTGAGATACCTCATCCATCTATGAATGTAGTGTGGGGGAAAAGTGTTTGTCATGATGATTTTTTTTTTCTTTAATTTATAAGTTTTCAATACAAAACCTCTTCTACCTACTTCTGGCTATGAACTAGCAGAGTAATGCATAAAATAGTTGTATTATTATATAGTTAACATTACTTATCTTCAATGTAAATTTTTTGCATACTCAACATAAAAAATAGCAGTCATTATGAGTCATCTTTATCATGATTATGTTGATATTGGATGGAAATGGCTTATTGAAAAGATACTACTTCCTGATATTACATCCATTATAGAAATAAACTTTATCATAACTAATTGCCACCAGTCCAAACACTATAACAGCTTCTTCTCTACCTGCCTAATTGTTTTGGACAAGACAAAAACATGTATTTGTGTTCCTGTCAATAGCAGATCACTCTCTTGTTCACACTGAAGTATTTTTAGTGAAGCAATTAGCCGTGAGTGTGCTGGAGAGGCACACTTACGAATCATCACATTGTAATATCCCCCACAGTCTATGTGCTCTTGAGGTGCGGTCTGACATTTCAAAAGTCTTCCTTGTTTTGTCAGGGGCAGTCCCTTCAAACCACTGTGACCACACAAGCTGTAACGTTTGTTTCTGTCGTTGTATATTTTAAAGCTCTTTTGCAGAAATAATCTCTCTGCAGCAGCACATGTGTTAAAATCACTTACAACTTGAGATTGTTTTAATTACTGTAATTTAGATGTATTCACTTTTTGTATATGGGTTTCAGAATGATGACATATTTTGACTGTTGCCATAGAAATTTAAAACTAAAATATTATATCTTTTGAAAAATGTCACATATAACTGGAAGCTGAAACCTGTAAATATGTACCCCAATCTATTTCTTAAATAGAGGTTATTTTGTAAAATGTACTTTTTGGAGCTTCCATCTTATAATATTATTCCCTCAAAAACAGCCTGAAGAGCTTTTATAAATCTTCCATGCACGTTTGAGTAATCTAGCGATCTCTCCTGGCCCCGATTTGAACCCTCCTCACAGTTAACAGTACAATCCTATTCAAGGTTCAACCCACAAGCCTATGTCACCTTTGCTTCCGCACAACCATTTTCCATAAATATACAAAAGCATGATACAAAACAATACACTACAGCATCACAAACCTGATGTGATGTGCAGTAGTTTCATTAGCAGAACACATACCAGTTGTAATGTGATAGCGCTGTGAAGGGGGATTGACTTTGCACAGGGAGCAAAGGAAACCAGTGTATTAAATTTGTTGATACGTTGTTCAGCCAGTGTTACATTAGATATAATGTTTGTGACTAAAGTGAGATTTTCATAGAAAATGGATAACAGAAGGATTGGCCTCACATCAATAATTATATCATGTAACCATTGCATTTACACCACAAAAGAATGATTCTATTGATTTTGTATCCGTTTTATATTTTGCTCTCTTTCTATATATGTGTGTGTGTGTGTGTGTGTATATATGTATATATATATATATATATATATATATATATATATATATATATATATATATATATATATATATATATATATATATATATATATATATATATATATATATACAGAATGGATACATATATTTGCCACAGCAGAGCATATGAGCCTCTTGTTTTGGTTGACTTGTGCAGTGTGGTGGGCCATTTCAATTTGACCTCATTACATTGAATTCAGACCTGTCCTATTGACAATCTGACAACAATAATGAATGAATACTTTCCCCCACCTGCTCCTCCTTTTCGTCATTGGTCTCTGTCCTGGTCTATGTAGTGAAGTAAGTGAAGATAAGATTGGTTTCCTCTTTAAAAAGCTGTTAATTAAAAGTGATAAAATAAAAATTGTTTTTATTGTTTCCCATATTGCCTCTGAGGATGGATTTTCTTTCCATGATTTATGTTTTCATAATAGAAGTCTGCATATTTTATACACACACCCAGAGAAAACTGAAATATGAACTGCAATAAGTAATAATAGAATGCCAAGTATTTCAGAACTTGTTTGTACTGTAGGTTTTATACTTAATAATTTATTAAATATCTGTCATATTTAACTTAATAAGACATATTTTGTTGTGTACATTTCTTAAACGTTCTATATTATGTAAAAGTGATTCTTGTAAGCTTTAAGTCATGTTATAGTGCTATTACCTCCTCAGAAACATACCTGGAGTTGTGTTTTGTTTTGTTTGAGTAATCCTGGATTATTAGTATGTCTGCATCTCCAAAGCTCTATTCCTATACACTGTGAGGTCAAATAGTGTTTTTTTTGTTTGTTTTTTTAAGAAAAGAACTCATCATTAATATGCAGGGTTTGAATGTTGAAAATGTGTTAATGAAACAAAACACTACTCCAGGTATGTTTTTGATGAGGAAACAACATTATAGATCAGAAAATAGTGCAATTGTAAATTAATGCAATTTTGATTTGATTGAGTTTAGTCTTGCAGCTATGACACTGATCTATGGATGTGTGAGTGCTTGTCTTGTCACTATACTAAGATTTTAAACCTGATTTGGATGCCAAGACTAAGATTTGGTTTCAGCACAGATTTCAATACCACTAAACAATCATTTTATTGTTATATAGAATAGTAGTAGTTTCTTACACTAGTTCTGATATAAATCTAGACCAATCTAAAACTATTCAGGAAATACTTGTACAAATGACTAGAAAAGTCCTATATGGAAAGGTTGTCAAAGGTGTTGTAAATCAAAAAATCTATCTCGTGAGATTTAAGATATGACGTGCCTTGCTCAAGCTCTGGAAAGTTGCATATCTTTGAGCAGCTGTAGCTAAAAGATTCCTCCACATAGAGCACACATATTCAGACAGAGGACACTTTAAATTCTGTCCCAGTTTATTTCATAGTGATAGGACCAATATTGATGCAAATAATTAGTGCTAATGTTGGTTAAAAAAGATAGAAGAAAAGAAAACTATTTCACAATCTATTTGATCTTATAATCAAATATACATGCATCTAATTCACCTGCAGACAGCAGTGCTTGTCACATTTAAAAATTATTTGAAAACGACCCACAAAGAGATATTCAGGTCTTTTTCTTCCATAATAACTTAGTTTAAAGTGAGAAAGAAGAGAGAAGCACCTCTGCTCTGTCTGTGTCCTTCTGCACCGTGTGCGTTAGAGCAGCAGAGCGGAGAGGAGCTGGAGTGACACAGAACAGAAGAGCAGATACAGTTTTGTCTAATCATTTAAATGATAAAAATTAAGTTTAATAACATACTGTAGGCCTATATTGAGAATATAATAATAATAATCAGTAGTGTTGCATGGGGAACTGGTGTTTAAAGGTTGTAAAATACATCAAAATGAAAATGTTTTAATTTTAGTCATTTTTATAACTCTACCAACACATAAAACCCATTCACAATATATAAAGAAATTACACCAATTAAAAATCATGAGACCAAAATTGTGAATTCATCTGATTATTGTAAATAATGTAATATTTGATCTCATGTCTCGTCTCATCTTGTGAAATTTCTGAAAATGACATTCTGCTGCCTAGGTGTTTTGGGTCTCTAGTATTGAAAACATATTTGATATTTTCATATCGTGACAACACTAAATATATGACTTACTGCTCTCATATAGTCTAGTCTTCATGAGTATCAAATATTATCCTCAAATATTCCTGAACAGGCTCAGACATGTCTCTCTTCGGACTGTATTTGTCGGTTCAAAGTGATTTCCTGATGTTTGTGGGAGTCACTCTCTCGCTCACAGCAACACTTTTTTCCTGTGCTCTAAAGGGACTTTAAATGCACCCACTCTTTCTCTCTCTCCCCCTCCTCTCCCTCTCGCTTTCTGTTTTGTCTAGATCAGTTAAGTAGCAGCACCACCCCACCTCCACCCTACCTCCCTCTTTCCCTCTCTCTTTTAGTTTGTAGATAAGTTAAGTGCCCCCCCCGTCTCTGTCTCTCTCTCTCTCTCTCTCTCTCTGTCTCTCTCTCTCCCTCTATCTCTCTCCCCCTCTCTCATCTCTCACTTTCTGTTTTATATATCAGTTAAGAGGCAGTATCTCTTTCCCTCTCCTCCCTCGCTCTCTTCACTCCCCCTCTCTCCCTTTCTCTCCTTCTGTCATCTCTCTGTCTCTTTCGGTTTTGTAGATCAGTTAAGTGGCAACATGCCGCCTCTCTCTCCTTCCTTCCCCCTCTTCCTCTCATCCCTCTCTCTTTCGGTTTTGCAGATCAGTTAAGCAACAGCATGCCCCCCTCTCTCCCCTCCCTCTCTCCCTCTCTCATCCCTGTCTCTCTGTTTTGTAGATCAGTTAAGCGGCAGCATGTCCGCCCGCGCAGACTCGGAGGTGAAGGAGCTGAGCCCGGTCGACTTCATACAGCTGCAGCAGTACATCGAGTGTGAGTACAGAACAACAGAACATGTGGGCACTGTCTCCTCCCCCTCAGCGCTTTCACTACAAATATATATATATATATATGTATCACACAAGTTAAAATTAAACTGCAGAAAGTAATATATATAAACATATTCTTGATACTTGTAGCTTTGACATGTCTGCTATTCATGTCAAAGAAAACATTTATCTTAAAGCCCCAGTATGTAACTTCTTAGCCACAAGCATGTTTTTTCTTTATGGGTGTTTAAATTGCACTGAAAAACATAGAAAAACATATGTCCTATCTGTGAGCAGGCTTGCATCTCCACAAGCCTGACTGCTATTTGGGCCTCCTCTTGCTTGTTTCCAAGTAATTGCTGTTCCTTTGGCTATAATATTCCACACTATGGAATTAAACTTATCTGTCTCCATGGAGAGTGTCCTGAAATATGGTTTTAACTTTTTATTTCCATTGAATCATGGAGCTGACTTTCCATCCCCAGAAAGTTATATACTATCTTTAATTTCTTTCTACTCAAATCAAGATAGCATATCATTAATTTGCTGTTAACACTCAAGTTTCTCACTTTCTGTAGATTTCCAGGTTTGGTAATTTAAGAGTCTACTATTTGTTAGATATGACTGAAACTTTACAATGAATAAGCACAATTACTGAACCAAAAAGAATGAACTTCTGTATAGTCGTGTTACCCATTTTTTTAACACCTCACTAACTTCTGTATTTTTATAATTTTAATCACAATACTACTGTGGTGAACTAGTTCAAGTAATTTTATTCTAAAAGTTACACGCTCTGCAAAGTGCAAAAGTTTATGTTATCATTTCAGTAATTACACATTAGGCTATATGTTGTAATTCAGAGCAAATGCATTGTTAGACCATAAATAGACCTTGTGTCCTGCGTTTACTGTGGTGGAAGTAACATGTTGTTTTGTGAGCCCATGTGGATTTATGCAGCAGATCTCCCCTGTGACCCCCTCCTCTCTGTGGTCGGGTTGTCATGATATAATGTCAAAGTCAAGGTTGATAATAAGGAAAAGACTCAATACCCTATAGTCATTTTTGTGCCATAATTGTACTAAAAACATTACTTGTTTAGACAACTGGCAGTTAGTTGTTAACAGAAAATAACATTTGGTCTTATACTAGTTCTGATATACTAGTAGATCAAGATCAGTGTACCTCAAACTATTGAGTATATGTATTATTTTGAGACAAATATATTCATTTTATGTCCTCCTTTGGATTCATCATTATTTATAATTTGCTTATTCATGGTTTAGCTTCATTTTAGATCTGATTTAGCCCTAATTTAGGCCTGATATTGTCCAAGTTTAGACCTGCTAGTATTCTGAACTTCTAACCATTCTATTCAGGACACTGATTTTTGAAAATATGTATTTCCCTTGGCTATAGACTGCAGCTTGAAGGTGAAGGATGTGCTCCGAGAGTTTGACCCAGATGGCAGCCTGGCGCGGCATAGACATGGAGAGGTAAGGCTGAGCAAATATGATAAAAATATCTACTTGTGATATTTGTGGATATTTGTACACTGGAATTGTGAGTAGGTTTGTGAAAATACACAATAGGAGACTGTTAACTATATCTTGATGAAGATATATCACGCTTTTTCACGCAAATCCTTATTTTAAATTTTGTTCATTGTAAACTGCATTTTTCATCACATAGGTCAAAATAGGCCTGTTCAAAAACTGTAGAAGTGATTTTTAAAATTTGTTACCTCAACATTTTTATCAGTGACACTATAGAGAAAAATAAATACCTGAAAAAAGCAACAATTTAAGTCAGAATAACCAGAATAATCGTGACTAGTTGGCTATTAAAATAATCATAATTGTATTTTGATAATTGTTATCATTGTCTGGAAAATACACTCTAAAACACATGCCAAAAGATCTTTTTATACAGTGACAGTGTTTGGAAAAATAGAAGCAATTTCTGATTTTCATCAGTAATAGACTAGAGCTATATTGTATGGCTTCACAAATCTACATATTTCAACATGTACTTGGTTAAAAAAATGTTTCTAAAAAGTTCCAATGCACAATAGAAATAGAAAAATTATAGCTGACTAGTCAAACACTAAAATCCATGTAGGTAGCAGCCCCACTATAAATAATATAGCCAGTTAGCCAGCCCTAGCTTGTATATTGATACCATTTTTCATTTCAATGTCGATTTATTACTATAGTGCACAGTATATCTTGTGGCGAGCCCTATTATCTGAACATTAATTGCCTTGTGCAGATTAATTAGATTGAAATCCATCGATCGTGTTGACTAAGCTGTAGCTGAGAAATGCTTGAGGCGCGTTGGACCGGGGCTGTAGATGTAAATTACCTCTTTAGTTTTGCCCACGCAGCAGAGACCTGGCTCCCCCTTCACACAATGTAAGCTGAAAAACCCTCCTCCATTACTGTACATCACCGACTTACTGCAGCCTACCAAATGAGAGACAGACAATTTACTAGTGACTATAAGGACAGGTTTGGGATAATAGAATGATATGTACTGTAAAATAGAAGGCAAAATAGTTCAAATTATTATAATTTTTTTAGACCTAATTATTACTTCTTTTAGTGTTGTCACAATACTAAAATTACAAACTTGATTTCAGTACTAAGGGATAGACTACATACTCAATACAGATTCTGATACCACAGTGATAAATGATGATTAAACGCTCTTTCTTTAGACATTAGAATGAGGGATTTTAATATAATGGTTCCATAGTGGTCCATGGGTGTCTAGTCAATGTTGTCTTATACTTGTTACCACTTATATAAAGCTAGTCAGGAAATGTTTTTAGTACTGATACCTGCTCTACAACCTCCATAGTGTCCTCAATGGTCACAGGTCGCAGGTTGTGGCCTGCACTACTTAAAGTTCACCACCATTACTTTATTGTTCTGTCTGCATCTCCAAAGGTCAAAATGCTCTGTCCCACCTTGTGATCTCATGTAGTGGTAGTTTTCAAGTTAATAACTACCTTTTACCCTTAGGGCTGAAATCATTCAAATGATTCTAGT
This sequence comes from Boleophthalmus pectinirostris, assembly GCF_026225935.1. Taxonomy (NCBI): domain Eukaryota; kingdom Metazoa; phylum Chordata; class Actinopteri; order Gobiiformes; family Gobiidae; genus Boleophthalmus; species Boleophthalmus pectinirostris. The sequence continues at coordinate 33,858,710 of NW_026571515.1, read as the reverse complement.
AAAGGTGTATGGAGTTTAAAAATACAGTGGCGCACTTCCTGTATTACCACATGACATGAAACAAAACACAACTCCAGGTATGTTTTTGGTGAGGAAACAACATTATAACATAGATCAGAAATAGCATAATATCGGCTCTTTAACTTATTTTAGATAGTGTGTAGATCTTCACTTTAACAGTTCCGATGATGTCTCCCTTCGTTTGTCTCATTGTCTGTGCCGTACAGTTATTTATTAGTGGGACAGCTCTGCAGGGTATCAGCGACAAATGGAAAATGTCAACAGAAATGGGTTTGTGGTTCAGCGTTACCGAGGGAGAGCAGTCTGTTTGCCCTGTAGCCATCACGCACAGACGGACGAGGAGCGGCAATTCACTACAGATGTCACATTTGAACACTATTTTAAATTAGGAGTGAAACTTATTTCTTATTATAAGTTGCATGATATATTGTAGATAAAATATAGGGATTTCCTGATGGCATTAGAATATTTCATTGTCTTGTAGTGCTTACATAGTCTGAGCTCGATTTATCTCCATGTTTTCGAGCTAAATTTGTCCTCCCCCAGTACAGATATATTGTATAAGCTGCTACTGAGGTAAAAATAAGACTGACGTGTACTGTCTGCAGCTACTTTAAATAGAGTTTTATTGTCCGACAGGAAGTGCGCTGCTAGCATGCTAATTATTGCTAACTTTACCACTACACTACACTCTGCTTTTGCCTCTGAAAAATGATTATAAACTCATCACGGGGAATAATTAATATGATTGGAATGCATAACGTAAGTGAGGAATAACTATGGACCACTGCAAACTGTTTAAAATTAACTAGTTTTGTTTTTCATGTTTTTAAGACTGTAAAAAACAGGTTGAACTGATGACGTTTCTCTCCTTAAAAACATGTTTCTGAGTCTGAGTCTGAGTCCATATGTTGAGGAGATTAATTGTTGTGGGAGGAGTTGAAGTGTTCTTTATCTCCATGGATCTGTAATAAAAACTGGATAAGGCATTCCCATAGCCCATATATATGATTTGACATAGCTAACGTGCTAGCTGCCCCGTGGCTCCTTCTGACTCTTCTGGCTCCAATTGACTCACATTAGGAGCTTGTTGCCCCTCTCTCTATAACTGCTGCTGTTGAGCCATGTCATTTTGGTCTTAAAATGTTCGTATTAACCCGCGACATAGGATCCAGAATTTATTTTCCTGTTGTTTTGTCTGTCAAAAAAATCCTATTCACAATTTAGAGCCTGGCTCCAGATTCACGCATGTAACCATTAGCCTCATTTGAGTGCCGCTGAACACTACAGGTGACGTCACACTCGCTTAGTTCACTTCTTTTATAAATTTCAAGATGACTAGTGGCCTCTCCAGGTACTGCACCTTCGAGGAGCTTGTGCCCAGAAAGAATTCTTCCATAGAGAGCAATGCATGTTTTTGGGAAATCAAACTGCCTGCGTTTGGCTGACAGGGCATCAACAACTTTCACAAAGGTTGAATTTTGTAAGGATTCTTTTCTTTTTTCACAACATAAACTTTTAAACATTTTAAAATCCTCAAAGCGCCTAAAAGTTAGCTTTGTAAGACTTGGCCTAGCCCCACTCTGAGCCCGCTCTAGCTCCGCTCTAGCAGTTTTCGCTCTGATTGGTCCAAACGCACCACACTGTGCACGTTACAGACACCACACGGGTAGGACGTGCTAGCCCCTATTGAGAAGTAATGCAGAAGAGAAAAATATTTTTGGGGCCATGCGCCAATGAGCACAGACCACTGAATTTGATTATTTGATTACAGTTCTGCGTTTATCTCCCCCCTATTGGTAGCTAACAAACTCTGCACAGCCACAGCAACAATGGAGAAACTACTTTCCATTTCCATGTTGCCGTTTAATGGACCAAAAATTATGCCATAAAAAGCAAAGAAACACATTGTGTCTGTTAAGCTGCCCATAGTTCTGCCCCAGGGCCACATCCTCTGAATGCTGAGGGGCATTTTTCAGATAAAATGGTGCCAGTGCATAGCATCTATACAATGAGGTAAAAAGTTATAAAAGTTAACAAGTCACTAGCAGATTTTAAACATATAACAGCATTCAAAAACATAGACTTTTCCACAACATAAGTCAACAACAACGATGACACAGGACAAGCAATAGACATGCACAGGCAGCAGGCAGCACAAAAGCCTCTCTTTTCAGTTTCAATCCACACAATCAATGCAGAAATACTGGTTCCTACTAGTACCTATTTGATCAAATACAAAACCCTCACTACACGGACTGCAATGAAGTTATGGTCAACAGTGACTAAATTCAATGTACCTTTTACAATGTATGACCAAATGTAAATGCAGCCTATTTATAATCTTTTTACATTTTGAGACCTACCTACACAACTGAAACGTATACTATTTAAAGCAGACCTTTTCACTGCATTTAACCATGTCATAGTTGTTTCCCCTCACCGTTTATTCACCCAAAGTTGTATATGAAGTGATTCATGCATATTTGAGTAAGTTTAAATCGCTTATTTACAAGATGCTATTTTGCCGATTCACCCCCATTTTCACTGCCACTGGCATATGCCCACATCATTTTGGTACAAATGAATCCTCTGCTCACTAGTGTGATCTGCAGCTTTCCATCGGCGGGACCACCAACTACACAGCTATTTGTTGTGATGTCTATGACAATGTCTGCACCTATTGGGCAATGCCGTTTTGTTCCACAGAAGACTTGTTTCTTTTACAAGAGTACTGCAAAGAATATTTAAAATGTGCAAATTATAACAATGATTCATGGGTGCTATAGATTATAACTATGTAGCAGACAGAAGTACAATAGGTCTTCTTTAATGGATGATATTTGTAGTATTTGTAAATCACAAACATATTTGCTACAACAGTCAAATTGTTAGTCTTGTGTAGTAGTTTACCCATGCACCATGCATACGCTACCTTGTCTTATTCAACTGTGGTGTTTTATGTTGCTACTGACAAAGCAACACATATTTTGATGACTTCAGTAACTGTCCTTTACTTCCTAAAATAGCAAAGTTACTCAAACAAAACCCACAAATGTGCATTTCACTGTGTCTGTATCTACGAGACTCTGTGAATGAAGTGGTATTCTATTTTCAGAAAAAGTTTTGTTGATATAAATGTTTGCTTACTTGAAAGTTGATGGTTAAATGCTCATTACTTGTGACAATGATTTATTGTTGTTGTGTGCGGCAAGACACATCATCCACCCAACATTTGTGGAATTCTCTCTTTGCCATTTCTTATGAGTATAGTCATTTCAATATCACTGTCTCCAGACCCCATCTTCTCTTGTAGAATCTGAAAACATCCAATTGAATCAAAGCTTTTGATAAAAAAATAAATAAATTGCTATTTGTTTTTAACAAGTGAAGAGTCTATAGATATGCATTAATAAAAACATTATACTGATACCTTGCAGCTGATGTTAACTGTAGGCTCTGCTCTGTCTGAGGCTTGTTAGATTTTAATCTGAACTGTTGTAGCTGGAACTACAACAGGCAATCTGACTGGTGCTGTTAAATAAATCTATCACACATAAAATTACAGTCACAAGATAGCTAGCATTAGCCAACAGTTTTTCAGTTAGTCTCTCTCACCTTTTTTGTTGAAAATCAAACACCTAAACAGAATCATGGACACTTTTTTAAATCACAGACTCCTGAAAATGTGTTGTTTAATTTTTTTTTTGTTTGTTTTTTGAGTTTTCTTAAAACGTTTTGTGTGTGTACTGTGCCACCATGGTAACTCCTAAACATTTCACCAGAGTTGTTTTAACTGTGTTCCCATATGATAGTCTGTTCATGTATTTTCCCATTTATTTCTTTGGGTCTTGCATTCATTGTTTTCTAATACCCCTTAACAACACCCACAGCCCTGTATTTACTTACAATTATGCCAAGCATTCATACTGTCAACAATAAAGTCATGTGAATGAAAATCTACCGCTTGTCACAACTGAAACTGAAATGCTACTCTGAAGACGCGGAGGTTCTCAGTTCTGCAGTTTTGTACAGGAAGTTAGAGGACCAATTTCTATTATTAAGAGATTTTAGATCAGCTTTGGGGTTTACAATGAACATGCACTAAAATAATCTTCCACTTACAGTACCAGTCAAAAGTTTAGACAGATCCTTCCATTAAATGTTTTTGTTTCTTTATGTTTATTACTTACTGTACATTTTAGATACATACAGAAGACATAAAATAAATTGTGCAAGATATATGGAATTATGTAGCAAAGAAATAAAAAGACATGAAATAATTCAACTAAATATTTTTTTTTAATTTTAGATGCAAATTCTCAAAGTAGCCACTCCTTGCTTTATTGACAGTGCTACAAACCCTTGGCCTTTCTCTCCTGAAATGGTTTTCACTTCACAAGTATACCATGTCAAGATCAAGAAATGCCAACAGTAAAGACCACGGTTCAAAGCAAAGAGTGGCTTTTTTTTTTTTTTTTTATAATTTTAATTTTTTTATTTATTTTGAGATATTTTTTGTTTACTACAGTCAATATGGGTTCATTCATGGCTTTTCAGTGAGAATGTACAATGCAGATATTTGTAGAAATCTGTAGAAAAATGTATTAAAAAGTGTGTCTAAACTTTTGACTGGTACTAAACTTTTACATTACACTATCACCTAGGACTCTAGATTACAATAAATCAGTTTCAGAAACAAAAAGCCAGACACAAACCTGAGCTATATCCATGGGTTTCAGATTGATGAAAAAGTAGGACTATTACCATAGAGATTAACAATTAAAAACAAAATATTATATCTTTTGAATGGGGTAAAGGTCGTCAAGATGTTGCATATAACACAAAGCTGAAACCCATGAGTAGCTTGCTAATATTAATGCAACTTTTGAACATGATTATTATTTATTCATTTCATTATTTACGTTGTGTGTTTTGTGTTGTTGTAGTGCATCAATGAGGAGGGCTTCCGTCTGTTTCTGAAGACATATTTGGAGGTGGAGGACTTCCCTGCGGACCTGTGCCAGAGACTCTTCCGATCGTTCCAAAACTCCAAAGACTCCACAGACAGTGCCAGTAAGATTAGCCAAAACAAAACGCCTCCACGCTAGCATCACACAAACCTCACATCAATTTACTACAGTTCGTTTGGAATGCTCTTTATCAACACAAGGCTGTCAGCAGTGGGCATTACAGACTAGTACTTTCACTCTTCATGGGGTTCCTGTTTATAGGTGACATTTTGAAGACTTTCAGTTTCAAAACAGATATAATGGTTTGTTTGAATTGTTAATAGCTATGGAAAGTGTAAAGCTATAATATAAGTTTCACTATCTCCTCGTCTCTGTCTGTTTGCTGCAGAGGAGGTCTTTCTGAAGGATGTGTCCTGTTACTTCTCTCTCCTGGAAGATGGACAGCCCAGGGACAAGCTGGAGTGTGAGTTATTAGTGCGAGTTGAAGGTTCTTGAATTATTGATACTTTGCAGTGACAGAGTGTCTGAAAACTCAAGAAAAAATAGATTTCAACATTTATATTTAGGAGCCTGTGATCAATACGAGCCTTCATGTTCCTGTTTAAGTGTTTGATTTTACACAAAAATGAGAGAGTGACTAACTGAAAAACTGTTGGCAAATGCTAGCTGGCTTGTCTCTGTAATGTTATGTGCGAGAGACTTACCAGACCTAGCAGCACAAATCCTCTCACCTGTTGTAATCCCATCCAAGTCAGCTCTTTCTGCTCAGTCTGTGTTAAAACAAAGCTCAAAGTCTAACTTGAGTAACAGAGCTTCAGAGCAGTGCATTCAGTTAGCTTCACACTCTCAGAGAATGTTGATGACATCCACTGCAAAGTATCACTAAAAGACAATATATTTTTGATATAATTCAATATCTGCAGCCTTCAGATTTGAATTTCATTAGTCATTCTTCTCTGAAAAACACTTTTTGTCTCTCTTTCTACAGTTGCTTTCAAACTGTACGACAGAGATGGTAATGGAGTCCTGGACAGTTCTGTAAGTCGAAATAGAAAATCAGGTTTTGTTACTTTTTAATCGCTTTCTCACTTCACTGTTTTGGTTTTATTTAAACAGGAAGTGGACAGAATCATTGCTCAGATGATGCATGCAGCAGACTACCTTGGCTGGGATGTCTCAGAGCTACTTCCTGTAAGCCCCCCTCCACATATTTTTAAATCTATTTTCATATATGTTTTGGTTTGGTCTTGGTTTGATAGTCCCAATTTAGTTCTGGTGTAGGTCTGGTTTAATCCTGGTCTAGTCCTGGTCTACTCCTGGTGTAAACCTGGTGTAGTTCTGGTTTAGTCCTGATTTAGCCTTGGTGTAGTCCTAGTTTAGTACTGGTTTAGTCTTTGTTTAGTCCATGTTTAATCCCATGTGCTGTGTTCCAATGTGTACAAGTGGAAACCCAGCCAAATCAAAGAATGCTACCTGGCCTTGAAAAATATGTCTGTTATGTGTATCCATAATTCATTTCGTAATACACGTCCTTATATAGCAACACAGAATCTGGAAACTTGGGGGGGTAAATATGGTAATGTAAATATTCTAGCTGTTAATCACCAAAAGCATTGCACAAAAATGTATCCAAAGGAGTCATCTGGACCAGCTATCATATTCTCTGAAATGAACTAGGGCACAAGATATGGGGGAAAAAATCAAATAATAGATCCCAATTTTTTATTAGATTTTTTTTCTCTCATTAATTTGAGAAAATGTCTTTCAGTTTTAATTCAAGGACAGATTTTCAAGTCAGTGCTATTGAACACAAAAAGTAGTCAAATTCTTTCCTCCAAAGTACAAACTCTGCTTTACTGACAGACGGTTGGTTAAAAAGTCCCTACGATAGGCTTTATTCACGCTTACGTCACAAACCAGGAAGACGTTTAGAAAGACATGAGTTATTGTCAACAGGCTTGCCTAAAACCAACTGTGGTAAAACCCATTGAAGTAAATGTGAACAGCGGTAAAATGAGGACTGCAGACTTATGTGCTGCTTGGAATCATCTTGAATTTAGCACCCTCATCTCTTCTAATCACATGTACCAATGTGCTCAGAGTGAGTCAGTGGGGAAATGGTGAAAACTGAGGTAGGGTTGTAATTGTTGATTAGCCGGACATATCGGAATGCTACACTGACATGTAGATGAAGAAAACTGGGCCTTGGAAGATGTAATCGCATCGTTGCAAACGTCTTCCTGGTTAGTGACGTAAGTGTGAATAGAGCCTATTGCTCGGCTGAAACAATTCTCAATTGGACTGATTTCACAGCACCACAATGAACAGTGTTACATTCTAACTCTGAATGTGAACTGAATGTGCTGTTCCTACCTTCAGCTAACAAATAAAGATAAAGTCCATATACTTTAAAAGGTCCTATTTTATGCAAAAGAAATGAGCATTTAGCCATGTTAGAACATTGTTATCTCCCCAGAAACATACCTGTTTTGTTTCATTCACACGTGGTTAAGTAATGCTACATTATTAGGCTATTTACATCTCCCAAACTCAAAATGCTCTGTTCTACCTTGTGATGTCATGTAGTGGTATTTTTCAAACTTGCATCTACCTTTTGGCTTTTGTTCAATAGAGATTCCAGGGCAGTAGAGTTTCCAGGACTAAAATTATCCAAATGATTCTAGTGAAGGTGTATGGAGTTTAACAGCACAGGTGGAACAGAGTTTTTTTCAGTTTTAGAGAAGAAAAACAGCTCAAACTTGCTGGGTTTATGTGTTAAACATGTGAATGAAACAAATCACAACTCCAAGTACGTTACTGATGAAGAAGTGACACTGTAACATAGATTGATTTAATTGATCTGTTTTACTGCTGTTATTAATCGTCAGCCAGGGTAAAAAAAAATACATTGTTGCTTCAGAAATTCACACAATTATTCTTCATAAATTCAATTAATCATACTATCTTAGTGTAGCTTCATTGACATTCTTCTCCTCAGGTTCTGAAGGACATGATGACAGCCATAGATGCAGACAGCAGTGGCACCGTGTCCCTGGACGAGTGGGTGAACGGAGGCATGAACAACGTCCCGCTGCTGGTGCTCCTTGGGCTAAAGGTATGCACCGCCATGTTTGTTTTCCACACCTCTCTCTCTTTGTGGTAAAACCTTTATGAGGAGACTGAATGGTTGGCCTATTTTCATATTGTCCTTGGCCTCTTGATCTACACACAGGAGATTTGCAGTTATGTGCAGGAATGTCATCTGGTTTCAAGCTCAGCTGCTATATTAATGCTTGTCTTGATGGAGATGTTATTGTTCCACAGTATGGCATTAAACGTAACTATCTTATATATTTACTTAAAAACAAGTGTTGTTATTGATGAAAAATACCTTCAAAATCATGTATTCTTTCTGTGAGTAGGGTTGCCTCTCCACAAATCTGACCTGTATGTTTAATGTCAAACTGTGGAATATTCTAGGCAAATAGCATAGCATCTCTATAAAAACAATTATTCTCCACCAGGATAATTTCAATGCATCTTTAATAGAGATGGATAGATATTTTTTTGTATAATAGCGATTTAGCATTTGTGGATTTACTTATTAGAATATTTCCATGTTATCAATAGGGAAATTGGCAGCCCCACAATCTGGGAGGATTATAACAGAACATGAAAGGAAGTTTAATGTCTTACTCTGGAAATGTCTGGGCATTTCCATGGAGCAGGTGTCAGACCTCCATCAGAAAGGTTATGTAGTAAACCATTAATCATAACCTGTAATGCTAATATACTATAATATGGATTAATAAACAACATTTGTGTAATTTCCTTCATATACATCTCATAAAATGCTATAAATTTCCTGCATCTGAAATAGTTAAATCATACCACATTCTTGAATCTGAAAACTACCAATCCCATCTTCCCACAGAAATGTTATACAGGTTTTATTTAGTTTTCCATGATTTTGCCAAGCCTCTGGTCAGCTGGACTGGTTTGGGTGAGAACAATGCCAGGGACTTCCCCTTTGGGCTATTTCTGGGTACAAATGGACATTCGAAGCCTTGGTGCCTTTAGTCTGCCCCTCACACTGCAGAATGCTTTCTTACTCCCCATAGAGATTCATGTTTAAAATACACGGCCAAAAGAGAGAGAGCGAGAGAGAGAGCTAGATGGACAGAGAGGGAGAGAGAAGAACGAGGGAGAGTGATGGTAGAGAGAGAGGGGGGCCGGAGATAGAGGGCGTGAGAGACGGATAAAGAGCGGGGAAGTGGAGGAAGAAGAGGAAAGAGAGATGGGATGAGAGAGAGAGCGAGAAATATATATAGAGAGAGGAAGAGAGGGAGTGGAGAGAGAAGGGGGAGGTAGGAAACAGGGGACAGAGGGATAGAGAGAGATAGAGGCTGTGGTTAGAGAGAAAGGGAGGAAGTGAGCGAGAAGAGAAGGAGGTAGAGAAGGAGGGACAGATATAGAGAGGGAGGGGGCAGAAAGAGAGAGGGAGAGAGAGCAGGAATATAACTCTAGAGGAGACATTCCGATATGAACCTACAGTAATTGATCTCACATTTGACGGCCATGTTTTGACTGGAAGTTCTTCCCGAGCACACATGTAAACAAAAAGGGAGCTGCATCTATTTCACGCAGTTACTTACACAGTTATCCATAATCTGTAGTGAATAAATGTCACTTTAAATTTAATCCATCAAACATGAATTACAGAAAAAGTATAAACTATTTTGCTATTTTGGATATAGTTTTCTTTAAGCCCATGTTAGATCATACATAAGTGTAAACAGGTGGAGAGTGTGGGGTGAGACATTCAGCATATTACCAGAGCTATAACTCAAACTGCAAAATTTAGACTAACTGCTCATTACATGTACAGCAACTTAACCACTGCACAAACTATACCAACTACTCAGTCTTAGAGTTTAAATTACTATTTTTAGGTTACTTACTTGCAATACTGTGTGAGTGTTTGCCTTACAGAGAAACTTCGTTTTACGGAAATACAACATGCCCCAGAAAACTGTGCCTTTTCTACCCTGCTCAATCTCACTGTTTGTGCAAAATGTGAAAGGCAAAAGTGAATAACTAAAGTAATGCATATGTATAGGGTTGTCACAAAAAATGTATATCTAGATACTAATCAATACTAAAATTTGTTTAAAAAGTACATTAGTAGCATCCATCGATACTGAAAAAAATGACCTTTCTGGAATATATATTATAACTCGTATAAAACCGCTTGATAATATTAAACAAACGTAAATTATATTGTGTGGGAAATTACAATCTTTTGTTTAAAATAACAGAGTTTTTATAGTCATTGTCAAAATTGGTATTGAGCCTTTTCCTAAATCGAGTTTGAAATTTCGTATTGTGGCAACCCTTTATCTGTATAGCCCTTTAGTGCACTTACCAGATTGAGAAAAATCTTTATCCTTCCCTCACAAGATGGCAAGCAAATGTGCCACGCAGCTGTTGCGTAGTTTCTTCTAGACATCTTTACATGATCTCTCTGGGACAGACCCATTTGTGAGTGAAAACCTAAGGGTCCACCTACACACCACGAGTAATCTGTTTTTGTTTTGTTGACAATGTAAAACATTTTAATATATGAGTATAATAATATTCAGTGCTACTTTCTGTATTCATCTTATTATCACGGTTACTCGTGAGTGGGAGTGCAAAACCACCCTGTAAAGAGAGACAGTGTAGAGTAGGTTTATGAATAGATAGTGAAAAATAGACTATACAAAAGACCCGTGGGCATTTTGTATCAACTACACTAGAGTGATGCATTTTACTGGATGGAATGACAACTGTGATACAGATTAAATAAAGGTTCTATTCTAATATATTAAGCTATTGTTAATCAATATTTTTGAAGATGCAATATGTAATTTTTGTGGTGAAGGATCTGCTTGTCTTCAGATGTTATGGTTTTGCCTAAAATGTTCCACAGTATGGCATTAAACGTATCTCTTGTTTATTTAAGAATGGCTTTTAATTGCTAATTAATACAAAAACATGTTTCTTTCTATGAGCTGGGTCACTTCTCCACAGATTTGACATTAATTATTTTTTTTATTATTAATTAATCAATGTAGTTATATAGAGACTTTCAAGATACCCAAAACAACCATCACCAACACTCATGCACACACCACTTTCTAACTAGGCAATGCGGGTGAACTGTCTTGCCTAAGGACACAATGACAGTGGTCTCCCATCCAAGTTTTACCCAGGCCTGGCTTTTCTTAGCTTCTGAGATCTGATGAGATCAGGCTTTGACATGTAACTTGGGCTGGTGGCCTGACCTGCTTCTCATGGTGATAGAATAATCACACTGATGACACTGTGGAATATTCACAAGGCAAACAAATAAGATCCCCATGGAAACAACCAGGAGGCAGACGCTCTACCAGAGAAGCTGAGTTTATTCAGTTAATCTCAAACACTTCCACCTCCCGATGTCATTGCATGAATAGGTGGTAAACCAGGAAGGGCTCCTCAGTGTTTTTAAATCCACACATATTCATTAGACTCAAACTGATTATCATAGTTGTCAAAAACAACATTAACTAAGCAGATAACTAGCAGCTGTTTTTGTCATTTGAATTGTTTCACTCCTCAGTGGGCAATTTGAATACATGTTGAAATAGAAGCGTGACCTAAACCAAGAAAGTCACACTCACTAGCAATTAGGCAACCATCACTCATGGTGGCAAAATTGCACAATTTACATTTTAATTTTATATATTTCTGTAGTTTAAAATTTTTATCCTTTTGTTTATATGTTTGAAGTGAATAATTGAATGGGAAGTTTTGAATACATTGTCCAAAAAGTTCCGCTCCAGTGACAACAAGGCCTCTTTGTTCTAGGGAAGTGCGAGTGAAAGGTACACAGACATGTCCTTTCCTCATTGCTGTTCCATAAATTTTAGGGTTTTCAGTTTCACAAAAGGTTTATTAGTGTGGTCTCTAGGACGTTTATGGTCTTTTGGCTTTTTTATGAAGTAGGTATAATTGGTCAGTATAAGTTTTACATGCATTGACCTACACTTCAACTTATTCTTTATATCATCAGTGTTTGGCCTCCTACTAAGTTGGGCAGCATTATTTAGCATGACACCCCAAAATTTTATTTTAGGAACATTTCATCTAACCTAATTACTTAAATACTTACATGTACTTTTTTCCATACATTATACATATGCATATGTATAATGTGTATGTGGGACTTTAACTTTTTGTTTTTATTTCTCAGGTGACACAGAAAGATGGACAGCACCTTTGGAGGATGAAGCATTTTAACAAGCCTGTTTACTGTAACGTGTGTCAGAGCATGCTGCTGGGGCTCAGGAAGCAGGGCCTGTGCTGCACCTGTAAGTACCACAGGTCACCATCGGGGGGCAAAACTTACAATGAGAAAAACCTAAACCAATGAAATGATAAAAGATTTCGACAATTCACAATACAGTTGATTTGGTTTGTACAGTTTCACAGTATCATATGTTAGTTTGAGAGTATATTTGTATTACAGAGGAAACTGCAACACATTTTATGATTTACACAATTATACCTTAAAAAAATCAGCCCCTCTCTGATTTCCTTATATTATGTGACCAGCTTTATTAAAACACATTTATGATTACATTTTTAGGGTAAATTGCAATAAAACCTGATGCTGTCACTTATATTTTCCAATACCATAGTACCATGTGTAATAATTAGTAATTCTAATATAGATTAGTCTTTATCTCCCTATTGTCTTTTCTTTTGTACAGGCTGTAAATACACAGTCCATGGTCGCTGCGCCAACAGGAACCCAGCTCCCTGCACCAAGACCTATGTCAAGTCAAAGAAAGATACAGGGGTAAGTTAAGTTAAAATTACCTGAATTCAAAATATTAAAATGGATCTAAGCAATATTTTGATTTTATTTTTATTGCTTTGTTTTGTTTATTTTTAGTCCCAGATTAATTGATAGTGCCCAGTCATTTCAGACTATTCTTTTCAGTTGTAATTTAAAAGGCAAAATTATCTGTCAGTGAGGTTTAAATTGTTTTGTTATGACGCTGTTAATTTTCTTTCTTCTTGGCAGATAATTATGCCTAAAATAAGTAAATTAAAACAGTTATTAAACCTGCCTGAAAGATATTAAGACAAATTAAACAGTCAGTAATTTTAATAATAAGTCAATCTACACTTGTCAAAACAACTTAAAACAGTTAAGGGGGATCTATGTAGGTTTTTGGTAAGGGTCCAAAATCTTCCTTTCCTAATGGCTATGTTGTGGTTTTGCCTGGAATGTTCCACAGTATGGCATAAAACTTAGAAATCTCCGTGGGGACAAGCAGGTGACTCTGCAATAGCCAAGTAATGTGTGGCCATAGAAAGGCTTGTAACTGTGTAAATGAAAGTTTTTTACTATTTTGTACTATAGTGGAAGATTCCAGGCAAATCATAAATCAATCAATGGTGGCAAGCAGGTAGCAAAACAACCACCAAAAAGTTCCACATTACACCTTTAAATAATCCTGTTTCTGAAGTTATCTCCCTCAGAACAAATATTCATTGTTTTTTCTATGTAAGCAATAAAAACCTTGTGCTTCGGAGACAAGCATGTAACAGGCCCTCCACCAGAAAAGTTCCTTATAGTGTATCTATAATATAATGCTTTTGTACTGTTGCATCTTATATGATGTACATTTGCGCTGCATGTGTGCTGTTATTTGAGCAATGATATTAAAATCCTGGTACATTTTCATGAGATAAACAAGTGACAGATCCTTCACCAGGAAGTTCCATAATCCATCTTTAATATTCAGAATTTAATTTGACATTTTAACTGTTTTTGTGGTGTTGCATCTTACATAATGTACATTTCCGCTGCATATGTGCTGTTATTTGGGCAGTGATATTAAAGTCCTGGTACATTTCAGGTTCCAACACACGACTGGGTGAGTGGGAACTGTGATTCGAGGAAGTGTGATAAATGCCAGAAAAAAATCAAGAGCCTTCAGGGTTTAACGGGCAAACACTGCGTCTGGTGCCACACGATGGTAAGCACCTCTATTTTAACCTCTTCATCTCATCCGCTGTGAATCATAAACTGTTATGTAACATTTCAAACATCACATTTAAGCGAAACACAATTTGGGAGTTTGTAACCAAGTTTTAATTATGTTAGCATTTCAAAAACATACCTTCAGTAGGGTTACTGCTTGTCATTCATATATTTAAGGGGGCACTAAAGGGCATTAAACATATCTATTTCCATGGAGATGAGCAGGGGATGCCACTAGGCCAATTGGAGAGGCAGGCCCATTCGCAAAAATGCATGTATTATTTTACATGTAGTGCAGGTATTTTTCAAGCCTTCAATGAAAGAAATATGAGATAGATATTAGGGATGGGCATGATTAATCGATAATTGATCATTAAGAATTTCATCAATTACGTTACTTTTATCGACAAACCGAATGCAGGTTGCTGTGCGTAGCGTGACCAAACAGGGTCAGTACATGTGTCTCTCTGCACTCAGAAGGAGCGAGCAGACACAAACACTCGGTCAGTCTGCAGCGTACCGAAGCACAAATGCGTATTTAACGATGGTTTGTATAAGAAATTCCACGCTTTCCGTTGCGTTCGGGACAAGTGTGAGTCCATGTGGACAGTGTACAAAGCAGGAATATATGTGTCGGTGTCCAGTGGGAAAAAGTTTTGCCAGGTGAGAGTCGCGCAATGTCGATGACGAGTCCCTACCTCCCTCCCCCCGTACGGTGTCCTGGTTTTGACAAACGCAAATATGGTCACACTAACGTATATTCCACTGAGTCATGTCTTTTAATCTGACAGAAGTTGACCACATCAGCGACACAAGAGCTGTAGTTTTATCTTCGCTGAGTTCATGCAAATTAGCGATGCGGTTTTAAGTTTCGTTTCTGTGAGAGTTGCGCAAAACTGAATTAAACACATAATAATGTCAAACGGATTGATGTGGCTCTAGAGTCGTTATGTTTATATGTCGTTAAGTTGAATTTATTTATGCACATTAGCAGTGCAGATAGTAATAATAATGATGATCATTTTAATATAAAAACGTTAATGATTAATCGATAATCGATCGTTAATTCTTCCGACGATCGATTAAGAAAATTTCATCGAATGCCCATCCCTAATAGATATGCTTAATGCCATACTGTGGAATATATCGGGCAAATCAGGCAATAACATTTCAATGGAGGCAAGCAGGAAGCAAAACCCTCACTGGAAAGGTTACATATTACATCTTTAATTAATCGTGTTTAGTGAAGTTATCTCCCTCAAAACAAACATTCAATCATTGTTCTTTCTGTATATGCAATAGAAACCATCAAGTTGTTCTAAGCATTTAGTTCATTTGTGCTTAGGACTTAACTTTTAAATTACTTATTTGTTTCCTTGGTAACAGACCATGCGTGCATAGTCCAAGTATTTCCAGCAGCATGTTAATTAAACCCAGGAGTGATAAAAGACATTCAGAACCCTATTCAACTGTACTATTTTATAAATCCTCTTGCACTGATTGCTACTGTATTTTTAACTATGTGCTTAGGTATATAAAACGAATACTGCACAGGTCCAACTTTTACGCATAATGATGGGGAGGAAAACTGTATTTTTATTTTACAAGAAGATAGTCCATTACCCCAGCTTTAATTATCTTTGTTCTTGTGTTTCAGCGGCATGATGAATGTGCAGAGCTGGAGCCCATAGAGTGCAGCTGTGGGCCGCTTCGGGACCATATCCTTCCTCCGTGGGCCATATATCCTGTAATAAAGGTGCATCAGAAAACACCTGGTTACAACAAACACAATGCAAAGCACACAACTGTCACTGCACATCTGCATGTGCTCTCTTTATTCCCTCTGTAGCCTCTATCACAAATGCTTGCACAATGAATAGGGTTTATACTACTGCAACTACAACTACTACTACTACTACTACTATGAGTTACAATTACAATAGAACTTTATTTATTCCAGTGGGGCAATTTGATAATATATAAAATTGTGTATGGACAACTAGGGATGGACCAGTATGGATTTATTATTTATACCGATGTTTCGTTTGCTGCTGTGGCCGATAACCAATATTTGCTGATACCAATATTTACTTTTTTTAGCTTTAATTAACTTTTGTAAAAAAATAATAAGAAAATGTATTTATCTGGAATACAAAATTATTTGTTACATGTCTCCTATTTCCATTTTCACTCATTAGTCAGAGAATGAGGCAGTGCCAAAAAAATATCAGTATAGAATATCAGCATGGAATAGTGAGACGATTTGGTATCAGTATTGTTCAATACCGATATGGGAACTGATATATCGCCCATCCTAAGTAGCATAATAGTAGTAAATCTAAAATGTACATAAAATGGCTATATAAACAATTGGGTGGTGGGATAGAAAAACTGTTTTAAAGGCTGTAGGAATAATGCATATTGACTCAGTGCATTTAATATTTTCTGTAATCTCTTTGACAGATGCATTGTAGTGAATAGGTTTTCCATACCCCCACAATACAAACATATCTTAGTTTGCCTTATGATTTATATGAATATTTACCTATCGGTTTGTTTTTTAAAGGAAAGAACAAATGGCTGTTCAGGATCTGGAGATGACAGTGACCTCAATACGACTCCAGATGGACAAGTGCTGCAGGTAAAGTCCATAAACAATGTGAATGTTTATTTTAGGAGTGCCATTAATGCTAACTTAGCTAATAGATTAACCCAGTAGTTAATATTTAAGTAATCGGTTTACAATGGATAAGAATTTATGCAACATTTTAAAAATTATTTTTACAATTTTGATTCAATCTTTCAAAAAATATGAATCAGTCAAAGTTACATGTCAGATCTGTGGCGAGGCAAGCCACTCACAATAAAAATGCATGTTTCAATGTATTTTTCATCAATAAAAACAAAATATAAACTAAAAACATTATAAATAAGTGTAATCATATACTGATGATCATTGCAGGAAAATTAATATGATTTCGATGTAGACAAGCAGGTGGCAGAGCTTTGTCCAGTAAAGTTCCATAGTGCACCTTTAATATCACTATGTAACCATAACATTTGTTTTACAGATCAGTCCTGTGCCCAACACTCACCCGCTGTTAGTGTTTGTGAATCCTAAAAGTGGTGGCAAACAGGGTGAAAGGTCAGTGACAACAAAAGTAACACAGGAAGTTTAAATTTCATGATTGAGATTTTTGAGTTATTTTTCTCTTTTTCAGAATCTTACGGAAATTCCAGTATTTATTAAATCCACGACAAGTTTACAATCTCTCAAATGGAGGTCCAGGCCCAGGGTAGGTACTGTAGATTGCATCAGATAATAATGGTATAAATAATTGTTTGACTAGATAGAGTGTTCATTAATTGACTGCTAAAAACATTGTTATCAGCAGCCCTAATTAGCAATGCCACATTTTGATTTTGTGGAGTAGAAATGTTCCTAACAATAACTACATCTTTATAGCCTTAAGAAAGCATTAACAAACACAAATAGTTTATTAAGAAACTCTTTTGTGATGAAACATTACATTTACTTAATTATACTTCTAAATGACTCTTGCATTTTTTGTTTCAGTTTGAGTTTTTTTAGAAATCTACAGGACTACAGGATATTAGTGTGTGGGGGAGACGGCACAGTGGGATGGATTCTAGACGCCATTGGTGAGAGAGCATGATAAAAAATATATATAAACAAATGTTTTTCTATCTCTGTGTTAGAGACTATAGTGACATGTTTTGTATTTGTAAACAGACAAGGCTAATCTAATGGTGCGACCTCCTGTTGCTGTACTTCCTCTGGGCACAGGAAATGACCTTGCTCGATGTCTCAGATGGGGAGGAGGTAACAAAAATTGTATTATGTTCAGTTGTTGCTAATGAAAATATGAAAGTTTTCTTGTGAATTACTGCAGCACAATATGAGTAATAGACATAAATACATATTTTAGTATTTACAGGGAAACAAGCTGGCAAGCTTTGTTTAAGCTATTTATAGGTTTGAGGGAATTAAAATTGGGACTGTTGCCAGAGCAATAAAGACAATATGCTTTTCTTTATTTTCAGTCATCAAGAGTCCTCAAAATAACATCCATAACATGAAAAAGTAATCTGATTTACGAGTTTAAATAATGTTTTTTGTAGGTACATAGTTATAGTTTTAAGTTGTTAAATTGTCTTTTCAAAATTCTCCACTGCCCACAGCTGCAAACTGAGGGCACCGGATATTATGAATGTGGTGTGTGTGAATGATTGATGGTCTGGTCGGAGAGGTCAATGGTGCACATTGGCAGCCTCGCCTTTGTCAATCTACCCCAGCGCAGATGTGGCTACAATAATAACTTAATCAATGAATGTGGAGTGGAATAGACAATAAGTGTTATATAAAGCCAGTTTAATATACCTAACTTAAGTAGTCAAACAGAATAACTTATCATAAAATCTTGGATAGATAGATGGATGGATGGATGGATGTGTCAGTGGAGGGTGGTCCGAGTCCCTGATGACTGTTAACATCGCTTTTTATATATTTTACCTTTTCTATATTCCAGGATACGATGGAGAGGATCTTTGCCGTATTTTGAAGGACATAGAGTTGAGCACGGAGGTGATGATGGACCGCTGGAGCTTTAAAGTGATTGCAGATGAAACTCAAGAGCAGGGAGACCCTGTGCCATATGAAATCATCAACAACTACTTCTCCATCGGGGTGGTGAGTTCAGAAAAAATAGGAAATCTCAAAGTCAGAAGTACAGTGCTGTTTGTTAATGTTTTAACCTGTTTTAATGTTGTTCTGCTTTTGTAGGATGCTTCTATTGCACATCGGTTTCACACAATGAGGGAGAAACACCCACAGAAGTTTAACAGCAGGTATGGGACTATTACAGTGCATATGACAGCTATTTCAAAAACATGTACAGTAGTTAACATAATTCATTTTAAGATTTAAAAAAAAATATGTAAAAAATCTTCAGTTTGACAATTGGTTAATTTTATTATTAAAAACTACTTCCTGGTTGAAAATGAAAAGCAGATGTGTGGTAAGTGTTACTTTAGTAACCACTGTAACCAGGGCCAAATCTTGTTCTTGTGTAAATGTACACAATAGTTATTTTTGAAGTGTGTTAAAACTACCCCAAAAAATATGTTCTTTACACATGCCAGTTTGTCAAAGCCTGATCTTGTCAGATCTAAGTAAGACCGGGCCTGGTTACTACTTGGATGCGAGACTGCTGGGAAAATCAGGTGCCACAGTGGGGAGCAAGTGGTCAAAAAATGTCGTTGTGTCCTTAGGCAAGGCACTTCACCCACATTGTCTAGTATGAAAGTGATGTGTGCGTGAGTCATGGTGGTCGTCGGAGGGGCCGATGGCACAGATTGGCAGCCTCCCTTCAATCAGTCTGCCCCAGGGCAGCTGTGGCTACTATAGTAGCTTACCACCCTCGGGTATGGAGTGAATGAATGATGATGTCAGATAATAATTTCTGTGTACTTTAGAGAAGTTTTGTTAGGTTGTTGTTGCAGTTATGGAAATCCCTAGTGTGATGTCATAATTTCTAAAAAGGAAGTAAAATTTTAGGCCTAAAAATGGCCAACTTAAAAAAAACCGAGTGTGAATATTATAATATTGCAAAAATCTGTGTTTTAGTAAAATGAGTGGCCGAACCTGTCATAGGCACTTGAAATGATTCACTGTTTGGCCCCAAAGCGGATCAGTTACAAGAAAGAGTGAGTGATTGAGCTGCAGTGCTCTTTGTCAGACACTTGGACAAGACTAAGACTTTATTAAAGATACTTTATTGATCCCAAAGGAAATTTAGGATTCAGCAACAGTATCACAAAAATTACATCAGTGACTTGGTCTGCAGTTTTGTTGAAGTGGAGACAGTAGGGCTGTATTCAGCAAATAAGGACATGTCCTGCCGATTGATTAGTAGACTAAAAAGGGGCGTGACAAAAATTGTTACAACTATTATGTATCTCTATATATCTACACTTGCATGGGAGCAATTATTTATGCCTAAGTACTAGGAAACAATGTATTTATATAAGCAGACTAAACTGATTCATGAGTTTAATGTGCCTTATACATATAAACACCAAAACTTTAGATAACTCACTTCCCCTTTCTGCTTTTGTTCCATATAAATCCTTATAATCTAAGCAAAATGATTAGTCGACTAATACAAATTTAGGTCTACTAAGACACCACTGACCGAAGTCTACTGCCTTGGGAGACAGTGCAAAATGTTTTATTACAGAAAGGCAGTTCATTGAGGAATTAAACTTGCCTTTTTGTGTTTAATTGTCTTTTAAAAAAACAACATGTTTTCTCTGTGGTTGCAGGATGAAGAATAAGTTGTGGTATTTTGAATTTGCAACTTCTGAAACAATTTCTGCTTCTTGCAAGAAACTCAAAGAAAACCTAACTATTGAGGTGAGAATGCATCATCATTTTGCAAGAGTGGTTTAGTGGGGTGGTTCCTAAACTGTGGTACAACTTCAGAACTTTTTTTTTTTTGCTGTTTTTAGTTCAACATTTTTTTTTTTTTTCCTTTTTTTAAATCAGTCCTTTTTTAGGCCCTTATTCCAATTTTATATTTATAATTGGTTTTGCCCTAGTTTAATCCTGGTCAGAATCTATATAGTTTAGTTTTATTTGTCATGGTTTAGTTTTTAGAGGTATAGTCTTGCTTCAGAATTTAATCCTATCTAGTCCCACTATAGTCCTGGTTTAGTTCTAGTGTATTTACTTCATTAGAACATATTAATCTTGTTTTTTTTCCCAAGAATGAGACCAGATTAGCTTTTTACTCAATTTAACAGCAGTTCAGAGCCCAATTTCTGATTTATTTCATTTAATATTTTTGCTGTAATTGTAGCTATTCCTTTTAGATCTAGGGCTTCTCAAAATAACTCACCAGCGTAGTGGCACTAGCTCTTGTCCCATCCGTATTTAAAACAGTCTCTTCTTTGTATTTTGTCTTGAGTAGAACATTAGCAGTTCACACACGGCTCTCTTATTTGCCATGTGTTTTTCTCTAAGTGTTGTGGCACCCCCATTGATCTCTCGGGCCTTTCGTTGGAGGGGGTCGCAGTCTTAAATATTCCCAGCATGCATGGCGGTTCCAATCTGTGGGGGGAGACCAAGAAAACCGATGCCAAGTCAAGTCCAGATGAGCCAGAAGTCATAGTTGACCCGGAAGTGCTAAAAGTAACTTCACAAGGTACACAAACTTCAAACTTAAACATAGAAGCTATATGAAAATGTAGTTAGTTAGTAGATTAGTGTTGTAGAATAAGTTGAATTAGTCTGAGAGTAGAAGAGAAGAGACATGACGCTGGAGTTTATCCAGATGAGACCCAGCACCTGGAGACATGAACCCTCAAGACACTGTCATAGTGTTGTCCATTCCCTTATACTGCAATCCAGTCTGACTATGCTTCTGTCATAGGGAGTATTATACCTCTGGTATACCTCTCTGGCGAAGATAACAAGGACTGAGCTGTCCTTAGTCAAGGCCACATCTGGCTGACACATTACAGAAATGCTACTTCTCTGTCAGTTAGTACACATAAATTAGTAAATTATTTGTATATAACATGTAAAGCAACTCTGAACTGACTCTGAACACGTGAGTCTAAGTCTAAAGCAACGATGACATTTGATATTTATAGACGAAAGACAAACTCTGAGAAGTGTGAATAGAAACAACAACTTTGATTGTTATGATGAAACTTTTTTTTCAACCTGCTTTATATTGCCCTATCTGCTGGTGTGTATATAACTCCCTCCTGTGTCCATATCTAGCAAGTACAGGAAACAAGAGGGAAGTAAACAGGCATTACAGTGGACACTGACTTACTTCAGCTGAGGACAATGAGGACAGCTGAGGACAGGGCTGTGCAGATAAATTATGATGTTATAAAATAGTAAAAATTTACTCTTTACTCTTAAAGGGCCGAAATAAAATTAAAATTAGGAATCATTACATTTAAAATATGTTAGAAAATCTGTTATTGAAAACAAGGCAGCAGAAATACACACTTTTTATGTCCATGAATAGATGAATAGATTTTCTTACATTAGACTCTTCTCTGTTATACTATCCTCTATGTTTATATAGACACTGGCTTTTAACATTTTTATTTTGTATTTGACTGTATTTTTGCATGTTAAGTATTATCAGATTGCATTCTATATTGACTTTTACAGCACATTTGACATCTGTGGTTGTTTTTAAATGTGTTTAAATGTGTTTTATAAAAGCTTGATCTGGGACTTTATTGCCTTCAGATCTGAGTGACCGTCGTCTGGAGGTGGTTGGCCTGGAGGGGGCGATGGAGATGGGGCAGATTTACACTGGACTGAAGAGTGCAGTGAGACTCGCCAAAACCTCTCAGATCACCATCAGGTACAGAGCCCTAGATACACTCACAGGACCTGTCACAAGAATTACTATATTGATTTATCGTTCAATATATGAAAGGTGGAACAATATATTTTGGGGCTCACTATTTATTGAGTGTACAATTTCTTTGTAAAAGTGGGTAGATTTGGGGTATTTTTGTTTGTTATGATAAGATATGAGCCATAAAAGGTTGAATAAGTCACTTCTGTGGTTCATTCTGCTATTTCTGTTGCAGCTCAGGCCTTTTAACAATACTGTATTTAAATGTGATTTGCTGTAATTATCCTGCTTTATTGTTATTGTATCAGTGGCATAAAGTACTTGCAGTATTATCATTTATCGCAGTATATCTTTCTAACTGTATATTATGCTTCAAAATGTGTTACAATTAAACAAACCCTAACAAGGCCTATCATGATTAGAAATTTGGATGTATAATATATTGTTAAAGTAATTTTTTAATTTGTTTATTTTATTTTATCTCTATTAAAGACATGAGCATGGACACAAGCCCACACACAATAAATTATATAATTGAATCTACTTTATGCCACTGACACAATAACACAAAAGCAGGAAAATTCCAGTGAGTGGATCCTTCTAAATGAACCATAAAACATGAGCAGCCAAAAATAAATAGTCTGGCAGAATGAAAGTTAAGCTAGTATTTCGTCATTATCATGAATTAGTAATAATCTTGCTGCTTTCATTTGTTGAACAATAAGTCAATAAAGTAATCATTGTGACAGGCCTAACCAAGACAAGCTCAGGCATGCCCCCAGTCTTCAGCATGACACTGACTTACAATGGCTCATAATCGTTTGCTATGAGTCGTTTGCTATGAGTCTGACCTTTTGCATTTTAATGTAATGGAGGGTACCCTATTATTTGAGATGTCTTGAGTGGGCCCCTCTACCTTTCTTCTGACTAGTGAACGCTCATATAAATATTCTACTAAAATAAGATTTTATTACTGAATAGTCTTAAATGTAATGTTAATGTATAAATGTGGTGTGAGGGATTGGCAGTGATCAGAAGGGACAATGGCACAGATTGTTGTCATCATTATTCATTAGGTAGGACACAGTTGTTAATTGTTTTTTCTGTGGATAGGACAAAGAAGGCCCTCCCAATGCAGATCGATGGAGAGCCGTGGATGCAGCCTCCGTGCACGGTAACTACACACACGATACATAAGTATAATGTAGAAAAAAAGAAGACAAAAAATTTAACTAAAACTAAGCTAAATGCAGGACTTGAACCAGGACTAAACTAGGACTCAACACTGGACTTCAAAATAGCACTGAACAGGACTAACATGACACCCTCAGCAAGGGGGTATTTGATGTAAAATAGTGTTATATTTTGATTGATTGATGCATATTTGAGTAATCTTGTATTAGAACACTAGAGGGCATTGTTTCTCTCTGGTCTACTGTAAATTCATGCATATTACTAAACAGTTTAAGGCAAATAAACTACTAAGATGTTATATAATAATATATACAATATGTACTATATAAATGTATTGTATTATTATTGTATTATTATGTTCACTGACAGTATTTTCTTATTTCTAGATTATCATCACACATAAGAACCAAGCCAGTATGCTGATGGCTCCTCCTCAGGCCAAATCTACAGGATTCTTCAAGTAAAACTGACAGCAGTGTGTCTAATGTACATAAAACTAATCTTATATATAATATATGAAATGTTCTGAATGTCAGTATAGAAATAACCGCATAAATGCTTCAACGGGCTACATATCGTTCACATATAACCGAAGCATGGCGCTGTAGGAACACAAACTGTACACTGCAAAAAAATGACTCCCTGCATAGGTTAAAATAATCCAAGAATTTTGTTTTAATAGTTGTGACTTTAAAGTTTCTGGTTTAGATTTTTAATTTTTTTTTTACAAATTTGTTTTAAATAAGAAATAATATTGTGAAACTAGTATGAAATTTGACCCAAAAAATCTAGTTTTATAAGTAAATAAACCAACATTTTATCACATCAGTACTACTCAAATCAGTATTAGGTTTTTAATAAACAGTTTTAACTACAGTAGGTATAATTTTTTGCAGTGTATGTTACAGTTATGTTGCATTGTGGCAAAATGACCAAACTTTACCTTTAACAATATAAAACTGTAGAAAGCTTTTAGACAAACTGCAAACTACTGCTGTAGGCTGGAGATGTGGCCGTTAATGCTTTCTGTGAATGTAAAGTCTAAGACAGGACTAAACCAGGACTAAATGTGGGACTCAAACATGAAAGTGAACCAGGACTGTGCAAGGACTAAAAGTAGGAATGAACCAGGAATAAAGCAGGACTACAACTAGGACTGAACGATAGACTGAAATCAGGATTAAACTAGGACTACAACTAGGTCTAAACCAGGACTAAACCAAGGTTAATTCTGCACTAAAAGTGTGACTAAAACCAGGACTGAGCCAGGTCTGCATCAGGACTAAAACCAGGAATATTTGTAACCAGGACTTGGCCAGACCTAAACCAGGACAAGGTCTGAATTATGGCTCCAGTGAGACTAAACCTGGTTCAAACCAGGACTAAAATCATGCCAAAACCTGGAATAAAATTTATGCCAAAATACAAATAAAAATTGGAATATTAATGCGTAAACCAATTCTAAAGGATGACAAAGTAAACATGTGTAAAACTAGAACTAAAATCAGAACTAAACTAGGACTACAACTGGGACTAAGTCTGCATTATAAGTGCAACTAAAACCAACTATGATCCAGAAATAAACCAGGACTAAACCAGGTCTACAACTAGAACTAATCAAGAACTAAAACTAGGTCTAGATCAGGACTAAATCAGCACTAAACTAGGACTAAATCAGGTCCTGAATCAAGCTAAACCTAAAACTAGGACAAAGAAACAAGGAAACAAGACTAAAGAGGACTAAACTGGCTCTCAACATTATTGGCCTCATTATTTCTATTGTTTTGTGCACGGCCCTGGCTGAAAGCAATCGGCTGTATAAATGGAACAGCGAAGCTTCATGTGCCTTTACTATAATATCAATAATCAGTAATTTTGGCTTTAGCAGCACCATAGCAGCACTGTAGATAGACGTGCACTGACCGAACAGTATTGTGTTATTGAAGGACACACTGCAAAAAAGTCACATTTATACGAGTTAAATTGACTTGAATTTTAAAGATTTGAGAAAGAAAATTTTGACTAGTTTAAATTTTTTAAATAAAATCTTAATAGTTACCTGCCAGTGATGTAAGAAAATGGCATGATTTAGTCAACACATCTTTACTCTTTGTTTTGTGCAGATAATTAAGCTTAAATACTAGAACAATAAATTCTCAAAAGAATATAGATTTTCTGAATTTGACTCATTTTAACTTGTGTAATTTTAAATGTATTTTTGCAGTGAATTGGGAGGAATCTCAGGCTGTGGCTTAATTTATTTACTCTTTTACATTTTTACATATTTGAAATACTTGAAGGTGTTTTTGGGAACAATAGGACAATCATTGCCAAAGGGGTTTTCTGTGGCTCTGAAATGGTGTGAGAAAAGCTAGGGATGTCACGATGTCTAAATGTAAAAATAATATTTGTGGGGAAAAAAACAACAATGCAGTTTTACATATGTTTGTTTGTTTGCTGTGTATTGCATTAGCGAAGTCCATGCAAGTTTAAATGATCAATGTTGTATTATGTAACTTTTCTGGTTATTACTGCTTTATATGGAATATTACACAGTATGGCATTGAACACATCTGTCTCCATGGAGACAAGCAGGTGATGTTACTAGACCATGTTAATAGTCAGTTACATCTGTGGAGAGGCAAGGAACGTAATATTGTATGTTATTCAAGGCATTTTTGTGCACACCTGTAATTTAAAGACATACTAGACAGATAAGTAGATATGTTTTATGACTTACTACGGAACATTCCAGGTCAAGAAATAACATCTCCATGAACAACAGTAGATGGTGGACCTTACACCAGAAAAGTTACATAATGTTCCTTTAAATTCTGTCTAGTAAATACACAAATTGGTCAAACCGCTTAATTCAAACACTTGTCTCTCTTTGACCATGAATCTTTAAGACTGGTTTACATTTATGGATTTTTACCAGTTATCCTGTGTATTTTGTAAGAATTTATAAAACCAATATGTAAATCTTGACATCCCTAGTGCGCTCAGAAGGACTGCTGTATTTTAAGATTTTCAGAAGCTGACACCACTTTTACTTTTTAGGATTTCGATTCTTAACTAAATAGTTGAGACCAATTTAATATATAGTGTTAATTTAAATGTAATGTAATTTAATAAGTAGGGAATGTTATAGTATATTGCCTGGTAAATAAGAGCATTAAAAACTTAAAAGTGTTTGGTCCATTTATTTCAGGATGCTGTGTTTAAAATAATGTTCGATGGTTTTGAAACACCAGGGGGCGCTGTGTATCTCTCTAGTGGACTATAACTGTGGTATGGTGGTACTTGAAAGTTCATGTAAGTAATAATGAAACTACAGCATTACATCAAATAAATAACAGCAATAACATATTGTGATGTGTGTGGGAGTCAATCATTACTTAATATTACAGGACCGTAACATTTTTATGAAAGATAGAGGGCACCAGGAAAGCAAGGTGGATTCCAGTGTGATGTCAGAACATTGTATTCCTGTAGTATAAACTGAGCCGACGACAGGTTACAATTCTGTGATGGACTTTGCTGTTTAACTCAGATTGCAGATTTGTTGACCTGGTTTATGGTTAATGTCTCTCTAATTACTGGGGCCTATCCACATGAAACAAAAACTGACGCACATGTCAGTATCTTCTCTGTCAGTGTAAATAAACAAAAGTGAAATAATTCTTTCACAATGGCTTCAGAAGCTCCAAATAGCTCCAAAGGCTTAATTGTTGTCAGCTGAAAGAACTAAAAGCCACAAATTTCAAAAGATATGTTTGTCTAACCAATTTCTACAAATAATGATAAGGTTCAGTGTTTTAGGATTTCTTCATCATCTGAGATTATAACAACAAACTGTAGAATGTTAATGTAACCACATTGAATAAATCAATCAATAAATCAATAAAAGAAGAGGCCCAAATACCCAAGGACAATCCTGTACAAGTTTATTTTACAATATTTATAGTAGTATAAACAGTGTTCACAGTGATCAGACGTTCATGTCATCAGTAGCAGTACATATCACATGCTCTTTTATTAATTGTGGTTGAGGCTTACAAAGTAAATAAAAAAGGTTAAAAATTGGTTTAAAAAAATAAGAATAATAATTAAACAAAATAAGGATCAACATTTTTGTACCAAAATGTCTCATAACTCCATCACTTATTTCCTTATGACATCTAATCTAGGTCTAAACTATTAAGAATAGCATGTACTATTAGAAAACGTGATGGGGGCATACAAATAAATAAAGAAGAAAAAAGCAAAAATACTACAATAAAAATGATTGTGCTTTTAATATAAAACTAAAGGAAGAAATTGAGTTACTAAATTGATGTGGTAAACATATGGAGGTCTAACGTAATACTTGTCCATTATTCATAATCTTTTTATAGATCTTAATTTTTGTTTTTGTTAGGTAATTTTCAGAGTGTGTCACAGTAATAATATATAAATAAATTTTAATAGATGAGTAATCGGTTTCACTCTGTGTACGCGCGCACTTGTTTAGGCACGTCCCTTTCTCTGATTGGCTCTCCGATCTGTCAATCAAAACAAAGCCTCCGCCCACAGCTTATTCAGAAAAACCTTGCCGTTCACTCCACGCTGAAGACGCACAACTCACAGACCATCCGCGGAGGTTCAAACAAACTTACCAGGAGCCAACAGTCACGGTTTTTATCTATTTTACGCGCACCTTTACGCACGTACATGAAGCCAAGATGACGTTCAGGAGGTTGAAGAAAGTGAACTCCAGCGGACCCGATAGCGGAGGAAATTCTCAAGAAAACGACATTTATTTCCCATCGTCAAAATCCGATAGTTGCAGAACTTCAATGGACTTGCACACAAAACCATCGGACGTGTACAATTACAAAACTCTGGCGTATTCAGGCGGGACACTACCGAGGAATTTCAAAAAGGTGAGTGGAATTAAATTTTGTTCAGAAAGTTGTGAATTAAAGTAGTTTTTGGGTGAGAGGGGGGTAAGAAAGGCGACAGCTGGGGCATTGTCAGGTGTCGTTGTCCTATGGGAACCTAAACGTCTCATTCAAAAAGACAAGCGTGGACTTCGCAGCTGTTGTGCAGTTCTTACCGCGTTTTTGAGCTTTACTGGGTTTCATGACAGTTGACAAAATGCGATGAGACTTGGAATTAAACAAACTTTATTGATCCACAAGGGAAATTACATGTGACTGATTATCCAGTATGCCTCTCTCTGTATTGAAATTTGGAAACAATTTTCTCTATTTAACTGTTTTAACTTGTGATGAGTGATGTAAAATAATAGACTTTCAAAAATACTGATTATTTCAGTAATGTCTCAAGGGAAATGTTTTCAAACCACTGATACTTTTATGTTGTAGAAATAAGAGTAAGTAGGCTTATAGTTTCATGATTTGTTCTTCATTTTTTTGTTTATATTAATGACAGTTTTGATGTTAAGACAATTTTCTTTTTTTTTCCAATACAGCACCAGTGCAATCCAAGAAATTATAGTAAATAAAACTATATTTGTGTCGGTTCCAACCGTCCATAAACTGAAAAGGCTGCCTCAGGAAGGGCATAAAGATAAACTAATATGCTTCTTTTTTGCAAATACATACATACAAGTTTTAGATATCAGTATTCAGTGTCTTTCAGTCATGTTGATGCCCAAGTATGAACAAAAAGGTAGTCTATTTTTTGTATACTTGCAGTTAAAGCAGGCAGTACAACTTTGCTGAAATTCAAGTTAGTCACATGAGTCAAAATGTTTTGAAAACCCAAAGTTACCATAGGTTTTACTGGGGTACTTATCATAATGTGGGTAGAGTTGTTCCTTGCCTCCTACATGAACAATACAACTTTTATTTTCCCTGTTGTGTACAGTGCCAGTCCACATGTGTGTTAGTGTTGAGCAGGTCATTAATATGTGATCTATGGCTTTGGACCACCCAGGCTCTCAAAGCGTTACTGCTCAGGTCTCACACCAAACTGACCCCTCTATACATTTTGGTGTTATAATGAGAAAACTGCATATACCAAGCTACATGTCTTCCTTTGGTATTGTTAAATATGAATGATAGAAGGTGCAAAAAACTGTGGTTGATATTTTATTTTTATATTAAGTAAAAATATTGGCCTTCTATGTTATGTTTGCTGTCATGGATGAAATGGGAAATTTGCATCAGGATTTTTCAGCGTTTGAGAAATAGTTTTGCATTTTATGTCGACTAGTTCCATTAAGGCCTCTATCAAGTATCAGTAAGTCCTAGTGTCTCAAATTTCCTCATGATATTTTCACTGCTGGAGAACTATAGAAATTAGTTAGGTCTCTGTGGAAGAATGTCCAAGTTACATATACATCGTTCACTGGGGGAATATTAGCAGAGGGCTTTGGATTCTGCCTCTGTTTTGGTTCAATCTCCGCTTGTTTTGGTGTTCATGTGCCAAAAGTGACATTTTAGCTCAAAGTCAGTTTAAACGGGATGGGGAAAATTCACACTCCACTGTTAGATAGGCCATGGTCTGCCCGTAACTAAACTGTAAAATCTGCACAAGAGGCTGGAATGCTGCAACTACTGGGATGCCATCGTGGAATAAAGAACATAACTGTTGAACAGAATATTTATTGGACCAAAACTTTGTGATTGTCTTTTTCCTTTTAATGTCAAAGTTATTTTTTTGTATTTACACTGACTAAACAGAAACTAAATTACTAAACCAGGTCTAATCTTGGGCTGAACCAACTCTAAATAGGACTAAACCATGAAAAAACTGCCAAGTTTAAACTTAACTAGAATCATAACATATGGGTCAATTTACTCGACTAACTTACTGGACTAAAAGTGGACAAATCCTGGACTAGACCTGGACTAGACCTGGACTAGACCTGGACTAGACCTGGACTAGACCTGGACTAGACCTGGACTAGACCTGGACTAGACCTGGACTAGACCTGGACTAGACCTGGACCAAAATGTAATCGGAACATTTTGGACCCCAGTATTTAATTAGATGTTTACAGCTCTTATTTTCCAACATAATAACCACACAGTGCTTTAGCCAATACACAGTCCAGAAACAGGACCTCCAGCTTGGACTCTACTGTTGCCTTGTGTGGGTATTTGGTGAATAAATGCCCCCATTGAGGCTGCACTGGGACAATTCTGTAAGTGTTGGAACTTAAAGAAAGCAACATTTTACTACCAGGGCCACTAGCACAAAGCAGTCTTTTACTTGGGCTACAGAAAAGCAGAGTTTGAGTGGCTTGATTGTAAGTGATTTAGTGGCGTTTTTGGGACAGATACCTTTTTTGTTGACACAGGTAGTGGCCCTGTGTTGACTTGGGTTTTCCTCACTGGATTTATTGTAGCACGGGGCCCAATGTTTACATGTAGGTCTATGTTTTCTTAAGGGAGCTGGAATTAGCGCAAATTGCTGTAAAGTGCTACCAAAACCCAATAGGTCAACAGTTAACACGTCTGAGCCACTTTTAGTCCAAGGTAAAATTAGACTTGTTTTCATGTTGGTGAAGGAGGTTAAGAACGGCAGTCCACGAGTTGATTTTGGATTTACAATAATTACTATGACTTCACTAGTAACTGGTGGTGTTAAAGTATCGAAAATCAGATGAAGACTATCGAAACTAGATAGTAATTTGAGCAAATACTAAGGTCACATTCACAGGACAGAAATGAATCTTTTCTGAATGCTTTAGAATCATCTTGAGCTGTAACAGAACAAGTATAAGAGCACCTAGACCAGAATGCACCCATGAATTGATAGCCCTAGAAGTCCAAAATATATGTCAAAATATAAACCATACAAAAGTTATTTTTAAATCCAGCTAGATTAATATAGGTTTCTTGATAAAACAAAAATTTGCGAACCTACGATTTGTTTTTGCTTTACGTCATGGTTTGTAATCACTATGAAATTGCGCTGTTAAAATGTGACTAATTTAGCTCACTAATAGGGCTAAAATTAGATTGCTATTACACTGTGATTAGAGTAAATAAGTTTACCTGACTGGCACGCAATTCAGGTTTCAATGCAGTGTTTTTACCCAAACACAAAACACATAGACACGTGTGCAGGTTCTAGACTTGACAGACCAGTTGACGTCAAGTTTAGAGGAGGCGTTTCCAGGAAGTGAGTTGGGGAAAGCCTGAAGTTTTGTGTGGTAATGAATGTTCTCGTAGGTCTGTGCCAATTTTGACGTCATGTGATTTTGTTTTGGCAGAATGGAGGACTGCAGAAGTGGAAGCCTCTCACGCAGACCCCCGAACCACAAAGGTACAACATGGAAAATCTATTGTGAATAATCAGCTTTATTTATCTGTTACCAAAATATTTACATTTTTGCCTTTCACAAGATCTTGAGTATATTGCTTTAGGACTAACCTAGGCATAAACAAACAAGAAATTACATGATGATAATGAAGTTGGAATTTTATAAAGGCTAAAACAGGTTTAAAGTAGGATTTGAGTAACTCTAAATTTGGATTATAGCAGGACTAAACCTAGGATTAAGATAAATCTAAATAAATCTAATTACAGTACCAGGAGTGTATACTAGGACTAAACTAGGAATGTGCCAGGACTGAGCAAGGACCCAACCACGACTGAGCAAGGACTGACAAAGGACCCAACAAAAATTCAACCAGGACTGAACAAAAATTCAACCAGGACCCAAACAGGACTTAACCAGGACTGAACCAACTAGCAATTCTGGCTATTGCCCCCATCTGAAAACGACCAACTATACAAAAGGAGTCCTTATCCCCTCATACATTTTCATGAGTTGTGGTCTGTACATATTAGATTACTCTGTGACGTCCTTCTGTCTGTCAGCATTAGAAGTGCTGTGACGTCCATAGACATTTGGACATAGAGGAAGTCCTGTCCAGCCACACTGTCTCTACTTATGCAATTTAGATAAGATGAGCCAAGCAATGCACAGTACGCTTCAATGTCTCCAGTAATCTTGACATTTGTGATTCTCAGTAAAAAAAAAAAAAAAATCCTGAACATCAAAACAAGGCAGGCTTTTAATTATTTCATTATTTAAAAATAGTAAAATATCTGTCTCCAAAATCTGAACTTTCTTTTCAGCATCTAGAGACATTCACAAAATTGCATAATAACCATTGTCTTTTTGCATTAGACCTGAATGTTTTGGGTTTTTTTTCCAAAATGGAGATGTAATCTTTCTGTAATGGCATTAAACGTATTCATCTTACATTTATTGCTATTGCTATTACTGTGAGACCCCTGTACACTTGGCCTGATTGCCTTCACAACAATCAAGACTAAGCAATAACTTCTCCATGGACACCGACCCCCAACCAGAAAAGTTACATAGTGCAGCATAATGGATCAACTAGCACCTTTCAAAAGTGTTTTTGATCTTATGTTGATGTTTTGTTTTGTTTTTTACAGAAAAGTAGTGGAGCTAGAGAAGAGTGATGAAGAGACGTTTGGTTTTGAGATCCAGGTGAGATTAAACTCTGCCTCTGTCTGCTCCTCCCTGGTTCATTTAACTGGATCAGCCTCTTCACTGTCAGCGTTGTCGTAATCTGACTATAATCCTGTAATGGGTCTACTGACAATCCCAACGCAGGGTCACAGGAAATATGCACTCCTCGACACGTGCCGATGACTTATGTAGGAATGTGAAGGATTAAATAACCATTCTTCTTAATAGTGAATGAATAATCGAGTATTAGTAAGAAGAATAAAAAAAATGTTAATGGATAAACCATGACTAAACTGGTTCAAAACTGGGTCTAAAGCAGGACCAAACCAGGAATAGACTCCACAATAATATACAACCTTGGCTAATGTGAGCAAAGATGATGGATAACCTTTCTCATACTTGAAAATCTTAACCAAATGTGTAATTTCTTAGCTGTCATTCAAACTCATGATTGTTTACTTTGTGGTCATTTATTATTAGCACTATTCACATGAGTAAACATGCATTTTTACTGAACTTAAATTAGGTATTAGTGCAAGGGTTAAGAATTGTTAGTCAAATTGATGTTCAGAATCTGCCTAGAAAACTGACCTATTTGTCCCCATAAATATCAGAAATATGATTTGTGACTTAAAAATCTCCACATATCTCTGCCCTGCTTCAGTCCGGGTTCTGTCCTGGTTCTGTCCGGGTTCTGTCCTGGTTCTGTCCGGGTTCTGTCCTGGTTCTGTCCGGGTTCTGTCCGGGTTCTGTCCGGGTTCTGTCCGGGTTCTGTCCATGAATCAGTCCATGAATCAGTGCTGGAGTTTAGTTGAGTCTTGGAGTGACACAAACTCACACCTTCACATGTTCACAGATTTCAGAACATATTTGTAAATGTCTAAATCACAGAAACCAGATTTAAAAAACTATATCTTTGGTTCTTTGGAGAGGATATTCTATTATTTTTTGTGATTTTATAATTGTGCCAACATAAATAGTGATTCAATTAGAGACTCATTGTTCATTTCTACTGTCAGTAGCAGTATTTTGTTCATCTTATGACCCTCTCTATTTCAGTCCATGTGGTTTGCTCACATGCACTAGTTAGTACCTGCTTTACACGCAGACAGCAGCTTAGCACATTTGACCTCCATATCTTCCCATATCTCAAGTCTCCCTCTAGCCACTATCTACAATACCACCTCTGTGTCTCAAGGCTGCCGTTGATGCCATTCTTAAAATAGTTTCAAAACACATAAATTTTCTCACAATGCAGTTTTGCTTGAACTGTCTTAGTGGTCCAATCACATGGACATGCCTAACAGAACTACAGAACCACGGCATTGAAGGAAGCTGGTATATTTATGGCTGCGCTGGAGGCTCCCACCCTTCCTGTGTCCACTGTAGCTAGAAGGAAGTTCATTGAGCAAAAGACGGAAGGGGCCATGGGATTTTGAAGTTTGAAATTTATAGTTTCTGTCAGGGTTGAGCAATTTGATAAAACTATCTAATTGTGATCTTTTTGACAAGCATTGTGATAACATTTATGATTTATGTTATAATAGGATTCTGCTCCAAGTTCATATTTTAAAGATACAAGAATTGAATATTTTTGTAGAGGTCTAACTACAAGGGTTAGAAGTTTTTATGCAGAATAAGATGGAATATATTGTTGTTAGGGGAGGAAGTGATAGTACTTTAGAAAATGCAGCCTTTGTAATTTGCTAATTATTAAAATTGCGACTCATCTTGCAGCCCTAGTTTGTGTTAAAAAATGTCATAAAAATTTGTTGGGGTTTATAGATTAAAACTGAGGTTGAGAATGGGTAGATTTATACTACAAGATTAACATTTTCAACATTAAAACATTTGATTATTATAATTATTAAATAAAATGAAATTATTTGGTTTTGTAGGTTTCATATTTGGATCTTTTAAAATTGTGACTCAATCAAATAATGTCATGCTCAGCTGTATATGATACTTGGAAATTCTCACTTCTTAAAGGTGCAATGTGTAACCTTTGTGGCGAAAGGCCCCCACCTTCTTGTCTCCCGGGAGATGCTTTAGCTTGAGTGAATCCACAGTATGACATTAAACACATTTAGGTTACCTATAGGTGTTTCTAATGCCTTTATCATTCTGTTATTTTCAGTTTGTCATAACCAGACCTACTTTGAATCTTTACAACTTTCCCAAGAACACCCCTTGAAGACTCTCAAATGTTCCTTGTAACCGTAGTAACCAGTCTAGTCTGTTTGAACCTGTTCGGTGAGGGGAAGTCGTGGTGTTTTCGTCTGACTCAGAGTCGCACGACAAGGGGAAGTTCATTCTGACCCTTCCCACAAAAATATAACAACTGAAACTAAGAAGCGGCAGTGACTTTGACAGAACAGGGCTTCACTACAGCAACTAAGCATTTAATAATTGCTAATTGACTAATCTAAAAAAGCAATATAAGAAATAATTACTGAAATAATGTTAAATTAATTGGGAGATGCAGCCTACCATCTCCTTAGGCTTGTGTAAATCTGACTGGCCTACACCTCTCCAAAGCTCTTATACTTGGTGTTACTAATATATCCACTGTAAACAGATTTTTTACTTTACTTTAATACTTTATACTATTCTTGAAATACAATGTGTGTCTGAAAAATTAACTTGATATTGTTCCAAATCATCTACTTAAGAATTTGAATGTTGTTGTTCTCTCAAACTTCAGTTAAACTTAAACTTAAACAGCCCATCCTGATTTGCATAACTGTCAGTTCGGCGGCGCATTTACACGTTCTCCTGTCCACTGCTCTGTCTGTAAATGTCCTCACTCTATTTTTCAAACATTATGAGACTTTATTGACCAGCTACAACCAGTAAATAGTCTTTTT
Source organism: Boleophthalmus pectinirostris (assembly GCF_026225935.1). NCBI lineage: Eukaryota > Metazoa > Chordata > Actinopteri > Gobiiformes > Gobiidae > Boleophthalmus > Boleophthalmus pectinirostris. The sequence goes on along the minus strand of NW_026571515.1, from coordinate 33,822,699 downwards.
ACATTATGCATATCCCCAACCAGGACCATGATTCTCATGATTATTATTATAATGTATAACTTGTGTCAGTTTTACTAGTTTTTGAACTGGTCACCCTAACTTTTCTTTTATATATTGTTTCAGACCTATGGACTGCACCACCAGGACCAAAACACAGTGGAGATGTGCACATTTGTGTGTAAAGTGCACGAGGACTCCCCAGCACAGCGGTCCGGACTGAAAGTTGGTGAGTATTGGTCATTTTGTCTATTTAAAGAACATCTAAAAATAAACCCAAAACAGAAGTAAGTGTGAGTAATGCTTTGACAGTTTGATGTTTGCCAACTGCCGCCTCAAACGTCAACAAATGTACTCCTTATTTGGACAGGACTTTAAGGAACTCCCAGTGTTTACAGACTCATTTTCCAGTTCAGTCACACAATTTATCGAAGCACTGTACCAATTTTACAAGCTAAATTACCTCCCGTATCAAGTGATATGAAACTATTTATGGTCAAAGAACATAAATGGTTTGTTCAGTAGTGCCACAATAAATAGAGTTCATGTACAGAGAAAAATGCAGCAATTCTTGACAAAAAGATTTTCAGAAGATGGGATGGAAAAAACTGTAAGATATTGTTACTTTGCCTGGAATGTTCCACAGCATGGCCTTAAATGTAACTTTTGCATTAATTCAGTTGCTAAAACAAATACCTTAAAACAAAGCATTCTTACAGTGAGCGGTGAGTCAGGTGTCTCAAAAGATCTGACTTGTAATGTGCCCTGGTGGCATCGTCTGCTTGTGTCTGGAGATGGAGATAAGTTTAATGTCATACTGTGGAACATTCCAGGCATAACAATAACAGATTACATAGATTATAGCTATCCCCATCTGTTTTCTGTGTTATTGGCCTATACAATATAACATTCATCACAAAGATTGCATTAATCACTGGTCCTGAAAATTTGTGATTTAATATCAGTCAGTCTAAAAACCTATGTGCTCGTGTTTGCTGATGTGTGCATTGTGTCTCCATGGTAACTGCTAAACATTCCTCTACAGACATGCACCCAAGCTCCCCCCTCCCCTAACACACACCCACCACTGACCATGATGTCACTGCATAGCATCAGTTGGTTTTCAAACTCCTGTCCGTTCACTCACACGTGACCTGCTGCTCTCAGGAGGAGATTTGCCGCTTCGTTAGTTTGCTTCTTCTGCGTCGCACTGAGTTTCACTTCCTACATTCTTGTCGCGGTTCGTCCATTGTTCCTCTAAACCTGCAACACAGTGACCTCATCGCTATGGTCAGATAAAGCAGAGGGTTTGAAAAGAGGAACATGTGTGCGTTCAGCTGTGGATATAAAAAGATTTGAGGTTTGATACAATTGAAACACCATAATTGTAATGTGAATGATTTGATGCACAAAATGCATCATCAAAAGTCTAAAGCAGTACCAAATAAAGATTAAGATTAAATCACCAAACAACATAATTTTAGCCTTTGTAAGGGGGAAAATTAATAATATTAGAAACAATATAGTTCATTTCTTGTCATGTTGCATTAACTAATTTTGCTATAACAGTGATTTAAGGTGTGTTTAACATTTGCACGCAGAGCAAATTACAATTCAGATTAAAATGCTCCAAACTAAACCTGGGCTAAACTAGGACTAGAACAGGACTAAACCAGGACCTCTAATCAGGACCCCTATCCAGGACCCAGACCAGGTCCAAACAAAGTCTAGCTCAGGAGTCAGGACTCAACGCGAACTCAACTTAGACTCAATTCAGACTGGACCAGGACTGGACCAGGACTGGACCAGGACTGGACCAGGACTGGACCAGGACTGGACCAGGACTGGACCAGGACTGGACCAGGACTGGACCAGCCCTAGACCAGCCCTAGACCAGCCCTAGACCAGCCCTAGACCAGCCCTAGACCAGCCCTAGACCAGCCCTAGACCAGCCCTAGACCAGCCCTAGACAGTGACATATTGTGCAGTTCTATTGAGTTTTTAGACCACAAGTGTAAACTCGTTTTGCTACTACAGAGTCACACATTGACTTTGAGGAGGTTTTATTCAGTGGCTCCTTGGATAAAGCGTCTGCCACGTTTCCACATTTGTGTCGCACATGAGGTTTATGAGCTATAAAAGAGATATGAGTCTGCTCTGTCTAACATGTGGCCTGCTTCTGTCATTCATTCCTGTTTTGTCCCTCTTTGGGCAAGACACTTCCACTTTTGATGTAAGAATCGTGAATACTTTATTGCCATGAATCTTGCACCTCTGATTTTAAATGCTTTGACTCTCACATGAAATAAGAAAAGCACTGAAGAAAAAAACTGAACCTTTTTTTTCAGGTGACACCATCTCCAGTGTGAATGAGGCCACAGTGGAGGGATTTCGACATAAAGAGATCGTGCAGCTCATCAAGGCCTGTGGAAACTCTCTCAGGTATGTTTTATTAAAGGTCCTTTATTACGCAAAATTGACTCTTGTGAGCTTTAAGTCTTGTTAGAATAGCGTTACCTCCTCAAAAATATACCCGGATTTGTTTTGTTTCATTCACATTTTAACCCTTTATTAATGTCTGTCTACATCTCCAAACCTCATAATGCTCTGTTCCACCTTGTGATCTCATGAAGGAGGAGTTGGTTAACAGCTAACTTTTATTTATTTAATTTTTTTGTGAAGGTTTATGAATTTTATTAACACAATGGAGCATCTTTCCTTTCTAAAAATAGTGTTTAAAATAATGTTATTTATTGTGTTGCCATTGTTATGACAACTTCCCCTTTTCTTTAGTAGGCATCTAATTAAATCCACTCTTTCCTTTCTTCTTTTAACTTACTTGTAAAACATTAAAAAGTCTATTAGCAAGCCCCATCTGTACGTTTAAAAGAAATCTATAAAAAGACTGAGGTTAACCACAACACAGTCCAAAACAGCAGGCCAGTTTACAGACCTACACTTCAAATTACACTGGCGACTTCTCTAAGTGTGAAAAGCATTAAAGATAGTGTCAACATCATGTGATTCAAAGCATTCACAACCATCATAGTCAACGGAAAATGTTACTTGGCCTTCTGTTTTTTTTCCCCTTTTTATAAAGTGTGAAACATGGATTTAAACTGACGGCAAGATTTTTGAAAAGACTCTTTCATTTGGTTTCTAGAGACTCCTGTTTAGAGTTGTATTTTTTTTATCTAAAGTTAATCTTCTGTCACGTTTTCTTGTTTACAGACTAGAAACGGTTTACAGCGACTCAATACGCAAAGCAGAACTGGAGGCAAGACTGCAATATCTAAAGGTAGGTTTATTTTAAGATATATATTTTCAACGATTAATTTGACTTTACTTACTTGCAGTTTATTTGTACATAAACAGTAAGGTATATTTCTATATATGTCTGGAATAAGCCTTATTTTCAGGTTTAAGGCATAAAATATCTTGTATAATTAAAACATTCTCACACTGTTAAAAGAGCAGAACCAAAGAATAAGAACCAAAAACTTGCAGTGTAATCCACCAAAACACTGGATAAAACAGTGATATTTCTTCTTGTGGTTCACTTTTCAATCACATTCAGGGCATGTTTTAGCACATTTCTGATACATTTCTTGCGATTATTCCTTGAGTATCATCATGGTGATTGTAAATAAAACCATTAATTTTTGTCAGTATCACCCACCTTTTTTTACACTGTCTAAAGATGGTGTCTAAAGTTGCCATAGCAGCAGTTGCTATGTTCACTCTAGCGTTCTGTTTTAGCACAATTTTGATTAATTTCTTGCTATTATCCCTTGAATATCATCATGGTGATTGTAAATAAAACCATACATTTTTGTCAGTATCACCCATTCTTTTTTACACTGTCTAAAGATGGCGTCTAAGGTTACCATGGCAGCAGTTGCTAAGTCCACTCTAGCGTTCTGTTCCCCTCTGTGGTTCCTCATTCTGTTTTTGCTTTGTCAGGCCGCTGCTGGTGGCTGGCTCATTGTTAGTCGGCAGTCAGATTTAGCCCACAGCTTGTTCACCTGTCCTCCTTTAGCAGCACCTGTTTGGCTAGCAGCCTTTGGCCCCGCACAAAACAGACGCTAGCAACATTCTTGGACGTCGGCTGTGAATTCTGCCCTAAACAAGTGGCTTTAAGTGGATGAGTTTTGACAAGATCGGCAGCAGCTGTCTCGCTCTAAATCGCTAACTTGGCTAACTTTGCATGCTAAAGATTAAAACTGAGGACTGTAGCCAAAGTAATTAACATTTAAAACAAAATATTATATAGGCCTATCTTTAGAAAATCCTCAAAATATAACTTATAACAGAAAACTTATGAATAGCCAAAGTACCTTTAGGGAAAATCTAAGCACATAATGAATTTTAGTGTATTTTAAACATGGCTGTATTAAAAAAAAAAGTGGACTAAGCGAGTGTGACGTCACCCATAGCATTTGCCTCCACTCAAATGAATATTATGATTAGGAATTTTTTAACTGACAAAATAGTGCGCCAAAAACTCAGAATAATGTAGGGTTGGTTAATATTATAGACTGTGTAAAAGAAGTGGACTAAGCGAGTGTGACGTGTGCATTCGGCTCCACTCAAATGAGGCTCACGATGCTACAAGAGCGAATCTCTATATTATGAATAGGATTTTTTTGACAGACAAAATAGCGAAAAAAAAAAAAGATCAGGCTCATGTAGAGTGGGTTAATACGAACATTTTAAGACCAAAATGACAAGTCTCACTGCAGCAGTTACAGAGAGGCGCAATAAGATCCAAATGTGAAGTCAGTTGGAGCCAGGGTCAGAAGGAGCCAGAAGAGCTTCCTGGCGAACTTCCTATTTGGCATGGAGCTGCTAATGCGTTAGCTATGTCCACTCATGTATATACAGTCTATGGTTAATAGGAACATTTTAAGACCAAAATGACAAGGATCTCTGCAGCAGTTACAGAGAAAGGCACCACAATATTCCAATGTAAGTCAATTGGAACCAGGGTCAGAAAGAGCCGGAAGAGCTCGCATGTGAACTTCCTATTTGGAACGCGGCGGCTAGTGTGTTAACTATGTCCAATTATATACACTGTCTATGATTTTACACCCTAACCTTCATTGGATATTCCTACTGGATGTGCAAAAGATCCCTACCGTGTAAACTTTCTTAATGAGATATAATTTAAAAAAATATTAATTCTGGTTTGTCACCATCTTTGTACTAGAAGATATCAAGGTTTATATACTATTTATTTTTATATATTATGCACTATTCTTTATCATTGCAAGAAATGAGCAATTCCTTGGCAAATGCTTCAAATTTTCTGTCTTCCCCATTTAAATTATTGATACTTTGCAGCATTCCCAGGGAGTGTGATGCTAACATTAGCCACTGCTCTGTCTGAAAATGTGTTGTCTCAAGAAAAAAATACAGCATTTATTTAAACAATTCAAACATTTTGGCTGTGTTTGCTGATGGGTGCATTGTGTTACCATAGTAACTGATGAACATTCCGAACATATATGTAGAACACCCCAAGTATGACGACACTGCAACGTATCAGTATTATATCTGCTCTTATAGAAAACTGATCAACTTTTGTGCACAATCTTTTTGAAGAAATATATATGAGTTACTTGTTTGTTTTGCCGGACAGACAGCGTAGCTCCTCGGTCTAAGGACACATATGGGATCATTATTGGAGCATGCGGTCACACATTGTTCACATTTCTCTCAAATTGATGCATTAAACAGCTCCACTATCATTTCCTGATGTTTATGCATGCTCTGCTCTTTTGTGTCTCGGAGAAGTCATACATCAAATTGTCAGATGGCCTTTCATCCATTGGCTAACATCTGCAGTCTAACCTTTTACTGATAGTTTCACATCATGCGTTACTATCACAAATTTATTTATGTTTTGCTTTTTTTTTTTTTTTTCCAGCAAACTCTTCATGAGAAATGGGACGAGTATCGGTCGCTGATGGTGCAGGAGCAGAGGCTTGTTCATGGTGAGTTTCTAAGAATTAACTAAAGTCTTACATGAAAACAGGATACGATTGCAAATGCATATTACTTCATATACACTATATAACACAATATTACTTCATACATACATATATATTCATATATACAAAAGTTTGTCAAAAGTTTGGACACATCATTGAATACTTTTTTTCTTTATTTTTACTACTTTCTACATTTTAGATAATACAATAGACATCAAATATATGAAGCAAGATATATGGAATTAAGTAGTAAAGAAAAAAAGTTAACAACCAACACTAAACGTTATCATTTTGTTTTCCAGGTATAGTGATGAGCGACGCTGCCATATACGAGTCACTGGAGCTGGCCGGGATCTACGGCAGTGTCGGCACCCCCAGTCCCATGACCGCTCCGAGGAGCATCAAGGGAACGGGCAGTACCAGCAGCAGTGCCAGCCTCCTCAGCACCACGACTGACGATGATCCACTGTACCAAACCTGTCTCTACCAACCCGATGGCAGCGTGGACTCTGATCAGAACAATCAAAATTGCAAACAAAAACCACTGCGGTCAATCCAGAGGAAGCTACGTCCAGCTAGTGAACTCTTTACCACGGCTAAAACGCATCTAACTCGTAGTGCAAGCACAAGGAGCTACACCAGGCCACAGTCGGCGACAATAACCCCAGCTGAAAAGCAAGGAGGAGGGTTCAACTCTCTGCAAAGGAAAAATAAACCAAAAAGCTTTCGGAGACGGCTTTTAAAGTTTATTCCGGGTTTGAACTTGCCTCTAGAGGAAGAAGAGAGCAAATTGTAATGAGCAATAATAGAAATAGGTTGTGTTCATATAATGTGATAACACTCCAAAGGGTCTATAGTTGAAATGGAGATGGAGGACAGGACTGAATTCTATGGGAGAGTTTGCTGTGTCAAAATGTAGACGTTTTGACCTGGTTTATGGTTAATATCTCTTTAGTTAATGGACCTATCAGCATGAAACAAAAACTGGTGCAAAGTTTAAGGCCTTCTCTATCAGAAAGTCAACTAAAGTGACATTTTATTTTCACTATGATGTCAAAAAGCTGTAACATTGTTCAAAAACACTGCCCATTAGAATCAAGCTGATATTAGACAGTGTGGAATTTTGTTTATCTTCCAAAAGCTTCAAATGATCTGTCGTTGTAGCAATTTACTATTTAAAACAAAATATATCTTTTGAATGGACATGTTGTTACACTTGCATGATAAAATACAAGGCTAGTGTGACCAATGTACCTTTAGAAACCTGTTATTTATGCATACGATAGAAAATTTCAGCTACAATATTAAAATGATAAGTTTGTGGATCCAATTACAAACAAAGAATTGAGTAAAACTGGATTTTTTTTCTGGTTCTAGTTTTTACTGTTATTATTATATAAATAGGCCTCCATCACCCATAGAGTAACACTGGTCCTGTCCTCCATCTAGAAAATGAATGCAACCTGTAGCAGCGCCTAATTCTCATGATAATGATAATACCTGGGCCCAAAGACGTAAAGCACCAAAGAGTGAAAAGAGACCAAATGGATCTGTGTTTGTAAATAAGACTAATGGACATTTTAAGTGGCCTTTCTAAGTTTGTACATAACTTGTGTTTAAGTTATTTATTTATTTTAATTTGCCAATGTACAGAATCCTTTTTGTTTTGTTTTTACTGCATGCATGACTGATAACTAAATTTGCTAACATTAAAATGAAGATTCTGTAAAAAACAACCTTTTGTAAGTTTTTAGACTTGTCTTATTTTTTACCCAAGTTTATAAAAATAAACAAATGTGGCGTTTTTGTATTTTTATGCCTGTTATTCGTTTTGGAATAGGAGCTTTCTTCACAGACCACAAGGGAGGATGGGAAATTGGTTGGAAATATAAAATTGGAAAAGATATCAACAAATCCAGTCTTTTGTAATGTGGTTTCCGTTTTGGTTTAAGGGAAATTTCGTGAGCAAGAATGAATTTGTCTATGAATATGATTAGAGTCTAATAGGAGCTTTCTTTACAGCTAACCATGGGAAACTTTTTACAGTAATATTTTGAAAGATCATCAACAAATCTAGGGTTATGCAGTAAACTATAATCTTACTTTTGTGTTTATGTATATGACTCTAAATGATACTTTGTAGCTGATGTCATGCTAACTGTAGGCTCTGCTTTGTTTGCTTTATTTTAACACAATCTGATTGTAAAGAACTGACTTAGCAGGAGCAGGGGAGATGATTTGTGCGCTTAAACAAGTCTTTCACAAATACAATTACCATCACAAGCAGTCAACAGCTTTTCCGTTAGTCACTCTCACCATTTTAGTTAAAAATCTAACACCTAAAAAGGGCCATGAACGCTTGTATTGCTCAACGACTCCTGAAAATGTGTGCGTTGTGTCACCATGGTAACTCCTAAACATCCCACATTAGAGCTACATGTAGAGCACCCCCAGAGTATTGTCACTACAAAGTATCAGCAGGAGCTTTACAGATCACAAGCATGGAGGGGAAAATAGTTTAAACATTAAAAGTATAAAAGTTTCAGCCAAATCTGAGTTTATATAATGTGTGGTTTAAAATAGTTTTAAGAACATTTTGTGAACAAAAATCTAACTTATGTAACTTTTTTGTATTATATCATTATTCATACATTTGCAGTTTTTCTTTTTTTTTTTTTCTGGCCACAAGTGGTTGGAAAGTTAAAATGACACGCTTAAAAAACATCTAGATTCAAAAATATGATAAACAAAAAAATGACTTGCATGTTTCATCACAGACCACAAGAGTGATTGCAAAGTTAAACGCTTGAAATGGTTTTAGAGAAGTTTTGAAATTATGTATGCATGTATGTATGTATGTATGTATGTATGTATGTATGTATGTATGTATGTATGTATGTATGTATGTATGTATGTATGTATGTATTATTATTATTATTATTATTATTATTATTATTATTATTATTATTATTATTATTATTATTAACTTCCAACCAAGCAACTTTTTTTTACAGACCCCAACCACTGAATTGAAGATGATTAGAACAAATCAAGGTTTAAAAATGTGGTAATCAAAAAAATTACCTGTATGTTTATGTTTATGGTTATGATTATGATTATTATTATTAAGCGCTTTTTTTTACATGCATATATGGGAATGTGGTTTGACAGTTAAAACCAACTGTAGGTTTTTGCAGTGTGGTTTGCGGTTGTTTTAAGAAAATGTTGTGAACACAAATGAAACTTTTGTGGCCTTTTGTATTAGGCCTGTTTCATTCTTTGTTTCCAGCCAAGGAGCATTCTTTACAAGCCACAAGCATTAATGAGAAAGTGGTTGGAAATGTTCAAGCTATTGACCAATAGGTTTTGAGATGTGGTAAACAAAAATTTGACTTATGGCTATAATTTGATATTTGATTGTTTTATTTTCAGACCACAATTGTTGATGGGAAAATTGTTGCAAAGTTAACATTTTATCATTTTATTAAGTTATCAACAAAATGTTGGTTTTTACAATGTGGTTTGTAATGGTTTTAGTGTAATTTTAGAACAAAATTTTAAAGGGCACATATCACACTGTTTTCTAATGTTATAATGTTGTTTCTTCATCAAAAACACAGGTTTCACACACAAGCCCTGCATATTCAGTTCTTTTCTCAAAGAGAACACACTCTGTTCCACCTTGTGATGTCATATGCTAATAGGAAGTGCTCCACTGTGTTTTTATACTCCATACATCTTCACTAAAATCATTTGGAGCATTAAAGTCCTGAAATTGCCAATCTCGACTAAACAAAAGGTAAAAGGTAGCTTTGAAAACTACCACTTCATGACATCACAAGGTGGAACATAGCATTTTGAGCTTTGGAGATGTAGACAGATTAATAATGCAGGATGACCCAAACATGTGCGAACAAAAGGAAACACAATTACAGGGGTGTTTTTAGTGAGGTACCATCATTATAACATGGCTTAAATCTCACAAGAGAATTTATATTATATGACTTTTCACTTTTTAGCCTTGTTATCTTATATTATAATAAATAATTATCTTCCAGCCTATAGGAGCATTCTTTATGGACCGCAAGCATTGATGGGAAAATGGTTCCAAAGTTCAAATTATCAACTGAAGTTTGTTTAAAATGTGGTTTGCGATGACTTCGGGCGATTTCACATGTGAGGTGTCGAGAATGGGTCTTGTTGTTGGCTTTGACATAGTTTTGATTGTCGGAAGGATCGTGTGGAATGTGCAGAGAAACGTATGACCCTGAATTCCTCACACAAATGCTTTCTTTCAGCTCCTTCAGACCAGAGCTGAGGCCGGAGGATTCCCAGGGAGAGGCTTTGTCCCACCGGTCGCTCTGATTCTGTGGAGCGGGGGTCGATCACGCTCCTTTCATACTAGGACGCCAGCTGACCCAATGCAGGTCAATGTGGTCACTCTCTCACCCACTCATTCTTTCACTTTCCCCTGTCTGTCTCTGTCTCTCTCTCTCTCTTCCTCTCCATCTCTCTCTCTTTTTCTCGCTTTCTTTCTATTCCATAACTGCCTCTCTCCCCTCTCTCCTCTCTCTCTCTTCTCTCTTTGTCTCTACTTTTTTTCTGTAGCCTTCCTTCTTGCTTCTCTCTTTCTCTAATTATCTCACTACCTCTCCATCTCTCTCTCTCTCTTTCTTTCTCTTTCTTCCTCTCCATCTCTCTCTCTCCAATTATCTCACTGCCTCTCCATTTCTCTCTCTCTTTTTCTCGCTTTCTTTCTACCCCATTACTGCCTCTCTCCCCTCTTTCTTCCTTTCTCTCTACTCTCTCTCTCACTCTCTCGCTCTTTCGCCTTCTGTCTCTCTCTCTATCTTTCTTTCTATCTCTTTCTCTCTCTGTCTCTCAATTGTCTCGCTCTATCCCTGCTTTTTCTCTGTATCCTTCCTTCTTGATTCGTGTCTTTCTCTCTCTCTCTCTCTCTCCCTTATTACTTCTCTCACTCTCTCTCTTTCTCCCTTTGCCTCTCTTTCTCTCTCACTCAGATCTTTCTCTCCCCTCTGCCCTTCCCCTCGCCCTCCCTCTGTCCACATGTAGTGTGCTTGGTCACTTCTTTAGTCCGCTTGTCTTCACACATACGTCATAGTGGTTGCTGGTGCAGAGCAGTGGAATGTGCCATGTGTTCGAGCCTCTTTACTGAAGGCTTAGGGATGCTCAAGTGTTTGGTAACAATATAATGCTGACACAGACGGATGGAGATGTCAAAGGCTGTTCAAGTGGAAGAGGAAAAAGAAGTACACAGAAACTTATTCAATGTGTTTTAGTGAAAGGACCACCTATGGTTTTCTGCAGTGAACATGAATGGTTTAGTTGTATTGTAAACAGACGCACTATACTGTTCTTTAAATATTTCAAAACAAATTGAACTAAAAACAAATCTGAAATAATTGTACACTGTGTAACTTTTTGTGTGTGTGTTGGATCCCTGCCTGATTCTGCGGAGACAGTATCTATGTTGCATTTATTTATTACAGGTGGTTTTAAAATCTTTTCTAAACTTGCATTACTGTGAGCAGGCTTGCCTCTCCACAGATCTGACCTGTAACTTGGCCTGGTGGTGTCTCCATAGTGAACTTTCCACCAGAAATGTTACACAGCACATTTTAAAATCTGGCCAATTTGAAGACCTGAAACACTGAAAAAAACTTGCATAATAATAATAATAATAATACACAATATATTTAGGGTAAAACATGTCCAATTAAAGCATTTCTGTAGTTTTCATGAAAAGTTACTGAAGTGACATCTTGACCTAATGCTGTGGTAATTAGTGAATAAATGGTCGTTAAACAGGAGGCACAAACAAGGACTTTAGAGCAAAACAATACACCCACTGGAGTTAGAGGCAACCCACTGTTACACTGCTGCAAGGCCTTCAGTATCTGGGAAAAGTAGTTTTACTTAGAAAACATTATGCATTGTTATTGTTATCCTTAACCAGTGATCTTAGTTTAGATAAATTTGTTGTTCAAGATTAGAAAAAACAGAAACTCTTAAGAAATATATTTGTTTTGCAAGTACTTTCTTACAGCAAAGCCACAACATCTTACTAAAAATAATTGTGCAAGACTCTCTCACATGCATGTCTTAATATCCTTATGATCGATTTTGTTTATGTCAGAAAAGAGGAAACTGAAGTGTGTGGTGTAACAGTCTAGACCAATGGTATGCAATTTCACAAGTGAGGCTGACGTCATCTAACCCTCAATGATTAGTGCATTACATCTATAGTCTATAATACTTTAAAGGTGCACTGTGTAAGTTTTCTGGTGGAGGGTCTGTCACCTGCTTGGTTCCATGAAGATCTGTAATTATTTATTTGCCTGGAATGTCCCACAGTATGGCATTAAACTTATTTTGCATAAGTGATTACAGGTGTTTATATTGCTCAAAAATACTTTCAAAAGCATGCATTTCTACAATGAGTGGTGTAGTCTTTCCACAGAGCTGACATGTAACTCTCCATGGACATAGATCAGTTTAATGTGTTTTTGTACTGTTTTATTACAGTCTTATATGTGCAATTTATATGGAGGTTGCCCTAAGACAAATGAGGGTCTGGTCATTCTCCATTCACTTGTGTATTGTATTATTGGTGAATTGGCATTTATACTTAAATGAAAGTAAATATCATACTGTGAAAGATTCCAAGCAAAGACATAGTATCTCCATTGAGACAAGCAAGCAGCTGGCAGACTCTTCACCTGAAGAGTTATGTTGTGCATCTTTAAAGAGCCAACAATACGCTATTTTCTGAACTATGTTATAATGTTGTTTCCTCATCGAAAACAGACCTGGAGTTGTGTTTTGTTTCATTCACACAAGTTTAACTCACAAACCCTACATATTTAGACTGACTTCTTTTCTCAAACATAAAATATCTGCTTATAATACAAGAAGTGTTCCACTGTTTTTAAACACCTTCACTAGAATCATTTAGATCATTTCAGAATTCAATTTTCTAATCTACTGTACTGAAAAAAGGTAAAAGGTAGCTGTTAAATTAAAAACTACCACTATGACATCACAAGGTGGAAGAGAGCACTTTGAGCTTTGGAGATGTAGACACACTAATGGCAAAGGAAAGCATCAGTTTGTTGACTGGACAAAAGTTTATTTGATCCAATAAGTTTCGCAGCTCATTCAAGTTGCTTCTTCAGTTCTGGACAGACGCTGGTGGACACTTCCTTATATCTGTCTGCAGAGAGGAGTTAACTAACTACTCTGGAACACATCTACACCTACTAGACAGACTAATAATAAAAGATGTGTGAATTAAACAAAACACAACTCCAGTTATGTTTCTGATGGGGTAACGGGATTATAACATGACTTAAAGCTCACAAGAGTCAGTTTTGTTCAGTTCAGACCTTCATCCAAGAAAGTAGAACGAGTGAAGTCAGTTTTGAAAGATGATGTTTGTTATAAAATGGGTTGGTACATTTTGAAGCTTGTGGTTGATATAAGGACATGAGGAAGAGAAGGAGAAGGAGGAGGAGGGTGAGTGGGTTGTGAGAGACGCAGGATGTGGCAAACAAACTCAGCGGAAATCCACCATTTAGATAAGACAAGTGAGAGACATGTTTGTACAAAGACTAATCACACGCACGCAACATGTTTATCTGTGGGCTTGCTCGGTGTAGACAGGAGGGAGAGAGGGAGAGAAGGAGGAGAGGAAGAAGAGGAGGTGAAGGAGAGAGAGACAGCATAAGTTTGATGAAGACCCCCTGTAGATGCTATAGATGGTCTTGCATATTCCTTTTTTTTTTTTCAGAACAGTTTCAATGGCATGTGTGACTTATACAACATGTCACCCTCAATGATTAGTGCTTTGTGTTTATGGTTAAATACTTCAAAACTCTCTCTCTCTTAACATGGAGAGGACATCTGCCTGAGGACAGCTGAGACACTGCTGCAGGGTCAAAGGTCACAGAGTCAAACCGAGTACAGAATATGCCTGAAAATGGACACGATGTACAATTATCACATACAAGGGGGGCATCGCCATCATCATCATCATTCAGATTGTATTATTTAGCATCAGGCTGTTGATATTGACAGCAAATAAGTTCTATATGGACTATAAAGTCTCTTAAAGAATCTGTTCTTATTTGACATGTGAACATTTTACACAAATCAACTTACTTCATACTACATCATATTTTAGTGACAAAACTTTTGTCAAAATTCAATAAAAGTGAATTAGCAAAAACAGTTAAGTGTGATTAAACATAAATTATCGGAGGCTTGCAGTTTACTTGTTGTATATTAATGATTTAAAAAATAAATCAAATCTAATATAATCCCATCCCCAAGTGATCAAAGCACTTAACTTTAGTTTCAATTGCAGGCAATTGTGTAGAACAGGGTCTCCAACCTTTTTACTGCTGTGAGCTACTTTCTGTGAAATGAAAATGCCAGAGAGCTACTAATTTTAGCAGTCAGCAGAAATTTTGTAAATGTAAGAGACATGGTAAGCCGAAGATGAGGTACAGTTAGATTTCTATGAAACTATAAACCCATTATCCAGTTATCAGTGCACAAAATTAGGCATCAAAATTATACATTTACAAATACAATAGGCATTAAATCAATCAAATTTTAGTTATTCAGCGCAATATGTCTAATTCCAAAATCCCTTGGCGAGCTACTTGGAAGGGAGCTACAGGCTGGAGACCCCTGGTGTAGAATATAGCAACCAAAACAAAAAAACGTACTAATGAATATTAGGGGTGTAACGATATCCAAGTCTCACCATATGATATTGTCATGGTATGAACCTCACAGTACGATATTTATTGCGATTTTTGTGGAGGCTAACAAAACTGTTAATATGCCATTTTTTCCTCTTAAAATGCCTTGACAAGACTTAATCCAAAGAACTACGACTTAGAACTGTTAATTCTTCTTGTAGTCTGCACTAAAATGGAACAAAGGATCATGGTTTATGTAGTTCCCTCCTGTCTTTTTTTAGCTAGAAAGAAACTAATTCGATATATTGTGATGATCCACGATATTATTGTGAGAACTTTGACGATACAATATCACAATATTTTTCGATATATTATTGTTACATCCCTAATCAGTATCAAAACTAGTATCAATACTTGTATGAGTAGGTTTCAATACTAAAAAAAAGTCACATTTACTGAACAGAAATGAACTTTACCTGAATATCTTTAGAATGATCTTGAGCTGAATCAGAACAAATATAACCACACATAGAATAAATGATCATGAACCACTATGGAACCTACCTACTATGGAAAGTACTATGATTAAATACTGAAAATCACATTATATTGTCTAAAGAAAGAGTGTTTTTATTATCATTATGGCATCAAATCTGTCTATGGCTTAGTATTGAAAAAGAGTTTAAAAGTTTAGTATGTTAACAACACTAGTCCTATACAATTTATTTTTCACTTTTTATATTTTTCTCACACTTTCTCCATATGATTTAATGAGGCAACAACATCACATTTAAAAACTTAAAGTCCGTACAATAAGGCAGGAGCTAATATTCAGCATTTCACCTCTCTTTACAAATCTCTTCCTGTACTTTAACCTGCATAAAACCCATACTCCTGTCCATAAAACTACAGGCTTGAGTCTCATGTGACAGGTGCAGACTTCAATCCCACTAAATGAGACTTTCCTCCCCCTGAGCTCTCAAGTGTTACAGAGACGTTCAGCTAACACACAGAACCCAACAGCTGTGCCACCATCGCTAATATCTTTAAAATCCTAAAACTACTCACTCCTGTCTAGACCTTTTCCTTGTAAAGACCGGATTTGGGGTTTGGGGAACATGAGAAGCAGTGGTAGAACGTGACAGGATTCATTTACTGAGATTACAGATAGAAATTGTTTGTCCATAATCCCTCATTCGTCTGAGAGTGGTGCATGGTAAAGTGGTTTTAAATTTAGATTTGGTTATGTTTTCGAAATCAAAACTTTTCATTTATTTAACCTCCAAAAATCCATAATCTTGTTAATTACACTATTTCACATGTTACTCCTCCACGACATAATTGTAAACAAAAACTGAACAAAACTGTGAGGCATACATTAAAGGCACAGTATGTAACTTTCTGGAGATGGCACATGACCTTTATGCATCCATAGAAAGAGAAAGTTAAAACCATACTGAAGCAAGCCCTACTCCTGGCCAGATAAGAGTCTGGTTTACAAAGATGCAGATATTGACCTGAAACCATTATCAATGAAAATATCTGATGTCTGATAAGAGCTTCCTGACGGTTATAGTCAAAACTGGTGACTAATCATTTTCCATGGTTTGATGTCAGTCTTTTCATTGAGCACAGATATGAGTTCTCCTCTGCTCAGGGCACCACAGAAAACAAATATTTGAAAACCAACCGCCTCCATCTCACGCCTCGCTGGGTTTATGATATTTGAGGACGTTATGGGCGATAAGGAGCCACCTGCTACTCCATCAGACACACTTCAGACCTGTTTTGTCAAACCTGTAACACTGGCAGCACTAGCAAATCTGCCAAAGGTAATATTGCGCAGTAACAACCTGTAATTACATTGTACTTAAAATGTAATTACAGTGTGCTTACAATGTAAATAGGGTTAATTCTGTGCAGTATAAAATCAAGTGCTACTTTTTGTAACATTTCAGCCAACACAATGAAAATCATGTGGCCCTGTTGAAAGAGAACTTGCCTCTCCAGAGATCTGACTTGTAACATGGCCAAGTGAACTGTAAGATGTAATGAAGTAATTAAATAGTAATAATAATGGAGTGGATTTATATAGCACCTTTTAAGACACAGAAAGTGCTTTACGTTAATTGTCATTTTGAAAAATGTAATGGAGCTTTGATAGAGCAAAAACTGCAGCTGTAAAATGAATAAATATAAACATTTTCTCACATCTATATCAGTAGAAACACATGAATTAAATAAACATTCATTCACTTCATACTTGGTGGTGGTATTTTAGTCACAGCTAGCCTGATTCATCAGCTGGTTTCACTTCGTAGAAACTGTCTGACATTTAACCAGTTGCTGCTATTTGTTCGTGATGTATGTAATGCACCGCTAACAGGGCTAACTGGTATATTAAGCTTTTCCCAAATCCCGTAGAAAGAAGGGCAATAACATCTTTAATACATCAATAACATCTTGATAAAATTCACCAAACATTCTCTTTGTTCCGGCTTTAAATCCTCAGTTTCGGGAATTGTTGCCAACACAGAATGTATGGCTCGTCGCTGATTGACTGATGCCCGAACTTGCACTTTCAGGGTTTTTGCAAACAATCTAGTGTATTCCGATTCCTGACCTAGTCGCTGGAGAGAAATTAAATTGAATGGAGGCACTAGGTGGGGCCAGCCTGGCTAAGCCACAGCTGCCCTGACAGAAAAAAACTGCTAGTCTGTGCCATCGACCCCTCCAGCCACCACCAACCACTCAAGCACACACCACATTCATACTAGGCAGTGTGGGTGAAGTGTTTTGCCTAAGGACACAACTGCAGTTTCCACTAGAGCCACTGCTACCCTATGGTATTCCCAGTGGTCTCCCATTTGCTTAACCATTATTATGGCTTATTATAGCAAATTTTCTTTTAAAGGGTCTATGTTACACAAAAAATACTCTTGTGACATTCATCTTATAATACTGTTACCTGTTTTGTTTCATTCACACATGTTTGAGTAATCCTTTATTATTAGTCTGCCTACATTTTCAAGGCTCAAAATGCACAGTTCCAGTTTGTGATGTCATGAAGAGGTAGTGTTCAAGCTAACTTTTTACCTTTTACCTTTAGTTCAGAAGAGATTTGGCTGAAATTATCCAAATGATTCTAGTGAAGGTGTATGGAGTTTAAAAACACAATGGAGTGTTTTCTGTTTGAGAGAAGAAGCCTAAACATGCAGTAGTTTAAGTATGTTTGTGATGAGGATGTTTTATAATATAGATCAGAAAATGCAAAGTGTAATATGGGCCTTTAACATGTATTCTCCTTCTTCACTTGAATATTGTGTACTGTACTTGATACTGTGCTGTGCCCTGTTTTGCCCTGTGAGCCCTGTTACATAAACTGCAGCTGTGGTGAGTCCGACAGCACAATAGCAGGAAGTGTCATGCGCCCGTATCTTTGAACGCCTCGGTTTGACAAATATTCCCAGAATCCTCCTGTGTTTCGCTTTCAAACCATCACGTACAAATACTTTCGCAAAACCCCCATGGTGCATTTAAAACACAGTTCAAAATGTCCTTTATTTGGAAGTTTTCTAATTACTTTTCAGCTTCAGTGATATTGATTTCCTATGTTTACAACTTAAGACATAATGGATAATAATAACAGTTAAATATCTTTTATTTCAATCAAATTAAATGTTTTCATGACCTCATACTGATGGATAATGTTGATCCACAATTTTCAAATTTATAAAATTTACTCTCATTAAAGGTCCTATATTAATCAAAGTTGGCTTTTGTGAGCTTTAAGCCATGTTACAATGCTGTTACCTCATCAAAAACACAGCTATAGTTGTGTTTTGTTTCATTCACACATGTCTGAGCAACTATTCTGTAGTCTGTCTACATCAAAATGCTCTGTTCCCCCTTGTGATGTCATCAAGTTGTAGATTTCAAGTTAACAGCTCACCTTTTACCTTTAGTTCAGCAGAGATTGGCAGGACTAAAATCATCCAAATCATTCTAGTGGAGATGTATGGAGTTTAAAAACACAATGGAGTACTTCCTGTATTAGCACATGACATCACAAAGTGGAACAAAGTGTTTTCAACTCCAGGTATGATTTTGATAAGGAAACAATATTGTAACATAGATCAGAAAACACCGTAATATGAGTCCTTTAAAAACAAATAAAACATGCTTTAAATATTAATTAAAATATATTAAAATGCAGAATACAGACTTTCAATCACTGCCAGCTCTAAACACAAAACTTTCTTCTGTATGATTCTCTACTGACTATTTAAAAAGTCCAGTCGTAATTAATTACACAGCCCTGCACATAATTTAGTATAGGACCTGTATATGGGACCTGTTCGTAGGCAACAGAGACTAAGTTTGGATGTTCTTGTACACAGAGTCTTTTCCTCCACGTGGTTAGACAGAAGAGTTTGAAGAGTTCTGCTGAAAGGAGGAAATTGAGTCACCGGAAAACTGAAAAAGGATGGAGCCAAGAGATCTGACTTTGACTGGACGTTATGCTCTCAGGAAACTCTGGTCTGATACTGTCATAAAAGACTTGACGTTACTATAGCATCATCATGTGACAGTGTAATGCGTAGTAATAGTTTGATATGTTTTTGAAGAGAAAATAAATCACTATTTTCAGAGTTAAAAACTAAATTCTTCCCATAACAAGTAAACAGAAATATAATAGTTATTGTATTATTGATTCATATAGTTACCTCATCAAAAACATAACTGGAGTTTTATTTTGTTTCATTCATACATGTCTGAGAAACCCTATATTACTAGTCTATCTACATCTCTAAATATCACAATACTTTGTTTCACCTTATGATGTCATATAGTGGTAGTTTTCATTTTAACAGTTACCTTTTACCTTTAGTTCAGTACAGATGGGAAATTCCAGGCCTGAAATCATCCAAATGATTCTAATGAAGGTGTAAGGATTTTCAAAACACAATGGAGCACTTCCTGTATTACCACATGGCATCATAATGATATCTATATGAGAGAAGAACCCTAAAAATACAGGATTTGTGAGAAACACAAAACAACAATAAAAACAAGAGTATAACATCAGAAAATATGGTAATATACAGTAAGCAAATGTACAGACAAAACCCTTTTATATTATTCTGTTGACATCAATCCAAGAGCAGCTGCTATTCTGTGGCTTTTAACTCCAATCACTATATTTGATTGTGCGTATGAAAAAAATTCAGTATTTCTACCTCTTTTTTAATTAATAGCAAAAATAATAATGCTTTGAATCTATAGCACTTTTCAAGGCATCCAAAGTGCTTTACATTGCTTACATTACATTCACTCCACACTGGTAAACTACTATTACTACTATTACTGCTACTAGCCACAGCTGCCCTTAGACAGACTGCACACGCACTGCAATCACGTTAACCAAGGTGGGTGAGGTGTCTTGCTAAAGGACGCAACAAGCTCTCAAATCTGATACTTTCACTTACTTTATGAGACGTCTGACTAGAATATATACTGCACAGACAGAAGTGTTATGTTGTCAGTAGCAGCTAAGACGTAAAGTTCATCTTAACTCTTTTGAATTGTGTGGGTGAATACTGCAGAGGGACTTTTGATATAAGATTATACATACTAGAAAGGCATATTGAGCCTACACAAACCACAAACACACGCCCCCTTTCTTCTCTCTGTCTCTCTTCTGTCTCCTTTTGAGGTGCAATGAGGCACAGTAAAGGAAGTGGGCTCCATGACGACTGTGAGAGATGGTTATGATGTAATCGAACATGATAAAGGAAATGGTGAAAAGAGGAAGTGCTTTCTTTCTTTCTTTTTTTATACTGGAAGTGCTTTCAGTTTAGTCTAATGATAAAAATGTTCTGAAGACATACACCCTTTTCACACTTCTCTACTGAAACTTGACATTTGCAAAACAGCTCACGCAAAATCCTAAACAGAATTTTGATTTTCCTAAATGCAGTTTTTCATTCAAAACTGATGAATCATCTCCCAAAAGCCAATTTTACCATCCTTACCTACCTTAGACTTTGCCCATGTGTTTTTCTGTGTTATGTATATTGTAAATGTAATACTGCACACAAATGAATGAACATTTTGGTTTTAGGCAATTTATGAGTTTCACTTCCACAAATTAAAATACTGAGATAAATATACTGTTTCAAAATGTTTATGAATGTACTTTTTGAAAAGTGTGAATTTCAGCTTTGACACCTGGTCTTTTCTGTGGTTCTGGATTTCACTTATTTATACCATATTCATGTGTTTAAGACATGAGGGGTTTCACCATGATTCATTTATGACAACCAGAAACTTGAAAATACTTTTTCAATTTTTTCACCTCTGAGAATAGGTTAGCATTTTGTTCAAAATTTGTGAATTCTGCATTTATATTTTACCTTAATCTTGATGGCTGAAGATTACAAAGGGACTAACTAGCACTGGGTCTGTTGCAATAAAATCTGCATGTACAAATAGACATTCACTCCACACTCAGTGACAGTATGTTATTATTATAGCCACATCTACTAATCTGCACCATCGGGCCCTCTGACCACCACCTTCATTTAGGCAATGTGGGTGAAGTGTCTTGCCTCAAGACACAACACCAGTTTTGCCACTGGTGTCCCACTGTAGCACCTGGTATTCCCAGTGGCATATTGTGGTCCAAAGCAAGAAAAATGCTCTGAAGAAGGCTTTTTGCC
Organism: Boleophthalmus pectinirostris; assembly: GCF_026225935.1. Lineage (NCBI taxonomy): Eukaryota > Metazoa > Chordata > Actinopteri > Gobiiformes > Gobiidae > Boleophthalmus > Boleophthalmus pectinirostris. The sequence goes on along the minus strand of NW_026571515.1, from coordinate 33,801,258 downwards.
AAAACATTATTTAAAAATGTAAAAAAAGTTTTTGGACATTGGCCATCTATGTGTTGTGCATTTTTTTTTTCATTATTAAATAGCTGTTTCTTGCATTTGCACCTTTACAAGAACTTTGGTGTGTGTTTTCTGTTTTATTTGATCCCCAGTGGTCTCCCATCAGAGTGTGTTGTGAATGCTCAGGCTGAAGGCAGTGGACACTAATATAGGTCGCCAAATATTTCAGATTTGTCATTGTCTTAAAAGCTTCACCAAAACAATGCAGTTGGTTTGATAAATGAATAACACTCAGATCCAAGGCTCTTTATTGTAGAGTCCATTCACTTCTGACAGAGTTTCACGAGGACTTCTCTGAAACACTGGCCTTGAACACGTCCAGGAAACTCTGAGACAATAACAACACTATTTCAACTGCGCACGACTGTAAGTGGAAAAAAACAAAAGGAAGCTCATTGAAGGAAGGCCAAAGTCAGATCCAAGCCTCTGTGTGTGTGAGGTATAGGGAGGGAAAGAGGGAGAGAGAGGGAATGAGAGAGGGAGGATGAGTGAAAGGGAGAGAGAAAGTGGGAAAGGGAGAAAAAGAGAAAGAGAGATGAAGGGGGAGACAAGGGGGTAAAGGAAGAAGAGAGGGAAGGATGGCAGGGAAGAGGGAAACAGAGATGGAGAGAGAAACGGGTGAGGAAGGGGTTATGTCCACTCTCACTGCTAGTTTTCCTGTGGGACAGACTTCCTCATTCCTTCCTGTCCAGGGACATAATTAAAAAAGACTCACATAATCAACTTCTTAATAAAGGTGCACTAACATTTGTGTCCTATCTACAGATCTGACCTGTAACTAGTTTCAAAGAAATAACATCTCCACAGATAAAAGCAGCAGACCTTTCATTACTTGCTGCCTCTTTTAAACCATTATGCAATAGATTCATTTCCGATGACAAAGAAAAAAGTGTTATTTAATCAAAGTATTTATATAGCATTATAACAACTTGACAAGGAGTACACAATGACTTCAATATGACTAAATCTCAGTGGTGGATAAAGTACTCAATTTTGTTATTTAAGTAAAAGTACAGATACAGGGGCAAAAGATTACTCAAGTAAAGTAAAGTTAAGAGTAAAAAGCAAATGTATTCTGCAGAGATTCGATAAAGAATTCAACTGATTTTAAGTGATTCAACTAATTTCAAAAATTTTCTAGAAGTTTGTGTTTTTGTGTATTTGGTTTGCTCAAAGTTGGGACATTATCTAACAAAATTAAATGCTGGGCTAAAAATAAGTCTCAGCTTTTTCAGCAGGTCTCAAATCATAGAATAGAATAGATCTAAAATTTTGTGGAGAAAAAGCGTAGATATCTGCTTTCAAATGTAGTGAAGTAAAAATAACAACTATCCACTGTAAAATGTACTTAAGTAAAGTACAGATACTTACAAATTGCACTTAAGTACTTTTAATTTTGTACTTTGTTACCTTCCACCACTGCTAAACCTTCACTAATCTTTGTATGAATGAACCAAGCCCTAAAATCCAAGCATAATCATTTAACTGAAAAACTTTAGATTTTCAAGACACTTCCAAACCACAAGAATCCCAGAGATCCAAACCACAGACCCTATCTGCTCTCTGCTTAATTAAGATGCACACTTCACTCACAATGAAATACAACAATGACACTGAACGAAATATCCAAACTTCTTGTAAATAAAAAGTAAAATATTGTCCAACACTACTGTCCACGCTCTCATTTGCATCACTGGCTGTTCTGTGCTCTCCATGTGGGCAGCGGAATCTGAGTGGGCAGCTCAAAGGGGGGCATTCTGAAACATGAACAAAAACCACTCACAGAAAACTATTGTGAGTCCAGGGCAGAGTAGAATGGAGAGTTATGGTCATAAGCAGAGGTCTGTGGCACCAAGACCGGATCTGCGTCATTGTTGGAGTACAGACACAATCTGGGCTTTAAAGTCTCTTTAACCAATGAGGACAAGAAGAATTAAATATACTAAAATCTACACAGAAACAAGTAATATAGACATGCAGCAAAAAAAATTAAGCCAGGACTAAACCAGGTCTAAATATGTTATTTGTCTACAGCCAGGTCTAAACAAGAACTAAGCCAGGATTTAAGAACGACAAAGTCACTGCAGTGAGATGAGACTTTAGTGTGTTAAAAAATATAGACAATAACTATTAAATTGACACTGCTTATGGTTCAAAGAGTGTTCTTTGCTGATGATGAGTAGAGTAAGTATGAGAATGTAGTCTACACTATTCAGACAGAGCTAATACAGTCTACAGTGGGCTGGTAAATTAATGCAAACGTGCTGCCATCTAGTGGCAGAAACCACTGATATGGTAAACTCTTAGTTTCTTTCAATCGCTTTGACATTTTGACTGTAGAATTAATTCAAGACACCCAAAGCTCTTTACAGAGCATTATTAATTTATTCCACACTCAGTAATGGCAAGCTACTATAGTAGCCACAGCTGCCCTGGGGCACACTGATGGAAGGGAGGCTGCCACAGTGTCTTGCCTGAGGACACAATGACATGTTTTGTCATTGCGTTCTGTTTTTGCCACTGGCGCCCCCCTGTGGCACCTGGAATTCCCAGTGGTCTCCCATCGAAGTACTAACCAGGCCCGCCTTTGCTTAGCTTCTGAGATCTGACAAGATCAAGCTTTGACAAGCTGGTACGGCCACACAAACACACGACATTTGCAAAACAGCTCACACAAAATCCTGAACAGAATTGTAGTTGCTGAAAAAATTATTTAATCTCAGCAAAATAAATATATTTTTAATATTCCAGTCTCACCATCAAAACTCTCACACTTTGGTTACATGTGTTCTGTGCTCTTTCATTAATTTGACAGAACAGCTCAACACATAAAGACTGCTTTTGCAATATGTTGTGTACTCTAGACAACACAAATATTACGCATAGTATACTGTTTGTGGTATGTCTCTGTACAGTCTGTACTCACTGTCTGTGAGTGAAATCCTTTATTATTAGATTTTAGGTGCCCCCAAACTGCGTTTTTTTGTTTGTTTGTTTTTTGTTGTTGTTTTTTTTGCTGTCATGCTGTCATGTTTGAGTTTCTATATTGAAAGTGACAGTGTTTGGGCCAAAGTCCTTAACCACATGAGAACCTGTAGTATGGAAAAAGCAAGGTGAATTCACGTGTGTTTCTGAATGAGAATGTGCTAAGGGTTTTGAGAAAGAGCCTGAGAACTGTGCGAACTGATGAGAAATGTTCCAAATGGTGTCATCACCTGTGCCCCAGTTCAGATACAGGTTTGAATCAGATGACCAAACTAAACCAAGTTTCAAAAATGAGCTATATCTATTGAATTTTTTTTTAAAAAGGGGTCGAAGGAGTTAACACGTTTTAATTTTTTTTTTTTTTAGAGAACTGCCACTTCCACTATGCCTTTACTTTTGTATGTCTACATGATATCTCAAATAACAGATAAATAAATAACAAAGTAAGAAATAGACATATTATTGGAAGCATTCCTTGTTCATATTTGCCAATGGCACAATGTAAACAAAACACAGACAGATTTGCACTCTCTAAACATCCTGCTGTCTGCATGAGAACTTTACTGCTTTGAAAATCCACCCCTTATCCACAAACAGAGGAAAAGACATGAATGTGACAAGCTCAAGCTTAACTTTATTCTTGTTCTCGACATGTATTCCTCTTTCAGTAGAGCTTGCATGTTTGTTGTTACACTTTATATCTTGTAATTCCATCTTGGTGTAGTGTAGGTGTAGGTCTATAAAGACAGCCTCTATATATCCATATTTAAACTTTGAGACACAATGGAGGGGAAGTGTGTTGCCCAAGGACGCAGTTGCAGTATGCACCTGGATAACAACTGAACACTGATTGGTGGCTGAATACTTAAATGTCCTATATTACACAAAACTGACTTGTGAACTTTAAGCCATCTTGTTACCTGCTCAAAAACATAACCAGAGTTGTGTTTTATTTCATTCACACATGTTTGAGTAATCCTTTATTATTACAGGGATCTCCAACCTTTTGTGTCTGGTGAGCTACCTTTACAAAATAAAAATGCCGGAGAGCTACTCATTTCGGAGGTTGCAAGAAATGAACTTGATGTAAAAGGGCAAGCCTTAGATGTACAGTTAGATGGCTATAAAACAAAGCCTCAAACCATTATCCATTTATTAGTGCATAAAGGTCAAAATAACACATTTACACTGGTAAATAATCAAATTTGAGTTATTTAGTACAATATGTATAATTCAGAAATCCTTTAGTGAGCTACCTGTAAAGGGGTGGAGAGCTACAGGTTGGAGACTCCTGCTTTATTAGTAATCTGTATATGTCTACAAAGCTCAAAATGCTGTTTTCCATCTTGAAGTTATAGTTTTCAATTTACAGTTTCATTTACATTTAGTTCAGCAGAAACTGGCAATTCCAGGTCTGAAATCATACAAATAATCCTAGTGAAGGTGTATGGAGTTTAAGAACACAGTGGATCGCTTCCTGTATTATAACATGACATCACAAGGTGAAACAGAATGTTTTCTGTTTGAGAGAAGAACTCAGGATTTGTGCGTTAAACATGTGTGAATGAAACAAAAACACTACAAGGGATGTGTTTTTTTTCTCAAACTGAAAACACTCTTGTGATGTCATGTGGTAATACAGAAAGTGCTCCACTGTGTTTTTAAACTCTATACACCTTCACTAAAATAATTTGGATAATTTCAGCCCTGGAATTGCCAAAGGAAAAAGGTATCTGTTAAATTTGAAAATTATTGCTCCATAATAGGAGTGTTTCACAATACAATATCGTCACAGTATGAACCTCATGGTACGATATTTATTGCGATATCATGGGAAAGCTCACGATACGGTGGACAGGAATAGCAATTAGGAATGTAACAATATCCAAATCTCTCGGTACGATATTTTTACGATATACATCTCACGGTATGATATTTATTGTGATATTTTGTTGAAGCTATTATGCTACTTTTTCCTCTTAAAATGCCTTGACAAGACTTAATCCAAAGAACTAAGACTTAAAAGTGCTTAGAACTGTTATTTCTTCTTGTAGTCTACACTGAAATGGAGCAAAGGATCATGGTCTATGTAGCTCCCACTATCTTTTTTTTTTTTTTTTTTTTTTTAGCTATTGCTGCACCATAACTCTTAATTTAAGCAAAGGCACTTGTAATTCAATATATTGTGATGGTCCACGATATTATTAAGAAATCTGACAATACGATATCACGATATTTCGGTTATTGTTAACATCCCTACTTCATAACATAAAGTGGAACAAGGGATTCTGATCTTAGTAGATTAACACATACTAATAATAAAAGGTTACTTAAAGGTGTGTGAATGAAACAAAACACAACTTAACATAAAGGTAACCTACTCGATCGGCACAGGCAGCACGTAAAGCCCATTACGTAACCTTTGACTTGAGCACGTAGGAATATAGCGGCCTCGATGGCCATCATGCGAGGAGGTTGTTAAACCCTCGACCGCTATGTGAAATATGCGACATGTTTTATGCCTCTAACTGTACAAGAAGTGAAACGCGATAGTGACAAGTATGATTCAAAGCTCTCTTCGTTCTGGGCGTGATGTGGGCGTGCGCGAGCGAGGAGAGGAGGAGGAAGCGTGCGCGTTCACTACTTCACATGAGACATAAACGTCATGGGTACAGCAGTAGCTTCCCGAAATAGGGCACACGTTTCTGTTTTAGTGAAATTGATTCCATGTTGTAACTATGATCCAGAGAATTTCAAAGTTGTACACTTTATCTCACCAATTTCGTAACAAATTATTTTTAGATTGAGAAATATGAAATAAGTCACCAATGTAGATATTCAGGTCCACAGAGATAGCTAATTGTCTGTTCTGAAGTTGACGTCATCAAAATATCGTGCAAATTAAAGGCACACTATGTAACTTTTCTGGAATAGGGTACCACACGATAGTATCCACGTAGATGTTATTGCTTTGCCTATATGTTCCCACAGTAAAATGATTAACTTCCATTGAGACACAGTTGACCCCATCAAGTCAAGATTCTGGTTAGATCTGTGGATAGGAGACTCCACTTGTAGTAAGAATGCTTTTTTTTTTTTTTTTTCAGGGTATTATTGACCACTTGTGACTGAATAAATGCCCAACACATATAAGTGCTATGCCGAACTTTGGGACATTCCAGACAAAGCAATAACATTTCCATGGCGATAAGCAGGTGATGGACTCTCCTCCAGAAAAAATGACATAGTGCACCTTTAAATTATTGATTTGTGTGTAAAAGATACATTTAATTAATCTTCTCTCTTTTTATCTTTGGTGGGTTTAGGCTAGGACTTAATGCATTGAAGTGAGAGGGAGACATATAAAATAAAATACAGGTGGTGGTCCATGTTAGAGCAGTTTGTCTTGAGCTTGGAGTTACTGACCCGCCTCTCTCCTCCTCATGACCTTCTGTCCACAGCTCCATGGGTGAAAATATGAGCTCTGTCAAACACAAACTGGAACAGGCAGGTGTTGTTCCCACTCAAATCATCCGTCAAAGGGACTGTAAGTTTGTACTTTGAGAAAGGAACATCTTGTCTGTAACTCTTTCTAAGTATAATATTATATAACATGTGACTTGTGAGTAGTAGTACCCTTGGGGTATTTTGGATAGGGCTTTAAGAAGTTGTGTTGTTTACCTTACCTATCTACCATAACTCTCAGCTACATGGCCACAAATTCTAACACATTATGAATATTTTAAAAATAATAAATATAAATATAAAAATATAAATATAATATAAAAAATGTTGAATAATTGAATAGACCATTTTAACCAGATCATCATTAGCTGTATCCCTATTGCAATGCAATAAAAAATTGGAAGGGCCCATATACGCTATTTTCAGATCTATGTTTTGTTTGTTAGTTTTTTTGTTTTTTTGGATGTTAATACACAAACCGTGCATATTTGTTGGCTGTGTTCTTCTCTCAAACAGAAAACACTCTTGTGATGTCATGTGGTAATACGGGAAGTGCTCCACTGCCTTTTTAAACTAGATACACCTTCACTAAAATCATTTCAGAAGTAGAATTGCCAATCTCTATGGAACAAAATGTAAAATGTAGCTGTTAACTTAAAAATAAATAAATAAATAAACATGACATCACAAAGTGGAAGATTATTTTGAGCTTTGGAGATATAATCAGACAAATAATAATAATAATAATAAAAGAGTTGTGTTTTGTTTGTGTGAATGAAAACGAAACACAACTCCAAGTTTGTTTTTGATGAGGCAGCATTCTAACATGGCTTAAAGCTCACAAGAGTTAATTTAATGTAATACCGGACCTTTAATTCATAACTTTAACATCAAGTCTGTCTCACACCAAAACTGTTATTGAGGTTGGTATGGTAGATGATTTTTTTTTTACTTGTAGTGACAGTACTTCTAAAAATAATTCACTGGAAGAGTTCAATGTGTCCAATAGGAACAAAGGAAATGCAAATCTTAGACTGATGTTGTGTGTCCTGCCTCTTTTACATTTCAGGCTGATAATCAAGAGAGTTATCTGCAGCTCATCTCAACTGCCCAGCAGACTTTCCCCATCAACAAAGGCATGTATAGAGAGGAGAGCTTGTAAAACAGTGCACAAAACATCTTCTGTATGACAAGAATAGAATGGAAGGTTTCTGCTCCACTATCTAGTATATGCAGTAGGCAGTATATGACCTAGGACAGTGGAACGCGTACTTCCGAAGGTAATCTGGTACCTTATAGAGCATGTTAGGTCCTCTACAAGGTCCTATACAGTTAGAACATGTGTACATTTTATCCACATTTTGTCCTCCTACTACTATTTACTGTTAACGTGTAATCAGTATTAGATTTATTAGCCCAAATTTAGACCTTATATAGTCATGTGGACAATGTGGGTCTGGTCACAGCACACACACTAAGATGCAACGTGTCTCAGATCACTTACTGGATTTGAAAATTTTCTGAATGTCTCTATTGCTTTATGGACCAAAAATCTTTAAAGGGTCTGTAATACGTTTTGATCTGTTATAATGTTATTTCATTAAAACATACCTGGAGTTGTGTTTTCTTTCATTCACACGTTTTACACACAAACCCTGCATATTTAGACTCAGTTCTTCTCTCAGACAGACAACACTCTGTTCCACTGTGTGATGTCATGTAGTAATACAGGAAGTGTTCCACTGTGTTTTTTTTAAACTCCATATACCTTCACTAGAATCATTTGAATGATTTCAGCACTGGAATTGGCAATCTCTACTCAACAAAATGTAAAAAGTAGCTGTTAACTTGAAAACTATTGCTTCATGACATCACATGGTGGAACAGAGCATTTTGATCTTTGGAGACAGACTAGTAAACCAGGATTACTCAAACATGCACGAATGAAACAAAACACAACTACAGGTGTGTTTTTGATGAGGTAACAGCATCTATCTATGTTTCAATTCAAAAATAGCTTACTAATAAAGTAACAGGTGCAGAGTCATGCCTTGCCTCTTAGTATAATCAAAATAATCTCTGAATGTGTGTGGTGGGGTGAGCTGGTCTGTGCCAAAGGAAATGTTCCAGTGAGTGTAGTGTAATACGAGAGTGAGATTGTCCTGCGTTGATAAGAATGTGGAGGGGGCACCCGACAGGGGGACCCATGAGTGGGGGATGACGTCACAGGAGTCCATAGTCATGCAGAAACAGAGAACATCAGTGGGTGTGCCTGGTGTAAGAGAAATTTTAGCACCCACCAAAGAGGTTATAGAGGTTTATATGCTAACTGATGATGACAGAAAAAAACAGAACTAGACCAGGACTAAAGCAGGACTAAAATAGGACAAAGGTGACATTTAATTTAAACCAGGACTAGACTGGATAAAAAAAATAAATAAATAACCACATTCAAGCCATGCATTAACTACTCATAAAGCATGATTGAGCCAGGACTTATTTGAGGATAAAAACTAACTAACTAAACTATAAGGTTCAATATTCACTGCATCTTGAGCAGGTCTAAAACAGGACTAACCAGGGACTAAATCCAGACTAAACAAGATCAAAAACAGGATTAGATCAGATCTAAACTAAGAGGATGCATCGGTCTTGGTTTGATCATGGTTTGGCCACGTTTTGATGTAGACCTGGTTTGGTCCTGTTCTGACGTAGATTTGGTTTAGTCCTGTTTTAGTCTTGGTTTAGTTCTGTGTTTACTTCTAGTTTTAATGTGGTGTGTGTTCAAGTAGCCTTAGATGAAAAAAAATTAAAATCAAGTAAGAAAAAAAACATTTATGGAGTACAAATCTGTGACCGATCCAGGACTAAACCTCAACTAAACTAGCTGTTAAACCAGGTCTAAACCAAGACTAAACCAGGTCTAAACCAAGTTTAAAACAGGTCTAAACCAGGCCCAAACTATAGGACTAAATTAGAACTTTTAGCAGGACTTAAATAGAGGTTGAAACATGTGGTTGTCATTGACTTGTGCACCCTTGGATTGTTTCGATTTGCGCCCTTGAGCCCATTGTAGCAGGTGCAACTCGAAGCAATGACTGCAGAACTCAGTGTGCCACTTCCTCATAGTAACTGACAGACTGCATGTAAACTACTTCCTACTATTTGGTCAAGTAATATGAATGAGACTTGTAGCTACAGAGGAAAATACAAGACTGAATTCACACTCTTTTCCAAGTTTGAACCCAGTTAAGTCTTGGTGTAGACTTGGTTTGGTCCTGTTCTAGTCCTGGTCTAGACCTGGTGAAGATGCATGGTTGATTGATCGTTTACCTCAAATTTTGAGAAATACAAAAATCTAATATAAAGATTTTGCTATTCATATACATAAAATATTTGTGAAATAATATAGCTCTCAGGTGTAAAATGCTATTTAGGTCAGCAACAGTGTCACTAATTCAATCTATGCAATCTAAGGTCACTATAGCCCCAAGTGACATATTTAATTATTACACTTGTATTTAGATGGAATTCTCTGTAATAAGTTATCTTTTATTTCATGCAATTTCACATTTACCAAACATGTTATTTTTTATCTATTTTCCTCTGGCTACTTCCTTTATTGATAATATCCATGCATCTTTCCATTTTATCTGTAAGAGTAACCCAGTTGTTTCTCTTTAAAAAGCTCATAACGCTTATCAGTTCTTCTCAGATTCTACATTGTGATTACATGGGCTTGCCTGGCTTTTAGATGCCACATAACGAGCCTGCAGCCCTGCAGGCTCATGTTATTTGTTAATGTTAGTGTATAATGCTATTCTTTTTATTTATACTAGTTCCAACGTTCAAGGTCTCACATTACTACTACTATTACTACTACTACTACTACTACTACTACTACTACTACTACTACTACTACTACTACTACTACTGCTGCTACTACCACTACTAATGCTACTACTACTACTCGGCTACTACTAATTTATTCGAACGAGAGAGCACAATTTGCATTCTTTTTTTTACTGCAGTGCTTATATATAACAACATTGTAATTGCAAATGTGCATGAGGGTTGCAACTGTTTGCATAAAGATGCAGAAATTGCCAGTTTAACTTTACTTGCCCCAATCTCATTATCCTTATGTCATCTCAGTGGAACCTTGCGATATTGGCTATTTTTTGTTCTTCTCAATTTCTATTCAAAAGCAATGAGTAGGTTTTAAACTGGTGTCACTTCTGCCCAAACTACAACCAGCCGTATCATCGTGTGAGGCGGGTGAGTGAATGAGAGGGCAGACAATACTGTGGTTCTTCGCTTCACGCGCGTCAACGGAATCCCGGCGTGCGTCATTGCGCGGCTGTTCTACACAAGACGAGTTGTGATTGGCCGAAGCGTGGAAATCTCCCCGCCTACCGAGTTGCCTTGTATGGAAACGTGTCCGCGTCATGGGTACAGTCAAAAACATACTATAAATGAGTTTGGAGAGGTGAGACCGGCACTCAGCTGGAGAGTCGTAACAGGAGATGATCGGTTGTTGAACAGGTTACCATAACTTTACCAATTCATCAGGTAAGAAATATATATTTTATGTACGATTTGTAGGTTAATCATAAGTATATGATCATTAAAGACAGGCTTGTTAAATGTATGTTTTGTGCGGTAATGTTATCATAACAAGTAGACAGCAGGACACAGTAATGGATAGGCAAGTCCACGTGAAAAATTTGGGGACAAAAGTTGCAGTTTTGGTATTTGCTAGAGACTCATATAACATCTGTATTACAGGAGGACAATCATAGGTCTATGCCATGCCAGCTAATAATACGACTTACTGGTTAGTTCTATGCTATTGTTTTACTTAGTTCAACATTTAAAACAATGCTGCAAGTTCTCCAAATTGTAACCACACGTTGTTGCAGTGTTCAATGCTTTATCCTTGAAGTTGCAACTTTCTAAAAAAAAAATAAATAAAATGTTGCCATGTCATTTTTGCTGCCTGCAAGTTTAAAGTTAATGCTTCTTAACTGGTATACTGTCTAGTAGTAACAATTTATTTTGCGATGTAATTTTGGTAATATGATTTTCACACATTGTTGTTTTGATAACTTAAGAAAAGTTGAAAAGTGAAACAGTTTTCACTTTTGATGCATGACTGAAGCATGGCCTGTCTAAATGGAGATAGTATGTTTAATGCCATAAGTGGCAAATTGTGGCAAATCTATTATGTAAAGTTATATGATATGTTTATCATGATTATTTATGTATTTATTTGTTTGTATTGTGACTTTAATGCCATTGTCATTCTGTAAAGTACAATTTTGTGGAACTTGTACAAATTATGCCCTACAAATAAACTAGTAATACCTTGCTTTACATAGAAATAGGTGGCAGACTCAGAATCTAAAAAGTTACATAGTGCAGCTTTAACTATATGTTGTAGATACTGCAATGATAACAACACTTTATTTAGACAATAGAATGTCATTTTCATCATTAAATTGCAGTACTGACCTTATATGTGTGTAATCCCTCAGTGGTCCAGGTAGGTTCCATAGTGGTCCATGGGGGGTCTGTAGTCTTATACTTGTTCTGATACAACTCAAGATCATTCCAAAGCTATTCAGAAAAGATTAATTTCTGTTCTGTGTCTTTTTTAGTATCGATACCTGTTTAAATGAGCATTTAGTTTCTATACTAGTTTTTGTATTGATTAGTGTCAGATTTTTGATACGTTTAACAACTCTAATATGTTGTCTTTCTTTCTCTCTTGCAGCTTTTGGAGCTATGACTTGTGTTTACCCTCGGCTTGTCTCATCGCCTTACGACCACAACATGTTCAGTCTAGAGCCTTCAGAATTTATGTCTCGGATTTCACCAGACACGTGCAGCCCCCAAGACCCCATCTCCTCTCCGTGTTTACCTGCTATCAGCTCCTTGATGCAACCTGACTTTGAGACCTACTCATGCCAGTTCACCACCAGTTCTGCCCCTGCCCCTCTAAATGCCCCATCAGTCAGCGATACCCCATTTAAACTAGAGGATCTTAAGGTTTTTGGATGCTACCCTGGTGTTCCTGTGGGTTATCCCAAAGAAGCAATGTCTCCAGTTGGTTCTGACTATTACAGTAGCCCTGCCTCCACTTCGACCCCTTCTACGCCAGGTTATTTAACCCAGTCGGTCTCGTTTTGGGATTCAGCATTTGACCCATACTCACCCACTCCGGGATACTGGGGGGTAGAAGACACTGCAACATCGCACACACCTTCATTTTTCTCTTTCACTCCGGAGTCAATAGAGCAGTTTTCCCCAAATTTCGGACAATCCCATCACAATATTCAAGATCGTGAGGCGTTTTGTTTACCCCATCCTCACGGTGTTTCTATGACATATCCTGCTATGGCAATGGAGCACTGTAACTTGGATGGTACCGAACAACAAGAAGAAAGCTCCTCTCCCAAAGTGAAAAACCCAAATGAAGGTTCGTGTGCAGTTTGTGGAGACAATGCTTCCTGTCAACATTATGGAGTACGCACCTGTGAAGGATGCAAAGGTTTTTTCAAGGTAAATAACTTCAGATTGCTTTGGCTTCAGTTTTCTGTTAGAGGCACATTTTTTAGGACTTTTGATTGATTCACTGATTCATTTTTATTTCAAGTTCAAGAAAAATGTAAAATTTACATAATCACATATAATAAATGACAGGAAAGCACATACCTCGAAAGCCATTCAAAAGAAAAGTTTTTACTTGTCTGTTGCTATGGTAATAGTCTTACTTTTTCCTACTTTTTTACACTATCTCCTCTACTCCTCTGCATTCTCTTTTTTATACCAACTAACTTTATAATAACCACTTATTCTGTTTTAAATTGTTAATCGGTATGGCAGTGGTCCTAATTTTTCATCATTCTGAAACCCATAGGCTTACACTCTGCTTGTACATTCTACCATAGCTAACCTATGTTTAACCCCACAGAGGACCGTACAGAAAAACTCCAAATACGTGTGTTTGGCCAATAAGGACTGCCCCGTGGACAAGAGGAGGAGAAACCGCTGCCAATTCTGTCGCTTTCAGAAGTGCCTCACTGTGGGGATGGTTAAAGAAGGTAAGTTGATGTACTGCGTAAAAATCAGATAACAGAAGTAATCTAAAACCCAGTATTTAGATCTGATCTGTGGTGTGTGGTAATACGCGCAAGAGAAATAAAATTAGCAAACACACCTGGTGGCATGGGTCAGTTAAATAATTGTCTTTTAGAGTAACTTTTATATTTGGAAGATGAACTGCAATTAACTTTAAAATAACTCTTTCAATCTTTAACATTTTCTCTTTCATCTTTGCCATGTATTTAGCCTCTATTTTGCATACATTCTCCTTATCAAAGCCAGGTGTTAACAATTGGAAAGAAATAACTTTACATCAAGTGGCTAAATGGCTATGTTTACATGCACATCAAAATCTGATTATAATATGATTTCTGGACATTTAAAATCATGTAAATAACATGCAAACCACACAATCTGATGTGAGTGATCAGAAGGACCATGATCAGAAAGAAATATTGATATTTAAATAATTTTATAACAAAAAAAAATCTGCTAATAAACAGATTTAGAGTGTACATGAAACCACAGCCTCTGTTCTTCATTAGTCTTTTAACTCCAGAAATCAAATACTGATCAGATTTTGGTGTGCGTGTAAAGATAACTTATGCTTAACTTTGATTAAGCAGTTTGAATAGGTAATAATAATCATAATTTTATGTTTTGCAGTGGTGAGGACAGACAGTTTAAAAGGTCGCAGAGGTCGGCTTCCTTCAAAGCCTAAAGTGGTCCCGGACCCCCCTGTGGCTCCCTCTCCCGTGAACATGATCGCGTCACTCGTCAGAGCACACATTGACTCTAACCCCAGCATCGGAAAACTGGACCATTCCAAGGTATATACAAATACAAAAAGAGGTTTAGGTTTTTCTACTTATGACTTGGTTTAGTGGGATAGTACCATGGATCTATCGATAGTACCTATGGTAAATATGTCCCATAGCTTTACGTCAATTAAGTGTCACCTTGTGGAAAAGAAAGTTGAGAAGAAAAGTCGGCTACAAAAATACAGGAAGTTGTGGTGAGCTCTAAAAGAGAATATGTCTACGTATGTCATCAACACAGAAAATTCCATCCAAAATGCAGGGACAATTTATGCGCAAGAGAGGTGTTTTTCATTTAACAAAATAAAGGTGTAAGGTATTGCTAGGTAACAGTTAATTACCTCTAAGTATGTGAGATTTGCTGCCTGTGTCCAACCAGGAAATAAAATTATATATGCTTTTTAGTCAAATCTAATTATGTTAACAATATTTTTGTGAAATTATTAGTCTAACCTGACATATGCACTTGAAATAACTAAAGGTTATATCCATGAGACATATGTGTAAACTGTCTTATTCTCTTCAGTATGATGACAGCGACACAGCGCCCCCTACCAAAGCAGAGGCCAAACATGTGCAGCAGTTCTACACCCTCCTAAGCTCATCTCTGGAGGCGATTCAAACCTGGGCTCAAAGAATCCCGGGATTCACTGAGTTCTGCCCGGAAGACCAAGAGCTGCTCCTGGAGTCCGCCTTCGTAGAGCTCTTCATCCTGCGCCTAGCCTTTCGGTGAGTGAAGATTTTACAAGGAGAGACAAATAGAGACAACCTATCTATCCATTTTATTCATAGCACATTGTATACTGCATTAAAACAATTCAAAATCACGACATTTCATAAACATGACCTATCTGTGTCCGTAGATATGAGGTAAACATGTTCAAATCAAATATAGTTCTTGCAGAAAACAATTCAAAAGCTGATTTACTCTTAATTACAAAAAACATTGGACATGATGCCAAAATTGGTCATGCTGTAATTTGGTGTTTTGGTTTTTGGATAATTATCCAGTCAGAAAGCAGAATGAGCCTCACATTAGTCTCTCATTTTGGGTTGTCAGTTTCAACACTGAAATCCAGTTAGTTTAAACCTAAAAAAGCACTGGCTACTGGTAACCCAGGTTCAGTTGTGATTGTAATACCTTTTAAGTAAGCAGTAAGAGCACAGGACATACAGTTTTTGTATGATGAGGGAAGAATGACTGAAGTTTGTCTCTTTCAGGTCAAACCCAGACTTGGGGAAGTTGGTGTTCTGCAATGGACTGGTGCTTCATAAAACGCAGTGTGTTGCAGCGTTTGGAGACTGGATCGAATCTATCCTTGAATTTTCCCAAAGTCTTAATCGTATGAAGCTGGATGTCTCTTCTTTCTCCTGTCTTGCAGCCCTCGTCCTCATCACTGGTAAGATCATTAGATTCAGCTTATCCAGGCTCCATGTTATAAAAACAGTTTATTTGTAATTAAAGGCCATATACCCAATTTTTCCATATATTTGAGCAAAATGTGTCATACCCAGTACAGATATATTGTATAAGTAGCTCTTAAGGTCAACATGAGACTGCTATGTACTGTCTGCTTTAAATTATAAAGCATTTTACTGTCCAAGATTCAGGAAGTGCAGCCTTAGCATGCCAGTTACTCTGAAAGTTGTAAAAAGTGCTTATAGACTCAGTGCAGTGGATAATAAGGATGTTCAGAATGCATGGAAAATGAGGAATGACTTTGGACCACTGCAAATGGTTTAAAATGAACTATTTCTGTTTTTCACATTTTAAGACAGTAAAAATCAGGTACAACATGCTTAAGTGTATATTTTGCAAGAAGAGTGTGAATTCAGCTTACAGCCCTAAATAATTTTTAAATTATTTTTTTCTCTGCAGATCGACTTGGGTTGAGGGACTCAAAGCGAATGGAGGACTTACAGAACCAGTTGATCAGTTGCCTCAAAGATCACCTCTCTACCTGTGGACTTTCCCTGCCTCCTGGACACCTGTCACGGTTGCTAGGGAAACTGCCCGAGCTCAGGACTCTCTGTACTCAGGGACTTCAGCGAATCTTTTACCTCAAACTTGAAGATCTGGTCCCTCCTCCTCCGATCATCGAGAAAATCTTCATGGACACACTTCCTTTTTAAAGCCCCACTGTGTAACTTTTTAAGCCAAGAAATAGACTTGAATAAAAGCATGTTTTTTTCATACTTTTTAATGTTCTTATTGCACTGAAAACATAGAAAAACATGCATCCTTATTCTGAATGGGCTTGCATCTCCACAACCCTGACTCTTACTTAGACTGAAGGAAAGCCTCCTCGTGCTTGTCTCCATGGAAATGTCATTGCTTTGGCTACAATATTCAACAGTGTGGCATAAAACTCACCTATCTTCATGGAGAATGTGCCAAAGTATGGTTTTATGGTTGGAATGATGCAGATGACGCGCAAACTCCTGAAAGTTAAAATGTTGCTTTAAGAGACGATAAAAATAAAGAACAAAGGACAAATCGAACACATAAAGACTGAACCTTTTCAACCAAATGAACTGGAGAATACTGTAAAACAGTAAAACATGACTGATATGTCGTGGACACTGTGAATGTACTGAAGCAGCCTGTGGAGATTTGTCCAGTAACACATGAATGCCTCAAAACAACAGCTTTTCTGATGCAAAGGCACGACCTAGGCCTTCTGACTGTAGGGGGCTTGAACCACCGTTACCTTCCCCTGACCTTTCCCTGACCCCGCCCTGATGGTGCTCTGTGTGTTTACTGTATGGTGGTAAAATGTATGAACTTGGCCTGTCATGGGAAAATAGTTGTAGTACAGTAGTATAAAACGGTAGATGCTTCTTAAAGGGCCCATATTACACTGTTTTCATATCTGTAAGGTAATATTGTTGTTTCTTTGTCACAAACATACCTGTAGTTGTGTTTTGTTTCATTTACACTTTTACTTCTACTAAACAAAAAGGTAGCTATAACTTGAAAACTACCGCTTCATGACATCAGAATTTGGAACAGCTCAACATTTTGAGTTTAGGAGATGTAGATAGATTAATGATAGGGTTATTCAAACATGTGAATGAAACAAACCATAACTCCAAGTATATTTTTGATGAAATAACAACATTATAATATGACTTAAAGCTCCCAAGAGTCTTTTTGTGTAATGTAGGACCATTAAAATAAGTGACTCTATAACTCAGATGTTGACCCCTAAAAATGTGTAAAATCTCTCAGTCGTCCAGGTAGAATCCATGGCAAAAGGAGAAATTCAATTTGACTGATGAAGACTACAGTGAGCACTACATTGGAGAAACTAAACAGCCACTTCACAAGAGGATGTACCAACACAGACGAGAGAGCAGCAGTGGACCTCACTCTGCTGTTCATCTCCAACTAGTGAGGTACAGATCTTAGCCAGAGAAAAGAACTGGTTTGAGAGGGGAATTAAAGAGGCTATTTTTGTTAGGAAAGATAATCCATCTTTAAACAGAAATGTAGGACTCAGACACCATCTAGCGCCTATTTACAACTCCATAGAGTAGGCAGATATAAGGAAGTGTCCACCAGCCTTTTGACCAGAACTGAAGAAGCAGCTTGGATGAGCTGCGAAATTTATTCGACCAAATAAACTTTTGTCCAGTTGACAAATTGAATTTCTCCTTTTGCCATGACCCCTAAAATGTAATCTTGTAATTACTGCAACAGGCCTAGTATGAACTGCGTCCTTTTGTTTTACTGTATCATGAAATGAGCAGCTAATTGACTCATATCAGGTGGATTCACTGATGCGTTTGTGAATATGTTTATTAATGTTTTTGCACAATGTAAATGTTTCTACATTTTTAACTGAAAATAAACGTTTAATCACACTTGATTTAAAGAGGCAGTATGTAACATTGCAGTCATGACAGTATGTAACATTGCAGTCATCAACATTCCCTGAGGTGGTGATGCTAACAGTAAGCATGCTGAGCTTAATTATTTTGACCAGAGCGAACTGACTGAATTACAACAGGTGAACTGATTTGTGCTATTAACTAATTAACAGAACTATTAACTAATTAAAGTCCCTCTCCCTTTTTTTTTTTTTTGAGTTTCTAAAAACCTTTTGGCAGTATTTGATATTGTGTCCATTGTGTCACCATGGTAACTAGTCAACATTCAGATATTCCATATTCAAATCAAAATCAAAGCTTTTACTGATAATAATTGTAGGACTGATTAATTACAAAAACTTTAGACATGATTTTTTTTTTTTTTATCAATACCAAGTGAAGTTACCATGAATGAATGTCAAACACAGGGGACAGTACAAACATACAAAACAGTAACCCTGTTTTGTATGCCACAAGTAATAATCAAATAACATTACTGACAGCCAGAATGGTGTATAAAGAGAGGACAACGTAAGAAAAGCAAACGCTTTTGTGTGAACATTTTGTTGTGATGTGTGTTGACCTAAGATGATTTTCCAGTCACAAAGCAGAATAAGCCTCACATAAGCCTCACAAACGCCTCATTTGCATTGCCAGTTTCAATGTTGAGTTGGATTAAACCTCTCTCTCATCTGAATGGTCACTACTTAAATCCCAGCTCCTGCAGCCAATCAGTGCTAGTGCAGCCTCTGCAGCTCAGTGAGTGAATTTTGGAGGTTCTGAGATTTCACATGAGACATGGCCTGTCCATATTCTGAGAATAGGAAACACTTGCATGTGTCCTCTAGATTCAGGTGTATGAATTGGCAGTCCAAATTCATTTGATTGTAATACCTTTTTGAAAACTATATGTGGTAACTTTTATTTGCCTATCCGTCTCAAACAGTAGTGCACCTCACTGTAGTTGCAGACACAAATCCTGAGTCAAGAATCTATTTTTGGCATAAGTTACAAAATACTGTAAAAAAATATTCCTCGTTCACCTCCTCCAAGTTATGTCCCAGGCTCCTTTTAGCTTCTTGAATTCCCTGCACCTCTCAAATCGCCACTAGTCCATCGTATGGCACTGTACCAAATGTACACATGGACTAGACTAATGCATATCTGTATGTTACACTACTACTGCTAAATATCATGTAACAGCACTTAGTACTACTCTAAAGCACAACACAGTCAGCAGAACTATGAACTAGCAAACTGTGAATGCACTGACACCGATACTGGCCCACCCTGGAAAGTATATCAGGTCTGATCCATGCTATCTATATGTTGTTTCCTCTTCACAAACATAGCTGGAGTTGTGTTTCATATTATTCATACATGTTTGTACAGGAACAATTTGTGTACAAGGAAGGCATTATTCGGGCAGTTTAAACAATTTGACAAAATAATGCCTTTTTTAAAATTAATCTGGTCATAACTGAGTGCCTAACTGAAAAATTATTGGCTAATGCTAGCTAGCTTGTGATTATAATTTTATGTGTGAAAGTTTTGTTTAAGTGCACACATCATCTTATCTCTTGTAGTTTTAACCAAGTCAGCTTTGTGTTAAAATAAAGATCATATTAACTTTTAACTTGGGTAACAATGCTTCTAACAGAGTAGTGCTTTCAGTAAGCTTCACACCCCCAGGAAATGTTGATGAGATCAGATGCAAAGTATCAATACATAACATATTAGAAAAGCTGTTTCCATTAAAAAAAAGAACACCTCCAGTCTCTGCATTGGTTTACAATGCTAAAAGCTGGACAGTTCGGTGGCATTGTCATGAGTGCTTCTGCCACATTGCAGCAAGGTCAAGGGTTTAATTCCTGGGTATTCTGAGCTTCTCTTCCATTAAATACTATCCAAGGGTTTTTCATACTGATGAAACATTAGGACTGTTACCATAGTGATTAACAAAGTAAATATTGTATCTTTTTAATTATGAAAAACCCTCATAATATCTCAGTTTTGATCAGTATTTGTTATAGTTATGACTTCGCTGACTTTGTTATAGATATGACTTCGCTGAATGACTTTGTAAATTTCAGATCTAGTGAGGGCAGAGTGACCAGAGGAGCAGTGAGGGAAGACTGCATTATTCCTCATAGAAAAACTGTATTTGGTCAGTCTGTTTTCTCCGTCAGAGCATCCCATCAGTGGAACTCTGTGCCTGAAGCCGTCAGAACATCTCCCTCATTCTCTGCTTTTAAAAAGAATGCTAAAAAGTGGCTTTTAATAACGCAAATATGTGAACATTAAAACTTTTATTGTATTTTTGTAATCTTATTGTACATTTGTGTAATTTTTGATGTGTAACTTTTAAATGTATTTTCTTTTAGGATGCCTTTTTGACATCTGGCAAAGGGACTACTGGTGCAAATTAGCTCTTATCAGCTAACTCGAGCACATTTACATTGTTTTGATGTTGATTAATGTGCATTGTCCCTTTTCAAACAAATAAATAAATAAATGTGAGAATGTCATTTTTATTAAAGGTACTATTTTTAGGTATGGCTGCTCCATCAAAGTTTTGTTTGTAAAATGTCAATAAAATCTAATCGGCGAGGGTTATGGTTAAAGCTCATGGGTACATCATTAGCCTGTCACCATGGAGATGTGAACTTTGTCTGGAGTTTTACACAGTATGGCATTAAACATACTGTATCTTGCACTTATTCAAATACAGGTGTTTTTATTGCAAAACAAACAAACAAAAAACAGAACAGACCTATTTGCTTTTCTCCATGGAGAAATTATTAATGCTATAGCAAGGAACATTCTAAGCAAAGCAATAACCTCTCTAAAGGTCCACTGTGTAACTTTTCTGGTTTAAGGTCCGCAACCCATATTTGTCTCTACAAAAATATTATTATGTTGCCTAGAATCTTTAACAGTATGGTAACAGACTTTTATCTTCATGCAAGCAAAGAAATATTATCTCAGTGAAGACTTCTCAGGTAGCCAACCCCCACCAGAAAAGTTACACAATGCACTTTTAAATAAAGAAGTACAAACACTCAATAACACAAAGCCAACATCAACAAAAATCCAATTAATATCTATGACATTTTTTGATGGGCATCTGAGTACAAACCTGACACCGACCAAAAGTTGACTAAGAAAAGAACATGAATTAGAATCATAAACTCATGTAATAACCTTAAAACAGATATTAATAGGTACAAGATGACTAGATATTTTGGACTTATGCAACAGGGAACAGGATAAAGTCACCATTACTCCGGTTACTCCATAAAGTGGACGAGGTAGGCTGATGTCGATATGTTGCTGACTGAAGATTTTCCATTCACAGACAAGCCAGAACATCATTTGCAGAAGTAGCAGTTCAACTGATGTAGAATAATATTACAGGTGCACTTAAGCAGAGGTGGTAGTACTCAGTTAAATTATTTCAGTAACTTTAAAAAATTCTAGAAGCATACTTTTACTCTTACTTGGATAATACTTTTATTGAAGTAACAGTACTCTTGTAAACGTTTTGGTTACTTTGAGTAAGTCACTGAGTAAGCAACAAAAGCTTTATGTTGACAATGAAATTATTTGACCATTTGTGTTTCTTGCACCAGTCATTGTGGTCCTTTGAAAATACATTTTGTGCATTATTTACTATTTATTTACTGTCCTTCCAATAACATAAGTTTTAAATAGCAAAGCTGAGTGGCTAAACATCTTGTTAATAAGTCAAATTAAGACCAGTAAATAGTAAGACTATTTAAGTAAGACATAGTCAGCCCAGAAAGTCTCATAATTTTTGAGCATTTATTAATACAAACCTGTTCGGTAGTTACCTGATAGATAAATTCCAACTACATAACATACCTAGGTCAGTTTTTTCTTATATTATTTTTGTTTAAAGGAAATAAATGCTTTCAATCTCTGGCTGATATCGGCAGAAGCTATAGCCTAGTATTGAAATCTGTATCAGAACTGAAAAAACTGGATCTATTCCAGGTCTAATCTAGAGCTAAACCAGGTCTAAATGTGAACTACATTATTTCCACTGTAATTCTAAACATGAAATTTTTAAAAAGAGGACCAAATGTGGACACTTTAAATAAGGCAAAGACATAGGCCTCCTGAATACCTGTCCAATTACCATTTGAAGGAGCTGCAACAGTTTTAAAAACACTACACTAACCTAATGTATGCAAAAATACTCACAGAAATACAACTTGTTAAATTGTTAGGCTACTCAAATTAAATGTTACTTGTACCCAGCTCTGGTTCAAGGGCAAGTGCGCGTGTCATTGTGCAGTCATGTAGAGCCAGAGTAAACAAGAGGAAGGCTTTGGTTTCACTTCGAGGCGACAAACCCCATAGACGTGCTCCAGACGCTCTGCCGCTTTAATGGGATCACACCTCAATGCCTCCAGAGGGCAACACTGTTACATAACCCCCATACATACACAGGGAGAATCAGGGATGGTGGGGAAAGACCACCTGTTCCTGTTTGGGCTGTCCTGACCTGCAGTCAATCAGGCCCCTGGCCCCCATCCTACAGAGTTACTGAGGGAATGTGTCACTGATACATGAATTATAAAAGTGAGATTTTTTTCCACTGAGAAATCATGCATCTGTCATAATGCAGAAACAGGCTGGAATACAAATTACTAATATACTTTACAGTGACATCACACTGGGGGTGTTATACATGTATTTCTATGAAGGAGTGTTCATCAGTTACCATGGTGACACAATGCACAGATCAGCAAACACTGTCAATAAGATTTACGGAGCCTGTGATCAATACAATATGAAGACGTTTATGGTGCTGTTTAGGTGTTTAATTTTTATTAAAAAAGTGAGTGAGACTGTTGGCTAATGCTAGCTAGCTTATGACTTTAATGTTATTTGACAGGAGCTTATTAAACAGCACAAATCAGCTCTCCAGTTCTAGCCAAGTCAGTTCTTTCTGGTTAGATTATGTTAAAATAAAGAGTACAGTCTAATAAAGCCTGAGAGTTACACTTAGCATCACACCCCCAGGGAATGTTGGTGACATCAGCGGCAAAGTAGCAATAACAGGTACTAATATATTACATATTCAGCCTGATTTTATATGAGGTGGATGAAGAGGTCATCCAAACTCCTATAGAACCAAACCACAACATTAGCTCAAATTTAAGACAAGAACTGCAACTGGAACTGCCAAATCAAATAATGTTTTAATATAAGGGAGAGGACAGGGCTATTAAACAAACTGAAAAGCTGACTCAGTTCTATAAAGAAATGAGGCTGCCAATCTAATACAACAGCGCCATCTAACAGTCATGCAATAGAACAACAAAGTCCATCTGACAACACATTCTCCCAGTCAACTCCCTTAGACTTCAAAACAAAAACATGTGAACTTCAAACATGGTTTCCCCATTAGTATGATATGGCTAATTTACACACAAGTAATTAGACTCCCTCTCTAGATAAACTACTGTCCTGTTTCAGGTCATAAAATGATTGCTCTTAGTATGTAGAAATGTCCCAGATTTTAAGACACCACCAGTAGATTTTAATAAAACATGCATGAAACAACCTATAATGGTTTTGTGGAGTTAGGCATGCAATAAAAAAAAAAAACTCCAGTCCCATTAATGTTATGTATCCAGTACTAAGATATAAAATGTAACAGACAAACACTGATTACTTTTACAAAGACTTAGTGAAGCATGCATACTGCAGTTTACTCCAGCTTGAAGCTTGACCAGGGCAGGGTGTCGGGTACTCTACAACTTGGTCCAAGATTATTTGTGGATCTCATTTCTCGTCTACAGAATTAGAAGAGAAGAAAAAGACTGAGATTACATATAATTCTGGTCGTAGATGACAATATAACAGCAAATGTAAAAATGTATAATAGCCATACTTTTGACAGTGACCATGGGACAGGATTTCAATATTTTATCTATAATTGTGCACGGTTTTAGTTTGTTTTTGGAAACCACAGCACCCAGAGGAGACCTACCCAGACATGTGGAGAACATGCAAACTACACACAAAGACCTAACACAGGAAACAGTGCTAGCCAAAGTTCCATTGCCAGTATGTCACACCTTCAATTAGATCACCAAAGGGAGTCATCCGATATAGAAGCATGTGTGCAGAGGAGAGCCCTTACCTGGCATTCACAGCAGTGTTTTCACCCCACACAAAACAAACCACTTGATCCTCAGCTTCTACAGGGAACAGAACATGTGTTTTTCACAATCACATTTGAACATAAGCACAATACAACAAAACAAAACACACGGAAAAGGTGAAAAAATGAAGATCCCACCTGCATCCCAGTCCTCCATAGGGTTGGGATTCACCCATGTGCTGACTGGAACCTGCCAATGATTACCGTTTGTAACTGCATCTGCAAACAACAAAGCTTCATTTCATTAGAGCTGTTTTTATTACACCAGCAAAGGTGAATTTGAGACCATCTTGTAACTGTCCATTTCCACAGAGACTGTTCCAAAGTTTGGGTTTAGCTTTCTGTTCTGTGTCCTATGGTGTCAGTCATCAGTAATCATTGCTGCTTTAGTGCATTTTGAAATTAAAGTCAGTTTTACATCCTGTTACTGTGGCTGTAGTATTTTTTTCCCTTACTGAATCTTGAGTAGTCTCAAGTTATTCTTAATGCTCATTTAAAGCAAATTCAAGATTACATATGACCCTGTTGCTTTTCTACCACTCAAATTATGCATCCTTTGATTTACCTTAAATAAAAGCCTAACCCATTATAAATAAGAGTTTAGCTCATCTCACCATCCACAGTGTCTAAAGTTATCCGGTTTTCACAAGTTTCTGTGTGGTGGTTCAGCTCATGCTTCGGGACCAGATGATAGGCGTTATATGGACAGGTCTTCAGCTCATTGGCCAGTTTGGGGTGATTCTAGAGAAGAAAATATTCTGTCCCCATGATTGCCTTGAAGTGTAGTGTATAAAATCATTAGGACCTATGTAAACATGCTTTTTTATATATTAGGATCTCTAATGTTAAAGACCATTTACACTGTACATGCAAATGCAGATAGACTTTAAATAGAAATTGATTGCAATGTCTGTCACAAAATCTGCAATTCTAACATTTTCTCTAAATTGTTTATCCAAGGAACTGTACAAACCTTGCGACACTTGATGAGGTGGTAAGGGAAACGGCAGGCTCTAATTTGGTGATTTTTATCAAAGGGGCATTGTAGAAGTCGATTTGGGTCAATATTGCCCCTATCATCTGAAAAACAACAATAAATAAGTCATTTCAAATTAAAAATATATGACATTCATTTATATTATGTTTTTTACCAAATTCCTCTGCTGATTGGTCTCTCCAAGCTGCAGCAATCCGAAGTGGTTCACTGGTGGTCCCGAATGTAATCGTATTCATTTTGTTTTTAATTTAACCCACTAGAAAGGTAAATTAAAAATAAAAGATAGTTTAAATGCAAATCATGGGTTGGCTAAAACACTGCGGTCAAGTGCAATGCCGAAGGTAGCACTGCGACACAACTTTGGCTAGGGTAGTTGGTTGAAAATAAACTGCTCAAATGTATTTTAAAAGTGGTAATTTAACTATAAAAAGCTTTACCACATTTAGATGCATGCATTTACTTGTCAAACTAACTTTTTACACATTGCAGAAGTTCATTGAAGTACCCTCTAATATTTTAGCCATTGTTAGCAAAGGTTGCTATGAAAGTTGCTATAAGGAAAGTTGCATTTAGCATAAAAACCTAAAAGTACTGTCTTTAAACTTATTTTTCTGGTTAAAACATATACATTAGAAAGAGATTGTCTGCATTAGCTACTTAATAAGAATTTTGTACGAACCCTTTTGGAGAAATGTTAGCTGATCGGACTAAGCTTTTTTACTTTTTTTTTTTAAACCACGCTACTCTTAAATCTCACGAGATCGGTCTCCACGTGATAGAGTTCCATGGCCGATTCAACCCAAAATATTTTGAGTTCTAAAAGTTATTATTATTCATATTTGTTTAAGTCATATTATTATTATTTTGTTAAAAGTGTTTTTTTATTATTATTATTTTATTTTTATTGAGCACCCAATTACATTATGCACAAATAAGTGAAGGATCACCGTATTTGATCTTATTCAAAGCAGATTGCCAGCTTATCAGTTTTAAAAAGATACTGTGACATTTTCTTGTTGACAAAGTTGATATGATGTGTGTATTACGGTAAAATTCATATCTGTTTGCTCTGTACCCGTGACATTACGGTAACGCGGAAGTGCTCAGTTCAACATGGCGCTGTCCTGCTCTAGCCTCTGCGCTCACCTGTCTTTGGCCAGAATCTGTGGGTTCAGGATAAACAAGACAACTAACTGCCTTTACTCACCGTTTGTGTCCCGTCAGACCAGGTAATGTTAAAATCTGTGAAATTAATATTATGTTTTATTCATTTGTTCCCTTGTTTTCACTGATATCCTTGAGCTAACTTTCGCTACATATCTTAACCCAGCCTAAACACATCTGAAATCATATTTATTATCACTTCGATTGCACATTTTCAACTAAAACATATTGCATACCTCAGTGTATGTCCATAAAAAATCTAAAAATAACTGCAAAACACACAGTTTAAAGGTCATCCTCTGTCCTCTTGTATATTTTTAGGTTGCCTCTTGGTAAACAATGTTACTCCACATCCAAAGTAAGGCGAGGTTTTGGTCGGTATGTCTCTTCAAAGCTCATTTCTGCCAACGCCAAGTACGAAGGATTCCTCAAAAGGCGGTTCCCCCGTTTTTATCAGCTCCACCACACATTTGTTGAAGGTAATGGGCCCAAGATGCTTCTATATAGTGCTCACAATATTATTTTTCTTTCATAATGTTATTAATGGTACAAGTGTAAAGTTAAGATGCAGTTTAAGATGAAATGAAATAAATAAATAAATAAAGTTCACAATTCTTCTGTCTTAATGCTCTGAAGTTTTATTGAACAATATCAGAAAATTTTTACAGCAGAATTGCCATCAATAGAAGAGACTTGGAGTGGCTATGGTTATATTTGTACTATAGAATTAGATGAGGCTGAATAAAAAATATGAAAAGTTAAAATCCTAGCTTTTTCTATTGTGACGTAGAAACCTTTTTTAAATGTAATTTAAATGTTTATAGATTATTAACAATTTAACAAAACAAAGATAAAGAGCAGAAACAGCAATGGTTCAAAAGAAAATCTAAAAAACAAAGACAAAATTAATTTATTTTTCTTTGTTTTAGGGTTCAAGTTACTCTTTCGCGATGCAAATGAGGTGAGGAGGATCAAATCAAAGCTCCACAGTGAGCGGTTGCAGTACAAAGACCTGCCTTACAGAGAAATGGAAAAACTCAGACAGGTAAGGCACAATTAATTGGATTTTAAAAACTGAGCTCAAAAAACAAAAAGTTTCAAAATCTGCTCAGCTTGTGAGCCAAGTAGCTACAAAAGCAGCCAACCACACTGTTGCCATGGAACCTTTATAAGTTCTATTTAAACCAGTGGAAGACGCTGATCCGAGCTGTTCCGTGATCCCATCAAGTGAAAATAGTTCACTTTAAAATCTGACATTGCTTGGCTGTCCATGGATGTTAGCAAAGTTAGTTATTTCTATGTTAGTTGAAGGTAGTCCTTCGTAACAGTACTTCATTTGTTTACCTGTTGCTAGTAACACTTTGTACGTCTCGTTTTTTTGTTGAAAATCAAACCACTAAACAGGACCATATATTGATCACAGGCTTCTGAAAATGTGCAGTTTAAATCTATTTTTTACTTGCGTTTTCTTGCATTTTTCCAGCATGATGTCACTGTAATGTGTAAATGTAGTGATTTATTCACTATTAACCATAAATGATTGTGCATTGAAATGTTTTTTTCTTTTGTCAGTTTCGCAGAGATCTGATTAAATCTATTCCACTGGTGTTGATCTCCATCCCTCCATTTGCAAATTATCTAGTTTTCGTCTTGATGTAAGTCTCCCATCTAAATAAATGTAATTAACAGTATGTTTAGGCAGGGCCTAAAGGGTTTCAAACACATCTGTCCACTTTTCTGACAGAATTAGTGGAAATTAACATGGCTGTAGCACCCCTCAAGGAATGAATATGAGCACGAGGTTTTTTAACAGGGTTTATTCAATCTTCACAACCCGTGAGAACTGGCAGCAAAGAAAACAATAAATAAAACATCAAAATCAATTCTGCACCTTACAATATAATACAATATAATAATAAAGCACACAAACCTCGTGGGCTGACATCCACGAGGGGGCTAATCGTTTATCTTGCTTCAAATTTCCTTCGTTATATACGGAGATATTCACATGTCCGCGGCAATGCGTTGACAGCAAGGTGCGCAGTTAATTAGGTTCGGGCGGAACTTTCTATTATACTTTGTTCCACATTGTGATTGACCACTAGATGGCGCAAAGTAAAATATTAAGACAAACGCGAAATTAATGGCAATACTGTGTGTGGGGGGGGGGGGGGGGGGGTTGAACATTACAAGTTTTTTGTTTTGTTTTTTTGTTGGGTTTTTTTGCCCTTTTTGCAAACAGTTCTTAAATACAGACAATGTACTTGATATTCTAATTTTGCTGATCTCCAAAATTGTGAAAATCACAAATTATTAATTTTTTGATACCAGTCCCACCTTGCTCTGACATCAAAAGCAAAACTTAACTGCATCCATTTCAAAAAAGGTCATATCTCTCCATAAATCCAATCTTTGGAGAGATATTATTTTTCTTTTGGTTTGTACTGTTTTGTTTTTTTTTTACCCAGAATAACTGTAACAACTGACATTACGGTTGTAATGATTTATTTATTTATTCATTTTTTCTTGAACAGGTACTTTTTCCCGCGGCAGATACTGATCCCTCATTTCTGGACACCACAGCAGCAGGTCACATTTCGGGGCATTTATCATTCAATGAGAGTGCAGCACTATCCCTCTGTACTGAGAGGACTGGAGCACTCAAACCGCAAAGTGAAAGATAAACCCTTACAAAAGAGCCTTAAAGACCTATATACTAAAGTAAGGGAAAGATTAACCTAATGATGAATTCTAAAACTGCATATATTTCAAAATATATATATATATCAACATGCATATATATCTAAAGCCTTCACTTTTCTATTGTATTTGGTTTAATTACAGGTGCAAAGTGGATCCACTCCCAAAGTGTCTGAAATCCTCGCTGTCCGTAGCCTTTTTTCTGGACCTCCTCTGGGCATAAAAAGGATGCGCACAGAACAAAAGGTTAGTCGAAGTGTCCCTATCAGGCTGATGTTTGCACTTTTTAGCCAAAAGGAAATTTTTTGCCTCGAAACAAGTACAGAATCTTGAGTTAGTGTAATTTAATAGTGTAATCACAAAACAGCAGTGCTTATCAGTTGCTCTGTATTTTAACATGAGCATTTGCAAAGGTCAGACTTAATCACCAAACAATCTGTTTTGTCCATAGACTGCATGCAGAAAATGTAATTAGAAATTTGTAGACTATGAAACCACAAATTGATGATCCTCTGGTATCCACTAACAATAAGAAAAGTTATCAGAAAATATGCAACTTGTGGTTTTGCAGAGACAGTTGAGTCGGCTGCTCTTCCTCACCCCTCACCTGCCTGTGTTCATGGTGGGTCGGAGACTGTACAGTCACGCTCTGGAGCTTCTGTACCTGGACCGTGCCCTGAGCCGCCTGGGCCCCCACCAGCTCAGTGACACTGAGCTCAGACAGGTGAGAACACTGAAAAAATGCTTTTTAAACCATGTGTCAGAAAGGTCGATTAGAATTTGTAATATGATCGTTGGGTTGTTTGGTTGTGTCTATTAAACTTTATGTTAAGGCTGTGTAATTAATCAAATTTTAATTGAGATTGTGAGTCAGTTGTCAATTATCAATCTTATTAATGAAGAGGTCTACAGCCATGTACTGTAAATAATGTTTATTGATTTTTCTTTTGGATATTAAAAAAAAATATATATATATAGATTTTTTTAAAAACTGTTTGATAAATATAAATTATCTTTGAATTAAAAAAACAAAAACAAAAAAAACAAAAAACAACTGAACTTATGTTATTTGGAAATCATAAAAGTCACATATCAGTCCAAATAACCATTGCTAACACATGTATTGATAGAGTTGAACAGAATGTATTTTTGAGAGTTATAATAGATGAGAAAACGTGGACACCTTCTATAAATTACTTGCGGACAAAAGTTGGGAGTAATGAGAAGATCAAGTCATTTACTGAACCAGAATGCACTACTTTTATTGTATCATTCATTTGTTATGTCGTATTCAAATTATTGTGTTGAAGTGTGGGGAAAATGAGACTAAGCCTCATTTACTGCCCTTAATTCCACTGCAAAAAAGAGCCATCAGGATTGCTCACAAGGTCCTCTATCTGCATCTGACAAACCCACTGTTTTTAAAATCATCAGATTTAAAACTTCATGATCTGGTAAACTTTAAAACAGCTCAAATTATGTTCAGGGCATTGATCAACTCTCTTCCAGCTAATTAAAAAGATGAAATTTAGAACTACTTTTAAGTCGATGTGCATCTCAGTGCGTGCAGTTAATCTGTGGAACGGATTATCAGAAGAACTGAAGGTGTGTAGGAACCTTCTAGTTTAAAAAATGATTTAAAAGAGAAACAATGAAAAAAATACCTGGAGGAGAGTGAGTGATGTCCTGAGCACAGAGCATGATGTCAGGGGGAGGGAGGGGGAGGGTCAGAGTGCTGGGCCAGTGTGGTGTCTGGATGAGTGTGTTTTTTTTTTCTTGTCATGTATATTGCACATGTATAATTGAAATGCTGTTCTGTGAAGTGTGGGGGGGGGTTGGAAATGTTTACTTCATCTATCCCCTTTTCAAACCATGAATGTTTGTATTTGCACCTGTATTGTTATGTTGTCATGTGAATTGTATGTGCAGGTTTAAAATAACTAATTAACTAAATAACTAACTATTGTGCATGCTTGAAATAAATAACAAAATACAAAATTTAAACTTAATATTTCAAGGTCACACATTGATATTGCAAATAAATTTGATTCTTCTTTGTTCCCAGGCTTGTTATTTAAGAGGGCTTAATTCTGACAGCCTCAATGCTTACCAGTGTCGTGAATGGTTGTCCCATTGGCTTCAGGTTTCCTCTACTCTAAAAGGTAAATTTCTGTTCTGTTTAGTACAATAACACGAGAAAAAAAAATATGTTTTTTATCTTGTTATTTTTTTTTGTTTTTTTGCAGAGTCAGAAGTGTCATTGCTTTTGCACAACATTGTTTTTCTATCAGCCAACTATTCACACGGGGCCAGACTACTCTGACAGGAAGGAAACTATCAGCATAAGCCAAGAATTTAAGCTTGAACAGTGTAAAGGTCCTAAACCTTAAAGGAGACATAAAATGCACAAAACAACTTTCAAAATTTTTTAACCATGTTATAATGGTTTTCATTGATCATTATCTTCATTTAGAGTTGTATTTAGATTGATTCTTGCATGTTTGAGTAGTCCTGTATTGTTCAGCACTGTTCTATCCCTGCCCATGGCTCCGCACTTTTTCAAAAACAAAAATACATTATACAAACGTCCCTGCTTGCTATGGTAACTTGCAGTAGAGAATTAGTCTAACAGAAGTCATTGCACCTGTTTCTATTATAAAAGCAAGCAAGATTGCCGTTTACAATGAACAAAATGTGTGCCTAATATGTCTTCTTTAACCTTTTGTGTCTCTGTACATAAGGTGTATGTAAAGTAGAATCCAAAAACATTCTGTGTAATTACCAGGTGATTTTTACATTGTAACAGTTGAATGTTAAGTGGCATTTCACAACACAACATATTGAGATAGGCTTCAAAAGTTATAAATCAGATATTTTTGGCAAAAATATGCCATTTTGTTCAACAGCCATAGCCAAGTCAATATAAGTGTACGGTAACTGTAACTATAACTATAACTATACTACACCGTAAAATGACTACTGAATGAACCCTGACTCAATTAGTTAACATCTTAAAGTCACAATCTTGATAGATTTTGGGTATATTCTGAATTAATGGAATCTTTGCTTTTTGCTATTCACTGTTTTTGCTACTTGTGCCACACTATCTTGAACATGTACGTATCATTACTTATCATAGAGATAAAAAAAAAAAAAAAAAAAGGTAGTCGTCTTGAAAAATGCTTGTAGATTTCAAATAAGACAAGCAAATTTGCTCAGACACATTCCAGTTATTTCACTTACCGTATATATTCATGACTCATAAATGCCTCCTTTGTTTACCACATGCACTGAATTGTTACATGCCTTTACCTCAAATGTATTATCATATTTTAAATATAGCTATCTTGCTTTGTATCTAAAAGCATTGACTTCAAGATAAAATTATTGGAAATTAGTCTCCTATACTACCAGTCAAAACTTTGGGCAACCTATCTCATTCAATGTTTTTTTGTCTTTATTTTTATTACATTCTACATTTTGTATACACACAGAAAGCATCAAATAACCTGCAGCATATTATATATTCAAATACCCAAAGTAGCCACCCTTTGCTCCGTCGAAAAAATATTTTATATATTTTTTTACTACATAATTACACATATGCTACTTCATATATGTGATGTCTTCTGTATGTATACAAAATGTAGGAAGCAAAAATAAGGAACTGGCTTGTAATATATATTAATCTATGAGAAAACCATCAAAAAGCCGGAAGAAAAAATTATCAAAAATAATAATTGAAACAAAAGGTGATATTTTTGCACTTGTGTGATTAATTTTAGTCACCTTAAGTGCAATACTTAAACATTAACTAAGACATTTAAATCATTATTTTTCAGTATTAAAAATAATTTATATATTTATTCTTCTTAATATTGCTTGCCCCTACTTGTGTATCTTGTCTGCAACGTGAACAGCATGTGAAAGAAGAATTTTAGTGGTTTTGGGTTAAGAAACTAGAGGTTAGATTCGATTAAATATGTTGTGTAAAAGAATTACACAATTTGCAATGACATTCATGTTCTTAAGTGACTTCTGCTAGATGTTAAATAGATACTGACCATCCTTTGGTTAAAGTGCGACACAGCAGTTGGAGCTCTCTAAAAAGAAAGGCAGAAGCACTTTATTTGATGTTTACTTGAAATTGTTTGCGATTTACCTGCTTGTGCACTTACACAATATTTAATTTAATTTTCTGGGTCTGTTTGATCAAAGGCTTGGTGGCTTGGTTTGTGCTTTTGTCCATAAAGTACAATGCATTTCATATTCAGGTGTATATATTCTGTGAAATTATTCTTTTGAATGTATTTTTGTTGCTGTGCCAAATTATAAAATTGAAAACTTATTTTTCTGGTGTTTTGAGTGATTTTTGTGCTCAAATAAAACCACATTTTTTTCCTTTAACAATTTTTAATAAAATAGTAAAGCAACCACCACAACCCAATAACCTTATAAAGTGTCTAACATAAAAGAATCTTTCCTCCTACACAAATATACAGAACTTGAAACTTTGAACTTGAAACTTGAAATACTTTGAACTTGAAACTTCTCAAAGGACCAATTAGAAGCATTTTTGTAACAATATTGGTAATGCAAAAGAAAATGTTTTTGTGCAAAGTGACGGTGAGATTTGAACATTGAAATGATCTTTTACGAAACTAGAATTTAAACGTTGAGTTAGGACAACAGTACACACTACTCAAAACATCACATGACTTCATAGCCACTCCGAATGCCTCTTCATCAGCAGCTAGCAGGCAAACACCAAGGTCAGCGTCAAAAGTCAAAAAAAAGAAAACGTTAAATAGGAAAAAAATAGAAATAAATATATACATTATACATATTAATATGTAATAATAAGTTAAGTGTCTAATTTCTAAATATGTTTTACATTAAAAGGTCTACTTTTTTAACTTATGATGGAGTCTGCTTTTCTGAGTTAGGACAACAGTACACTACTAAAATCACATGACTTCAAGCCACTCCGAATGCCTCTCATCAGCAGGCAGGCAAACACCAAACCCAAAATTAGAAAAAAATTAAATCTTGTTATTAATATGTTAAGTGTCTAATTTCTAAATATGTTTTACATTAAAGGTCTACTTTTTTAACTTATGATGGAGTCTGCTTTTCTCGACAAATATCCAATTGTTTTTCTGATCTCCTTTATAATGTTTCATACCTGGAGTCATGTTTTGTTTCATTTACACATGTTTGACACACAAACCCTGCAGTTATTTTGAGCTCTGGAGATGTAGACAGGCTAATAATAAAGGATTACTAAAACATGTGTGAATGAAACAAAACACAACACCAGGTACGTTTTTCAGGAGGTAACAACATTATCACATGGCTTAAAGAGTTAATTTTGTATAATGCAGGACCTTTAAGCTTATTTATCTCTATGGATATGAGCATGTGGCACCAACCAGACTCATTTACAAGCCAGATTGGTAGAAAAGAATAAAAGTTAAAGTTAAATAGATAAATTTAATGCACTATTGTGAAATATTCCAGGCAAAGCAACTTGGTCTGGTGTCCTCCACATCTACCGTTTTGAAACTTCCCGTAGTTTCCCAAGTCTCCCTGCCTTTCAAAGACTCTGCAGCTTCACACGTCTCCATGGCACCTCAAGTCTCGTCGAAGTCTTTCAACAGCCGAAAGTACGACTTGTTTGAGAAGTCCATGATGCATCCCCAAGCGGTTGTTCCTTCTTTTGTCCCTGCAGACCCTCCAGCCATTGTCCTGAAAACTCCACCACAAAACCAGCAAAAACAGTATTCTCTTGGGACTTCCTCCCGAGAGTCTTGTTTGTCACACAGTCAGTCATTCACTCAGTACCTGATTACGGCTTTGTTGGTAACACTGTTTAAGGGCAAACTGATATTACGTCCTGAGAATAAGACTTACAAATTCATCTTGACTCGCTTAACTCAAAAAGCTTGGGAGCAGATAGAGCTATCAGACGATCAAGTTAAGCAAACTGAAAAGAACATGAGTCAAATAATTGATAGTGTAAGGAAAGTTCTTCTGGAATTATATGGCTCGAACACCGCAATGCTACAAAGTGCCTTGGATGAAAAGGACCATACATTTGAGGATAAGCTTGTACAATTGCTTCACTTTTACCTCCAGGTCCACAACAAGAAAAAGCCATCGCTGCTATCTCGCGCTTTTAGAGCCATCTCCAGATTCTTCTGCAGCTGCTGCTGCCCCAGTTGAGAAGAGTAGACCCAGCCCACTCCAGCTAATTAGTCCGAAGGGTGTGGAGAGGGAGGAACCCCTCTTTCCCTACATCCTTTGTACTAATTAGATACATTTCAGAGTTGGACCCCTCGTGTTCAGATCTAAAATCTGGATGAGGGGGTGGAAACTCTAACTACAACCAAAAATAAAATAAGCAAGCGGCGATGATCGGCCCTCGCTCGAGCCTACGCCACGCCCACGCCACGCCGCACCTTGACCATGCTGAGCCCTGCACATGCCGTAACCCACGAACACACCTTACCCCTTGATTTAACTCCTAAATTAAACCCTAACCCCTAAACCCACCTGAACTCTTAACTGTAGCTCTAACCTTAGGCCGAACTTACCATTAACCTAATCCTAACCTTAACCTGATCTTAA